>NC_089829.1:11434415-11735792 GCF_035046505.1 Tiliqua scincoides
CCACAGATGTTCAAAACAAGCGAGAGAGCTCTGCTGCTGCTTCATGATAGCTGAGAATTCAGGGGAAAGGAAGGGTTGTCCTTCCCTTCTGAGCCAGTGCCATGAAAATCCATTTCTATGCTGGATGTGAAAGAGGGATCCTCAGTATTCATCAGACATGCTGAGAGCGCAGGAGTTCCCCACCGAGGAGCATCACTTCTCTTCATTTGTATCGTGATCTAATGCAGGGTGAGAATGTTCACAGCATAGGGGGCTATGGGTCAGACAGAGTGACAGCAACAGACTGACCTTGACATGCTTTCGCCCCAGCCACGGCGACCATCATTTTCCTGTCCAGAAGAGCAAGGAGTTTGAAGGGTTTTTATAAGGCAACTATAAGAACAGCCCCACTGGATCAGGCCATAGGCCCATCTAGTCCAGCTTCCTGTATCTCACAGCGGCCCACCAAATGCCCCAGGGAGCACACCAGATAACAACAGACCTCATTCTGGTAGCCTCCCTTGCATCTGGCATTCTGACACAGCCCATTTCTAAAATCAGGAGGTTGTACATGCACATCATGGCTTGTAACCCGTAATGGATTTTTCCTCCAGAAACGTGTCCAATGCCCTTTTAAAGGCACCCAGGCCAGATGCCGTCACCACATCCTGTGGCAAGACGTTCCACAGACCAACCACACGCTGAGTAAAGAAATATTTTCTTTTGTCTGTTCTAACTCTCCCAACACTCAATTTTAGTGGATGTCCCCTGGTTCTGGTGTTATGTGAGAGTGTAAAGAGCATCTCTCTATCCACTCTGTCCATCCCCTGCATAATTTTGTATGTCTCAATCATGTCCCCCCTCAGGCGTCTCTTTTCTAGGCTGAAGAGGCCCAAGCGCCGTAGCCTTTCCTCATAAGGAAGGTGCCCCAGCCCCATAATCATCTTAGTCGCTCTCTTTTGCACTTTTTCCATTTCCACTATGTCTTTTTTGAGATGCGGTGACCAGAACTGGACACAATACTCCAGGTGTGGCCTTAACATCGATTTGTACAACAGCATTATAATATTAGCCATTTTGTTCTCAATACCTTTTCTAATGATCCCAAGCATAGAATTGGCCTTCTTTACTTCTGCCACACATTGAGTTGACACTTTCATCGACCACCACCACCCCAAGATCTCTCTCCTGATCTGTCACAGACAGCTCAGAACCCATCAGCCTATATGTGAAGTTTTGATTTTTTGCCCCAATGTGCATGACCTTGCACTTACTGACATTGAAGCACATCTGCCATTTTGCTGCCCATTCTGCCAGTCTGGAGAGATCCTTCTGGAGCTCCTCACAATCACTTCTGGTCTTCACCACTTGGAAAAGTTTGGTGTTGTCTGCAAACTTTGCCACCTCACTGCTCAACCCTGTCTCCAGGTCATTTATGAAGAGGTTGAAAAGCACCGGTCCCAGGACAGATCCTTGGACGTAGAAAAGCCAGAAAAGGATGTAGAAAGTGGGTGCTCCTCTTTTATTTAGCAGGGGGAGAGTAACTGGCCCACCTCACCCCAGCAGTGTCTTTTCTAGTGGCTGTCTGCTGGTGTTGCATCTTTTTAGATTGTGAGCCCTTTTGGGACAGGGAGCCATTAGATATTTGATTTTCTCTGTAAACCGCTTTGTGAACTTTTTGTTGAAAAGCAGTATATAAATACTGGTGGTTGTTGTTGTTGTTGTAGAAAAGCCAGAACTCAAGCAGCCTCATCTTGAAGACGTCAGAGAGATCTTGATGTGCTGGTGGACAGCTTGATGAAAGTGTCAACCCAATGCATGGTGGCAGTGAAAAAAAGCTAATTCTATGCTTGGGATCATTAAAAAAGGGATCGAGAATAAAATAGCCAATATTTTAATGGTATTGTACAAATCAATGGTAAGGCCACATCTGAAGTGTTGCATTCAGTTCTGCATCTCAAAAAGAGTGTCTTGTCACAGCTCCTCCCCACTGGGCCTTGTGCCCACTTAAGGCTGATTAGTTTTCCTTGGTTGACTCACCCGTACAGCAAGCAAAAGTCAGAGTCCAGAGTCAGTAAGCCAAGTCACAGTCCAAGGTCAGTTTGTCAGTCAGTCCAATCAGTCAAAGGTGCCAGGTCAGAGTCCAAAGTCAGTAAGCCAAGTCAGTCAGTCCAAGGTCAGTTTGTCAGTCAGTCCAATCAGTCAAAGGTGCCAAGTCAGAGTCCAAAGTCAGTAAGCCAAGTCAGTCAGTCCAAGGTCAGTTTGTCAGTCAGTCCAATCAGTCAAAGGTGCCAAGTCAGAGTCCAAAGTCAGTAAGCCAAGTCAGTCAGTCCAAGGTCAGTTTGTCAGTCAGTCCAATCAGTCAAAGGTGCCAAGTCAGAGTCCAAAGTCAGTAAGCCAAGTCAGTCAGTCAGTCAGTCAGTCAGTCAGTCAGTCAGTCAGTCAGTCAGTCCTCTCCACATTCACTCCTCCTACAACCCACAATCCTTTCTATCTCAGGTGCTCCTTATATCCTGAGGGATCTCCTTTAGCCTCTAGTGGCTGCAGCTGTGCAGCACACCTCCAGCTACCACCTGGGCCTTAATCCTGCATTCACTTAGAGCAAGGGGCACTGTGGACACCACACCCTATCTCCTCGGTAATATCTTCTGTGATGTCACTACATTCCACCCCTTGGTGTCACAGTGGCCCCCCTTGATCGATTGTCTGTTGTTTCCTTTCTTGGTAGGGTATAGGAGTCCTTATTCCCTACGCTTAAGCTTTCCTATATCTAAACAGACAGGGGACTCTGCTCCTGCTATTAGCACCCAATATGTGGCCCCTGGCCCTCGGCTGATAATTTCCCTAGCCCTGTTTGGCTGGTGGGGATATATGATCCAGACTTTTTGCCCGTCACACAGCTCCTTGTCAGTGGAGCCAAATCCCTGGTTCCCCCTGGCCGTGGGCTTCCCAGGGCCATCCACCTTTTGAATGGCTGGCCTGCTATATTTTTCACAGATCAACTGCGCAATTCGTTGCCCCGCCTGGCAGGTGATGTCATTTTTACCCCCATTATGAAGAATGACTTTTACCTCCCCCTGGGAGGGATCTACCACCCCTCCTAGTACCTGTATCCCTTGGAGTGCAAGGCCCGATTGGGGTGCAATCCTCCCATATGTTCCTGGGGGTACTGTCACCCCAATCCCCAAGGGGATAGTGATCTGCTCTCCTGCTGACACAATTATTTCCTTTGGCGTGGCCAAGTCTATTCCAGCACTATCCGGGGTTGCCCGTATGGGCAGAATGACGTGTTTCTGCATCTTCCAGACTCTTAAACTTGTCATGGGGGTGGGAACCACCAAACCCACCATGCGCTGCAGGGGTGTTTGCCCTCCTACAATGGGCCTGCTGTTAAGTTCAAACTCTGCCTGGTCCAATACTGTGCTCCACTTTTTCAGAGTATGGTCAGGGGTCAACTGTCTGATCTTTTGTTTGAGCAACCCATTCATCCTTTCTATGAGGCCAGCTGCCTGGGGATGGTGAGGGATGTGGAAAACCCATTGGATTCCCCATTTGTTTGCCCAGACCTGCACAGCAGCCCCTGAAAAGTGACTGCCATTATCACTCTGCACCTGCGCCAGCACCCCGTATCGCCTTATTAGTGATTCCATCCCTCTAATCGTGGTCTGTTGGGTGGCTCTAGCCCCAGGGTATACTAATAGGTACCCCGAATATGTGTCCACCATGGTCAGCAGGTACTGCCATCTCCCTGACTGGGGCAGCGGGCCTATGTAGTCCACCTGCCAGACTTGCCCTGGTCCCTTTCCTCGGTGAAGGTGGCCTCTGGGAATTTTAGTGAGAGGGATGTCCTTAATTCTTGCACATATATCGCATGCTGCTGCCACTGTGTGGGCAGCGTCAGCTGAGCAAGGAATGCCCCGCTGCAGTGCCCATTCTCTCATGCCCTTTGCCCCCAGGTGGCCTGACTTTTCATGGGCCCATCGAGCTATGACTAATAGTTCATCATCCTGATTTTGGGCTGGTGTGGTAGTTCGAACACGGGCCAGCCGATCAACTGCTTGATTGTACTCTGCCTCTGTAGTCCCAGTAGAGTGCCCATCTACATGTCGAGCACATACAATCAAATGCTGTAGACACTGATCAATTCGTAACCACAACTCCTGTCCCCACAATGGGCGCTGATAAAGAGTGAAGTCATCCCTTTTCCACCTGGGGAACCACACTGTCAGACCTTTATATACAGCCCAGGAGTCTGTATATATGTATGCTGTTTGATCTTGTTGCTCTATAGCATGCTCCATTACCATTAGGACTGCCATTAGTTCAGCATACTGGCTGGACTTTCCTGTCCCAGCCCGTGTTAATGTGGTTTGTTGCCTGGGATTGAGTGCTGCAGCCTGCCAAACTCAATTCCCCCCACTATATCTTGCCGAACCATCTGTGAACCATGTGGTATCCTCCTCCACCTGGTCATAAGGTGGGGCCTCTTTTACGGGGGACTCCCCCAGTGGCTCTGCCTTCACCATCTCAGATAGTGTTCTGGACCAGAAGCCCAGGGGCACCTTTTTCCCTTCCTGCCCCTTCTGCCATAGGCTCCACATTGCTACCTCTTGGTTGGCAGACACCTGCAGTTCAAAAGGAAGCCCTTTCACAAATGGACCAAGCGGCATGGCTGCAGCCACTGCGGCTTTGGCGGCAGCCAGGGCTGCTTGCTGCTGTTCTCCCCACTCGAATTCCGCCTTCTTTCTGGTCACCCGGTAAATGGGTCAAAGTATCTGGGCCAAGTCGGGGATACGCTGCCTCCAGAATCCCATTAATCCTACTATTCGTTGGGCTTCCTTCTTTGAGGAAGGAGGAGGCAAGGCTGCTATCACGTTCAGTACTTTCTCAGGGATATGACGTACTGGCCCTGACCACACCACCCCTAAGAATTGGACTTGTTGGGCTGGTCCCTGTATTTTGGCAGGGTTAATCTCCCACCCATGAGCCTTCATGTGGGCTACCAGGGCAACTAATCCCTCCTGCACATCCTGTTCTGTAGGGCCTGAAATCATAATATCATCTATGTAATGGGCTAGGAACAAAGTAGGGTTCAAGGTTAACTGCCCCAGGTCTCGTGCCACCAGCCCATGGCACAATGTAGGGCTATGCAGATACCCTTGGGGCAAGACCTGGAATGTATATTGTGCTCCCTCCCAACTGAATGCAAACTGGTCCTGTGTTTCTTTACTGATGGGGATGCTAAAGAACGCATTAGCGAGATCTATTACGGCATGCCAGGCTCCAGCGTTTTTCTCTATGTGCTCCAGCAGGGTCACCATATCAGGAACCACTGCAGCCAGTGGTGGTGCTAGTTTGTTTAGTTGGCGGTAGTCAACGGTCATCCACCAACTACCATCTGGTTTCTTAACTGGCCAGACTGGGGAGTCAAATGGTGAGACTGCTGGCCTAACTATCCCAGCTTCTAACAGGCCTTTTATAGTCTCAGTTATTTCTCTGTGACCGCCTGGTAGGCGATACTGTTTCACAAACACTGGTCTGTCTGGCGAGGGAATGTGCAAAGGGGTCCATTTAGCCTTCCCCACCAGTACTGCCCTCAGTCCAAAGGCATATCGCCCTTGGGGAATTTGAAACTCTTTCCCCCTTAATAGGTCCATGCCTATTATATACTCCGGGACCTGTGAAATTAGGACCATGGCTATGAATGGTGCAGACTTCCCTATTGCTAAATGCACCTGCGTTTCAGAGGTCACCTCTTCTCCATCGCCATAGACATTGACATATCTGATAGGCCCTGCGTGTTTCTTTGGGTCACCATGCAATAGGGTCACTTCTGACCCTGTATCCATTAAGGCCAGGACCGTCTGCACATTCCCTTTGGCCCAGTATATAGTTAGGGGGATGTGAGGGCGTGGGTCTCCAGGGATTGCTGTTTTCATGGGCCTTACCACTGGAGCCCACCCACCTCCCTATTCCTGGGGTTGGGTTACATCCCACCCAGACGTTGTGAGATCCTCCTCAGAGGAAGCCGGAGAAATCTCATCCTCGTGGTGCACTTCCACTACGAGGTCTGTGGGACTTGCCTGCCTCACTTGGGTCTTTTTCTTCCCCTTGGTGCACTTGTCTCTCCAGAGCTTATGTAGCTCCATGGTAGAAAGACCATCTATCTGGTCCTTGGGGACTCCTTGTTTCAATAGATCAGCCCAGAGTTTCCACTGGGGAACTACTTGCTCAGGCTGGGGCGACACCTTCCCCTTACGACTTCTCCCAGTGGTCGCCCTCCCTTCATACTCGGAGGGATGCCTCTCATTTTGTACATTTCGGGCCCTTGGCCGGGAGAGGCTTTCTTCAGGCATATGTTGTAGTTGCCCTAACAGGAGAACTACATCCCCAACATCATGTCCCTGGGCTGGTCCTAACATGACCACTAGGGCACCTTTTAGGTGTGGCGGGGCCCCCCTTACCAGTCGTGCCCTCATCCCAGGTGAGAAGGGCAGAGAATCTGGCCCTACGAAGCCTGGCACATACATGCCTATTTGCATGGCCATTGTGCGCAGCTGCCCCATTGCCTCTTCTATGGTGTGCCAACCTGGCAGGTTCTTCTCCCAATCCAAGGGTGAGGAATATCTTGCCTGTATTGCCAATCCAACCCAGGCAATCAAAGAGGTAGGTGGACCATGAGCCCCCCGCAAATAGCTGTTAATTACAATGTCCCGTGAAAGGGCCCCTAATGCTTTTAATTCCTCTGGGCTTAAGTGGATGGCACCCGCCCCTTGATCATATAAACGGAGCAACCAGCTACTCAGCTGCTCAGTAGGGCGTTGCCTCATATCCTGAGGATATGAGGATATCCTCATATCCATATTGCTATCTCCACCAATTCCTGTGAAGTATAGTCCCGCACGGTCCTCACTGTTTGTGCAGGAGCGCCTATGGGACCCTTTGCCTTGTTGGTAATCAAGGGGCGTGCCCGTAGCATAGGTTGTGCTACCTTCCTAGTTTTTTCCATACCCTGGCCTACCGAGGTCCTCGGTGTATCTCCTTCTGAGGAGGGATTCACAGGGCTCTCACTGTCTTCCCACCCTTTTGCTCCAGGCTGAGGTTTAGCCCTTAGCTCGATCAAGCGCTCTGTTAGGACCTCACCAACACTTTCTGCTACCCTAGCAGCTTTGTGGGCCCTTGCTAAGGCCTCCTCATAGGCTGAGTTCTTTTCTCTTTCCACTAGTATCATCTTTTTTAAATTGGCATTTTCTGCTTTCGGGGAGTGTATCTCCGCATTCTCGGTATATGACAAGCTCAATTTCCTTACCGAAAGGATACCATGCTTAACTACTCCTCTCATACACCAGACCATCTTGACCAGAGCCCATCCTAAACTGAAGACCATCCATGCCTTCCGGAAGGCATCAGGGACACTCATGTCTCTCACCATAAGGTCCATTGTATTCCACATCCACCAGGTATCCATTCAGCCTGTTTCCCTGGTTTTTACACTATGCGTGCTGCAGGAAACTATACGCCCTGGGTTTGCACCCCACTCCTGGTACCAATTTGTCTTGTCACAGCTCCTCCCCACTGGGCCTTGTGCCCACTTAAGGCTGATTAGTTTTCCTTGGTTGACTCACCCGTAGTGCAAGCAAAAGTCAGAGTCCAGAATCAGTAAGCCAAGTCACAGTCCAAGGTCAGTTTGTCAGTCAGTCCAATCAGTTAGTCTCTCCTCTCCACATTCACTCCTCCTACAACCCACAATTCTTTCTAGGGATCTCCTTTAGCCTCTAGTGGCTGCAGCTGTGCAGCACACCTCCAGCTACCACCTGGGCCTTAATCCTGCATTCACTTAGAGCAAGGGGCACTGTGGACACCACACCCTATCTCCTCAAGTGTAAAAAGAAAAGTTTTTAGGCCATGCTGCAAAGCCTCCAAGGAGGGAGTAATTCTTTAATTAAGAGGAAGGGGATTCCACATAGTAGGTGCCACAACAGAAAAGGCCCTACTCCATTACCCCCTTACCTCCATAGGCGGTGGTATGCCCTCTATTGGAGAAGACCAGTCAGATTATATGGAAGAAGGTGGGTTCTCATATATCCTGAACCCAAGCCATATAGAAGTTAGCTATCTCTGAATGTCAGATGAAAGGGAATATAGAATACAGCTTCTTAAGTGTGCTCCCTGGGGTATCTGGTGGGCCACTGTGAGATACAGGAAGTTAGACAAGATGGGCCTTTGGCCTGATCCTGCTAGACTCGTCTTATGTTCTTAAGAAGAACTGTGTCCTTTGGCCAGGTTATGTTCTCCCCTATCCACCCCTCTAGACCAGCAAATTTCAACCTTTTTCATCTCTCAGCACACTTACAAGTTGCTAAAATTTTCAGGGCACATCATCAGTTCTGTTTTGTTTTTTTAATTGACAAGGCATGCCATGCTGCCAGCAGGGGGCTCACATCCCCAATGGCCCTGTTAATAAATTACCCTCCCCTACACTCCCATGCGTACCTGAGGACCATTTGCGGTTCTAGATAATTATGTAGCTCCATTATCAAACCGCCCTTATTATTGAGCAAGTTCTCTGAATGTTCAACTGAAATCGACCTGCCGGGAGGATAAGTCCTGCCCCCTGTGGTTAGGAGAGAACAATTCATTGCCTTCTTTTGCGTGACACCCCTTCAGGAATCGAACGAGTTGTATCACATCACTCTCCAAATTAAAATTAAATTAAGAGGACTTCCCTTCACAGAAAGAAGATCCATTTGGGGCTGTTAAATTGTAGGTTGCATTGCACTTCTCCCTTTACTTTTAGTCTTCTCTAAATGTGGGCTACTTTGAGGCTTCAGTAGTGTGCCAATTATTGAGAGGAGTGGCCCAATCCTAACCCCTGGCTACTGATTCCTCCATTGAAACTTATTCCATGACAATTAAAAATCTAGCCTATTTCAACCGGATTTCTTGGAGAGGGTTGTGAGAGTTTAAGACAAATGCATCATCCAAACCGAAACATGGATTGAAAAAGGATACAGGATAAATACAAAAGGCATTTCAGAGATCTCACTTCTGCATATTTAGTCAAGCCCCATTGTGTTCAATAGAACTCACTCCCAGGGAATCCTCCATAAGATTGTCGTTTTAATGGAAAATGTGCTACACTTTTTCTCCCACGCAGCCCTTGGGAAAGATGAGAGTCAAGATATTAATGTATGCCTGAGGCAATTGCTCAGTTTGCCTCCTGTTGAGCCGGATGCTTCCTCTTAGCTAAGGCCTTTTGGAAAAACCATTCAAAGGCAGCCCCTGAACGTCCCCTGCTGAAGTCATCGGTGCTCCTACAGTAGGGGAAATCCCCGAGAGGAGCTTCCGTTCACTTTTGGCTGCAGTGTTCCAAGGGGTTAATAATTCCACTGGGAGTCTCTGCCCTGGTCTCAGGGGTGCATTTGCCACTCATGTATTTGCAGGTGTGGTCAGCATTAGGGATCACTGCCATTTCCCCCCTTAGCAATGTCTGTAGATGCCCGATGTCGAAGTGTACCTGCATCCCCATATTTTGTATCCCATGATGCATCAGAGTTGTTGTTGTTGTTGTTGTTGTTGTTGTTTTAAGGAAGTGGTAATTGCCCGTCCAGGAACCTTTCTGCCAGAATTTCAGTCAATCACTATAGAGAAACAGAGGCCTGACTATCTCCATGAAAGCACCATCTTTATCACTGTTAGGGCCCAATCTTACCCAACTTTCTAGTCCTGGTGCAGCCGAGCCAATGGGTTGCATGCTGCATTCGGTGTTGGGGGGGGGCAGTCAAGGAGACCCCCTCAAAGTAAGGGAACATTTATTCCCTTACCTTGGGGCTTTATCAGTGCTGGAAAATAGGATAGGCTTGGGCCCAGGCAGCACAATCCTAACTTGCGCTGGAACAGGGAGGCTGGCAGGTCTGCCCCTTATCCAGCACAAATTTGGGGCTGAGAACAGCTCACCTCGGGGCAAGGGAATCGCTTCCCCTTACCCCAGGGAGAGCTGCTGCAGGCCTAATGGGTCTACTTGGATCTGTGCCACCTAAAAATGTGGCACAGATTTGAGCAACCCGGAGCTGCCCCAGACTGCCTTGGAAACCAGGTCAGGATCTGGCATAACTCCCAGATCCCACCCCATACTCTCCCACCACCCAACCTCCCCCACCCTCTGCCCACCCCAAAATGCCTCCTACCCACCCTCCCCAGGCCCTCCCCAGCTCCATGCTGGCTGAGCTCGCCCAGTGCAAACTCACCATGTTTTGGCGCTGCAGAGGCTGGATGCAACCTCTGCCGGTCAGCACACATTCTTGTGCCAACCCGGTTGACTCAGGAGTAGGCGCAAACATGCTTTACGGCATGTTTGCGACTCTCCCGGCCCAGTGCAAGGACGTAACAGCAGAGAGCAATCTTAGGATTGCACTCTTAGAGATGCTAACCCCTATTAGAGATATGGTTGGCATCCTTCAGTCTTGGAAGACTATGGTATCGCTCTCTGAATGGTGGTTCTGGAACACAGTGTCCTCTCCAGTGTGCGAAGCCTGGGTAAAGTAGATATGGAGGATAGACTGTTTCCCATGCAGCAAATCCCCCCTCTCCACGTCGCTGAAATGGAAAGGCAGAGGTCAAGACGGTTGGTTCCAGCGGCGTCGCAGGAGTTACCAGAACGTGACTGTGTTCAGCCATGAACTGCCTCAGGGACTCCGGCTCTGGATTTTGCCTCAAGGTTGACTCCTGAAGCCTTTTCCATAACTGGATGTAGCCACAAGGCAGTGGAGGTTTGGGATCAGAGTTTTCCTTCTCTCAGATGAGCTGCCTTCCCAGGCTAACGAGTCCCATTAGAGACTCTCATTATTAGAGATAAGACCCCTGCTAAATGGGCAAAGAGGCACCTTTTTCAGAGGTGTCCTCTTTTATTTAACAGGGGGAGAGCAACTGTCCTTTTTCACCCCACTACAGTATTCTTTCCAGTGGGCTGTTGCTGCTCGCTCGCTCTCTCTCTCTCTCTCTCTCTCTCTCTCTCTCTCTCTCTCTCTCTCTCTCTCTCTCTCTCTCTCTAAGATTGCAAGCCCTTTGGGGACAGGGTACCATTTAGTGATTTTGCTATGTAAACCACTTTGTGAAGTACTCTTGTTACAAAGCACTACCATAAATAGTCGTCATCATCATCCATCTTCATCATCCAAACTGCTCTGGAGGAGAAATGATGTCTCCAAACTCTGCATAACGTCACGGTAAACTAAAAGGAGGCTATACTATTTTAAAAATATGACATTCAATCATGGGTTACTTGCAGCAGATTCTGGACAGAGAATGCCACAACAACCACATCTGATAAAGCCAATGATAGAAATATCACGGGATTACTCAAATGATCATGAGATGAATGTACTGTTTAGCGAGGGAAAGAGAAGTTAATCCAGGAAGTGAGATAGAGCAAAAGTAGAGGGGAGAGAGAGACATCTTTGACATTTATGGTCTCAGGATTTGTTGTTAGCTTTTATTAATACATTAAATTATTACTTACTAAAATGTCAGTGTATTGTTCAGAGAGTCAATAATTATCGATCAAGTTTCTGTTTGTGCGTCTATGCATGTGTGTTTAATAATAACCATCTGTGATTTACAGGAGGTACAAAACCCCTCTGAGAAATTTTGCTCACCTTCTGGAAGTTCATTTGTCTCTCCTTAAACTGTCTCAGAAGTTTCTCTTTGGGAGGAGCCTTGAAAATAGCTGCTGATTTCATGGGTTTCCAAGTTTAGTGCCAACCCTGCATGGAGAAATTTCTCCCTGAATATCTCCCTGCAGTGGGGAATGACTACCTCATCCTGACTTAGAGCAGCAGTGCCCAAACTTTTCAGTGCCACAGCCCACCTTGTCCTCCTCACTGGGCCTGACATGATGCTTTTTGTAGTGCCACAATAGCTTATTGGCAGTCCTTCGAGGCTACTTATAGGACACATCAGGCCCACAACCCACTCTGTTGGCCTCTGTGGGCCTCAGAATGGCCTGCAGAAGTGACCGGAAGGAACTTCTGGTCAAACTGAAACTTGTGTCCACAAACCAGAAGTCACTTCTACAGGCCATTCTAAGGCCCACTGAGGCCCACAGAGTGGGTTGCAGACCCAGTGCAACCTGGAAGCAGCCTCTGGAGCCTGCCAATAAGACACTGCAGCACTACAAAGGGCATAGCATCAGACCCAGCACACATGGGCTCGCAACACCCAGTGGCTCATAAACCACAGTTTGGAAGACACTGACTGAAAACATCGGAGTTCCATTCCTGACTCCTCACAGCCCATATATCCAAGATGCACAGAGACAGACTCATCAAAGTCACCTACTGTGAGGCAATTACTCGTGGATGGATGATAGAGGAAGCCTCCATGAAGGTGTACTTCTCTCTGCCACTTCCTCCCCCCCCTTGACTGAATAGCCCTGAGACCAGTCTGAAAACCTCTGAATCTACCAAGCAATGTTTCAAGGTACTCCCCAACCCCCATAACTTAATCCACACTGAGCATGCCAGCTGTGATCTGTGGAAAGAATGATAAATAACCCACAAGCTATGACAATGCTTCCCAAAGTGTGGGCCATGAGCCAAAGCACAGTGGGTTGCAAACTGGGCCCTCCCACACAACCTTGCCCTGGTTTGCTTCAGATAGGAACCATTCCGGAAGTCCATTACTTACCAGAGTCTCTTCTGACCCACGGTACAGGCCTCTGCAGGCATCAGAAGCCTGAGGAAATGGCTTATAGGCTTTGGAGGGTCAGTCTGAGGCCCTTGGAATAAGCTAAGCAGGGTCAGGCCTGGTTAGTACTTGGATGGGAGACCACTTGGGAATACCGGGTGCTGTAGGCTTATACCATAGTCTTTTGAGACTGAAGGTTGCCAACCTGAGGCCTGAAGATGCCTCCAGTACCACCAGGAGCATTGCGACCCACCACAGAGGACAAGGTTCTCTGCACTTCAAGGTTTGGGAAATGACCAAATGTCCATGATATCTCTAGCCATGACTATACCATGTCATACCTCGTGATTCTTCTTTTTACAGCTCCACTCAATGCCACCCACCATACCATCTCTGGAGGAAGAGAACAAAATTCTTTTGCATTCAT
This sequence comes from Tiliqua scincoides, assembly GCF_035046505.1. Lineage (NCBI taxonomy): Eukaryota > Metazoa > Chordata > Lepidosauria > Squamata > Scincidae > Tiliqua > Tiliqua scincoides. The sequence goes on from NC_089829.1 coordinate 11,447,506, forward strand.
GGAATCACAGATGGGACCTACAAGATTGTGTCTAACCCCCTGCAAATGCAGGCCACCCACAATTACGACACCTCCAACTGATGGCTATCCAGTCTTTGTTCAAAGATTTCCAATGGTGAAGAGTCATCTGTTTCCTGAGGAAGGCTGTTCCACTGCTGGACAGTTCATACCATCAGGAGGTCCATCAGAGCATTTAATTGAAACGTTTGTCTTGGCTGAATTACTTTGAAAGTAAACCTTTATTTCCCCAAATCCTTTGTGAAAGCAAAATGGCTGACGTGATGTCCCACTAGGAGAAATCCAGGGGACTTGATGTTTCTGACAACAACTCGCTTTCTTGGTAGCAGGTACACAAAGTTGATCTTGACATCCGTCAACAACATCACACCAACCACATCGCAACATTGTGACGCTGATGAAATCCCTCTGGAAATTCTTTGGGGCCGAAATTGACCTGTTCGTGATGAACAATACCCTAGCATTTCTGCCATGCATCGCCACCCCTTTTGGAATAGTCCTCTCTCTTAAGCATGCTGCTTGTTTAGTGATAGCTCTCTCATCTGATTAGCGACATGAAGCTCGTCGATGAGGTCTTTACCGCTCTTCTGGGATGCAATTTGCATTTCATTGCAGCTCTTATTGTCTTCGATCATTGGGAGGACGGTTAAAAAGCGAATGAGATGCATTTATCAGGGTCTGCACCAAGCTAAGCAAGGGACGATTCTCTAGGCCATTAAGCAAGGATGGATGTTGGAAATCTAAGGTGGAGATACACAGTTCTGCTGGGGGGTGAAAAAAAAGGGGAAATGTGAGCGATGTCCAACTGTAGAACCAGGATGGTGTCATGGTTCGGGACTTAGACCTGGAAGATCCAGGTTCAAAAAACCATTTAGCCACAAAGCTACCCAGATGACATTGGGTCAGTCAATATCTCTCAGCCGCACCTACCTCACAGGGTTGTTGCGGGGACAAAAGGAGGAACTATGTGCATCACCATGAGCTCCTTAGAGGAAGGGTGGTATAAAAATGGGAAAAATAAACTCAAATGATCTGGAAGGTCAAACTCCAGCATGAAGGAGTCACATGCATACTCTGTCACTCACTCTCATTCCCTCACTCATAGCACACACACACATGGTTTGGGGGAGCAGCTGTAGGACCGTTGGTTCTCTGTAAAGTCACAGTACTCAGACCATTGGGAACTGCTGACTGATCCCGGCCTCTACCAAAGCGTCTTTCTCTCCCTGCTCTCCAAAAAGGCTGCTCCTCCCTCTTCAACTCCCCCCCCACGTCCATTTTCCCCTTGCCAAGCTCATATTTTTCTTTGTAAGTTTCCAGCCAAGTGAAGGAGGAGAGACAGAAAATATAGTGTTGAAATGAACAAAAAATGGATTTGGGTTTGCCAAGAGAGGGCTGATTTATGGGAGGCTCGGCCTCCTTGGGAAACTGCGACGTTGGCACCCGGGAAAAATGAATAAGTGGGGAGGGAACCTCAGAGGGATTTCATGCAAATATCTGTAGAACTGTTGTGATCAAAATCCGCCACATCCATACATTTTCCAAAGGGTTCTTTTTTGCCCCAGCTCATGTGGCTCCATTCTTCTCCATGACAATCGGAGAAAGATTTGCTCAAGCTGGCACGGCTGGGAAGGAAGCCCACTTCGCCTCCCCCTCCGCTTCCTCACACTGCACATGAGCTTGGAAACTCAATGTGACATGGTGACAGACCCATCTCGTCAAATGCCGGGCCGCCCCCAATCACACAGGAAGCAAGGGCTGGAAAATCTGATTTGGAGACCTAAAGGAATCTGTCTGTGTTGTATTTCTCAACGACAGGTGATGGATGCTCTACTATTTTCTTTCTCACCCTAGGTGACTTCCCAGCTCAAAGCTCTCCTCCCCCTGATATTTGCCTCCAGTCAAGCTCACTCTTGATGTCAAAGCCTGGCTAAGAGAAAAGTGTTGAATTCCTTGCCACAGGATGTGGTGATGGCGCCTGGCCTCGATGCCTTGAAAAGGGGATTGGACTGATTGAGGAAAAGAGTCCATCACGGGTAATAACCTATAATAGGTAAGCACAACCTCCTGTTTCTAGAAGTAGTCTGTCTCTGAATGCCAGATGCAAGGGACTGGCAACAGGATGCAGGTCTCTTGTTGCCTTCAGTGCTCCCTGGGGAATCTAGTGGGCCACTGTGAGGTACAGGAAGTTGAACTAGATGGGCCTTTGGCCTGATCCAGCAGGGCTCTTATGTGTAGGTGTGATGACAAATCAGCAATCAACTGGCCCCCTCTTCCCTCCAAGCACCACTGAGACAACAGGGGAAAGCTCTCCAGATCAGGCCAGCAGGATCTTCCCTCAGTAGATGGAAAGAGAGGTGGTTCTGTGAGTGCAATGGGGAAAGAACCACCCCACCAACCTGGACCCCCCCCCCCCACAATGAGATAACTGCCATTTTGAAAGGTGCCTCTTTGCCCAACTGGCAGGGACTGTCCAAGAAGTCCAAACAGATGCAATAAACCCAAGGGACCAAGTGCCATCAAAATAACCTTGTAAATATATCTTTTCAATTAGGGAGGCAAAGGCTTTCAAACTCCTCCCTTTTCAATTGCTTTTACATGCAGCGGTGAAACTGTCTCTCAGTCTCTACCTAGGGCTCCATAGGCAACATCTCCAAGATCCTGGATTCCTCTTCTTCCACCAAAGCTCATAGCAGGGGAAAGAAGTTCAGCCGGAGGTGCGAGCAAGTCTATTAGACTCAGCCTGGGAGGTCAATAGATGCTGGGGGGGGGGGGGAAGGATCTAGGTCTTCTCTAGGTCAGATTAAAATCCTGGGGGCGGGGAATGCTGAGGTTGTACTGTCCACCTGGCCTATGATGTGAGAATTTTAAGCCACCAAGGGCCATCTCTTGGAGCCAAGAAGCTGAATTTTGGCATCAGCATTAATTCAACCTGGTGCTCTGTGGCCAGTCCTGGCCTCCAGGACTGGCTCTGCGCCAGCCATCCTGGCCCCAGCATAAGACTCAATTAAAGGCTTTAGTGTGAGCTCCGATACCCCGATGGTTAATATTTTGTTAATTGCTTCCGAACAGAAGACCTCGGCTCCCTTTGGCAAGCTGTAATGAGCCCGGGAACGTGCCAAGTTCCTGTGAGTGGGCCGGGCTCCAGCATGGCAGATGAGCACGGAGAGGTGATGCGAGCCCAGCCAAGCTAGCGAGAAGGGATGGAGCATCTGTGGAAGGGCAGGAGAGGCTGCAAGGAGACGAATGGAGGAAGGGTCCCTAGAAGCGCTAGAACTTGGGTCAAGGCCAAGTGCAAAGACAGGCAAGTCCACTTCAAATAAGCTGGAATAGGCAGTCTACAAGAGCTGACCCATCCAATACAGAGGGGCACAACAGATGCATCCTTGGGGTGTGTGTCACCTGCCAAAGCTCAGCATTCCCTAAGTTTGGAGGTGATGTAATGACATAATCCTATCACTCCCCCCCCCCATGCCTTCCAAGCGATCACATTCCTTTATATGCAAAAAGTTCACCTCTGTTCAGAGATCATTAGCCCACTTGGTCCAGTTGCTTCATGTTCTCACCGGTGAGTGATGAAAACACGATCAACGTAAGAGCGTGAGGCAATTGGGTCCAGTGTGGGATGAAGATCCCACAGAAGCTCAAGTGGTATGGTGAAACCGCTCCTGAAGATGACACCTAGTGTGGCCTTCATCCCCTTCACCCCATTGTAATGCTACTGGGGCAAACCATGATAGAGGTTGACTCCATTGTACCTGATGCAGACAAAGTAGAAGTTGGGCTCCTTCTCCCCTACTCTTTGAACTTCCTCTCATCAATGGGTACTACGTTCTTGGATGTCTTCATACCATGAGTCCATCATTGCCTTTGGGGAAGCCGCGATTCTGTTTCCCGGGAAGCCAGTCCCACTGAACTCCATAGGGTTTTTCTTTTGCTTTGACCTATCTGGGACTGCACTGCTGAGAAGGAATAAGATGGAAGAATGCATGTCTCAAACATCCTCAGAGCTATGTAGAGCGCTATGTTCAGTTGCAGTGTACCTGTGAATACCAGCACCCAAGAAGCAAGAGGAGGACAGAATTGCTGCCTTTGTGTCTTGCTTGTGAGAAGGCTAGAATGATAATTTGCTCTGTAGGGAGACAGTACAGAGAGCAGAGAGTCAGTTGATACAGTAGAGAGATTCAGCAGTAGCTATTGACCAGGGTCAAGTGAACTTCCACGGGCAGCGGCAGACTAGCTCTGCTACCAGATGCATAATAAGAGAGGGCTGAAGTACTGCTGCCCCACTTGTGGGCTCCCCCAGTGTGTGGAAGAAATACTGTAGCAGATTTGACTGGGCGGACCTGGCCAGGTTTTTTCTCCTGTCCTTATATTCATTTGGTGCTTATACATTCAGCCATCAAGAAAATCCTTCTCTGATGCTTCTATAAATGCCAACATTCCCCAGACTACATTTTTTGTTCTCATTTCTGTGCAAGCCTTAAATTTCAGCTCAAGAATGACGATCGGACTGTTTGTACGGAGCGGAGATGCTTGTAAAACCATTATGGTTATCAGCCTTTCTTGGAGATCTTGTGTGGAATAATTAATACCTAGCAGAATGAATTAATGAGCTCAGCGGCTGACATATGCTGCCGGAGAGCAAAACATTATCTTCTCCGCCCTTTTCACGGCTTTCAGAAGGCCAGTATGAGCATGTGAAGAGGATCGTCTGATTTAGTAGAGGCTGGATGTATTTCTCGATGACTCTTGAACCAAACTGTGATCTTTAATGACATTTTGACCATGTTTTTCTGAGTGGGAAAGCACTTGTATGATCTCAATGCAACTCTGCAAAGGCAGGCATTATTGTGCCCATTTTGCAGCTAGGGAAGACTGAAGCAGAGAGGGTGCAGATTGCCCAAGGCTATTGAGCAAGCTCATGGCAGAAGTACAGACTGAACCGGAGATGTCTCAAAATGCAGCCTGCTCAGGTCTGGCCCCATTCATGAGGCCAACTGAAGCAATTGCCTCAGGCATTCGATTGGTGTGGGGGGGGGCACTCATTCTGGTTGCCTAATTGCCCCCTCCTTTGCCTTCCATGCCCTACATTGGAAAGGGGAGACAAAGAGGAAGAGGAATGTGAAGGCGGGGAGAGTGCTGAGCTCACACACTGAAGAGTAGGAGGAGAAGAGAGCAGCACAGAGGAGAGCCTGCCAAAAGGAGGCAGACCACACATCTCTAGGCCCACCAAGCTCTTTCTCTGTCATTCAAACTGCACCTCAGTGGGGAGGAAGTTGAAGATGCACATTCGAGGGGTTCATCAGGCAGTGAGGGCACCAGGGCATTGGCTATATTCCCTGGGCAGGGGGCAGTCATCCAGTATTTCAGAGGGACCTTTCCCAAGTCTACCTGAAAATGCCAGGGGCCAAACTGGGTGCCTTGTAGGCCAAGCAACTGCTCTGTCACCGAACTGCAGCCCTTTCCTTCATGTTGGTTTTGCTGGTCAGAACTTGAACCCAGGGCTCTTGAGTGGCAGGTGACAATGCTGCTACTCGACGCCCAAGGTGATCTGAGCAGTACGATTAAAGAACAGAACGGGGAAACTCCTCTCACCCCCATGCCATTCAGTGCAAGAGAGGGAGGTGGAAAGCTTGCATCCAAGCCAGAGAGCTGAATTATATGGTCTTTATCACCAGAGCAAAAAACTGACATATTTTTGGATCCTGAAAGAGCCGAAGGGGGAGTCATTTGCCTGTTCTTATGAAGCCTGTTCCCTTCTTCACAATGGAAGATATTTTTACCGGCAGAGTTCACCACCTCCACAGCCATGCTGGCCTTGAAGGCATCGCAGGCATGGGGGCTCCTCTAGAGTCAGCAGGTGGGTCTTCCACACCCACCGGCTTGCGGCTCTGTTGCAAGAGCTGCAGGCTGCAAACGGAGGTCTGTTTGCCTCGGCGTTGGCTGTACCCATTCATGGAGATCCGCGGAAGAGCATTACTATAGAAACCACCGGTTCCTTCTGCTTTGCCAAGGTAATACTTAACAAACCAGGTGTGCGGCGGATCTATTCTGGTCCCACTGCATGGGGGAGGGGGGCGGGAAGGTGAGAACTGCAACTCCAGTAGGGTTTGCAAACATCACCTCGCTCACCGGTGTCTCCTTGAAATAAAGACGCAGCCCCGGTTCTTTTTATTCAAAACACATTTTGAAACAACAAAGACTTGAGATAAATGGAACGAGCTGGAACTCGGCAGTCACGTGAAAGGAGCCATGCGCCATCCAGTTCCTGCATAAGGGAGAGCAAAAGTCTGACAGGGAAGGACAGCATCTTACAGTGGAGCTTAGCAGATACAGTTGGATGACTGTGAACAGGGAGGTCCTTGAAGGTGAGGCAGGAAATGCCTAAAAATCAAGTCAACTCTTTTGGGAAGGGCCCATCAAGAGACATCTTGACATTGACGTCTCCGATTGCTTTAAAGCCCAACTTGGGTTGGAGGCCAACGTATTTGATAGATGGCCTCCTCCATATAATCTGGCCCCCATCCTCTTTGACCCTCAGAGCCGTTCTTTTTAGGTGTGCTGCCATTTACACAGGTAGGGGGGTGGCAGCAAGCAACAGGGCCTTCTCCGTGGTGGCACCCGCTTTATGGAAATCCTTCCCCATAGGATTACAAACTGCTGCCTCTTTGGAAGCCTTCCCTTGGGGAAGTTTGAAGCTAGTCTAAAAGTTTTAAACTAGTCTAAAAACTTTGTAGACTGGTCTTCTGATTTTATTTTGGGCTTTCAAAAAAAATTGGTATGATAATTAATATTAATATATTCCCACTCTCAGTACTCTAGGTCAGCTCTCTCATCCCATATTTCCTCTTCCTCTCCACCCCTCTCTTCCTTTTGCAATGGAGAAGGAGGCGCAGTGGAGGCAATCAGGTGGACAGAGACGGGTACCCCCCCCACCAACCTGCTGCCTGAGGCAACAACTTCAGTTGGTCTCATGGATGGGCCAGCCCTAGCAAAACACACTCTTTGTTCTTTCACTGACCATCTGAGAGAGGGAGGAAGGAACAGGTGGTCTTACACTTCTGCTCCTCCCATGTCAAATGTCATTGGGGTCTCTCATGCTTCCACCGAAAGGTGTATTCAAGGGGATCATATTAGCAAGGGCCATATTTGCCTAACATATTAGCCTGATCAAGGGTCTTATTAACAAAAAGCAATGACCAGGCATCCCAAGGGCAGGGGGCATAGCTCAGTGCCCAGACACATATTAAGTGCAGATGGGCCTAAGTCTAGTTCACATTCAACGGGAAAGATCCCTGCATGAAAGACCTGGACAGCTGCCGCCAAGTCAGAATTGGAGATCCTGGCCTAGATGGACCAGTGGTCAACTGAGGCTGTAACATTGAAAGGAATGAGAGCTTAATGATCAAGTTAAATTTGCATGTAGAAAGTTTGTAGTTTCAATGCCTGGCAGCAACACCCACTAGGACTGGAAAAGACCACTGAAGCCCTGGAGAGACACTGCCATTCTGTGCAGGTAGTACTGAACAGACTCAGTATAAGGAAGTCCTAGCCTGTTAGAATATATTCCTGCCATTTGCATCAGCTTTTACATCAAATGCTGAAGATGCTGGGCTGCGGCGGGAGGGGGGGGGACACGGGACGACTGAAAGGCTAACATTATGTTCCCAATATTTTTATAGTCGTGACCTTTAAAAATATGTCTTCCCAGTCCCACCTACATAATTTTAACAGAGAGAGGCTGGCCTGTAAAAATTATGAAGCTCTTAGCGCTCGCAGGCAGATCTATTTAGCCCAGACTTTGCCACCATGGTGACAGTGCTGCTGAGGTCTCTTGCGCCACAGTTGTGGCCGACGTGATGTATGGGTGGCCTTTTGCCTGCTGTAAATCGATTTGACTGGGAGACTCAAAAAACTACCATTATAAAAAAAAAAAAAAAGAACAACTCAAAAAGTTCTCAGAAGTGACTTCTGAACTATCTGGCAAGGAGGAACAAATGGTGGACTTTCCACTTTGTTCTGCACCAGTCAGACCTCACTGGGAGTGCTGGGTCCGGTTCTAGGTGCCGCAAAGTGAAGGAGAAGGTAGAGAAATGGGAAGTGGTTGAGAGGAGGACTGTGAAGTTGTTCAGAGTTCTCAGAAACAAGTCCAAGAATTCAGAGGAAGAGTTGTGGGTCAGCTGCGGAGGCCTTGATCTCCATTCAGAAGGTCCCAGCTTCAAGACAACATGCCTGGTAGGACTGGAAAAAAGCCCAGTCTGAAACCCAGGAATATCACTACCAATATCACTATACATTGTAATGTATAACAATACTCACCGGTGAGGACCAAGGGTCTGACTCAGACAGATTCCTCTGAGCTTTGAAAATCCTCTTTTCAAAGGTGAGAAGTTCACAGCCGACTGAGAATTTGCAGGAAGAAAATGCGGGACAAGTTAGTCCTTCCTTGCTTCTAATGTCATTAATTAATTCATTGCCCAACCAACTTGATCCATGTAACTGAAGTGCGTTATACAGTGAACCTGCCTCACTCAAATGCATTTGAGTATCTGCGGATGCCGAAACTGTGGCTGGAGGGCCCCAGAGAAAGTACATCCTATTTGCACCAGTGATTTCCACTTGTCATTGGAGGTGTTCTGAGGTGTGGGGCAGCCTTCCCACACCTAAGAACACTTCCCAGACATGACCAGAAGTTGCTGGTGTGAACCAGAAGTCACTTACAGTCACATTTTGAAGGTTTTATGAGGAGGCTGGGAGGCTCTTGAGAGCCAGAGGCAACCTATAGGTAAGTAATTGCGGTGCCAGAGTGTGCCCCCTGCTGTGCAGATGTCATATCCACAGGATTTGGTATCCACAGGGGTCCTGGAATGGATCCCCCATGGATAACAAGGGCCCACTGTAGTTAGTCAAGTGACAGACAGGTGTGCTGAACTACCTGGTGGCGTCATGTCTTGAGCTGCCAACAGGGGGTGATGTTGCATCATCTTGTGATTGGATGTGGCAAAAGAACTGTAGGAGAAATAATCACATCTCATTCTGTGTGGAATTAGGCTGTAATTCTATACTCTTTTCCCTGGGAGTAAGTCCCATTGAATTGAATGGCTCTTACCTCTGAGTAGACATGCTCTTACTCTACTGCCACCCCCCTCCTTTTGCTTTGTTGTTTCCCTCATAGGTGCGAGATCCCTGTTTCTAGATACAAGGGGCAGGGGTCTATCCTTTAATTTATAATGAAGAGCCATGTACATGGCCAGAGATCATTAACATTATTAATTACAAATACTATCAAGTTTATTAATATTAACTATCAAGATATTGCATGATCTTGTAATACGTAATTACCATGCAATTAATTATTATGAGTAATTGTAATTTTAATTGGCTGTCATGTACGTCGGCCGATTACTAACGCAGTATTGTTATTAATAATTGTCAGGATATGCCATGATTTTGGATGCCAATTTTGCTGCCAAATGCCCAAAGTTGTGCCCAGGGAAGGGGCACCAACTGCAGGGCTGGCCCAAGACCTCCCGAAGCCTGAGGTGGCCTGCCAAATGCTGCCCCCCTTACCTGATGATGTGCCAGCCTTTGCTCCGCCCACTCTCCAATGCTCTCTCCCACCACTCTCCTCCCCTCCACATTTTCTTTCCACCCCCCTCTTTCTTTCCAATCCAGGGAATGGAAGGAGGAGGGGGAGGGGGAGGCCAGGAGGTGGACAGAGACAGGAGCCCCCTACCAGTCTGCTAGCTGAGGTTCCAGCTTGATTCATGGATGGGCCAGCCATGTGTCAACCTTTGCTCCTCCCACTTTCCAATGCTTTAACTCAGCGCTCTCCTTCCCTCCATATTTCCTCATCCTCTCATCTCCTTCTTCTTTTCCAATCCAGAGAGTGAAAGGAGATGGAGGCAAGTAGGTGGACAGAGATGGGAGCCCGTCCCCCCTTCTACTCCCTGAGGAAATTGCTGGGCACCCTAATCCTAAAGGTAGCACCAAAGCAGCTACCTCTGCATCCTGCAGCCCCACGGCAGCTACTGGCGGTCCCTTCAGGGGAAGGGGACTTTTGTCCCCTTCCACTCACAATACTCCGGTTTCTCACCGGAGAAGTCTGCACCAGAGAGCTCCCCCTCCCATCCTGACTGGCACTGGGCCACCACTGGGCCACCGCTGGCACTGACTTGGCACAGGGTGTCGCCTGTGTGCCTTATGGCACATTTGCAACACCCAGCACTAGCGGTACATTCATATCACTGGGGCTGAAGAGCTCAGGATTGGGCTCTCAGTTGGCCTCATGGACGGGCCGACCCTGCCCTATCACTCCAGTATCCCTACTCACCCCTTTGCCTGAGAAGCAAGAAACAATCCCATGTTCTTGCAGAAAGCGGATGAGTGTTTGGCAAAGGAGAAGTGGCCACAAATGTCTGTCCAGAACATTTCCTCAACCCGTGACAATAAAAACAAACACCAGGGGGAATGAAAAGCGGGAGCTGAGGTTTTCAGAAGCAATTTGGAGATGCTGCAGAATAAATCTCCTTTCTCTGTTTCTCCTTACTGACTCGCTTGAGAAAAGCTCAGGGCTGGCCAAGCCGCCCCGCACACCAGAAGTGAGTCAACTCTTCCCTTTGCTTTCCAGCATCCTTGCCTCATCTTCCCAATAATCTGATTTTTATTTTCAAAAGCAGGAAAACAGAACATGGGGAGAAAGAGTTAAGCCCTTATGCACCTCCCCATAAACTGCTGGGGTTTATGTCACCCAGTGTGAGAGAGCATTGTGTCACCACCACGATGGACTTCCTCCTGTGCCATCATACAGAATAAATATCCTACGCACAGCCTAAATGCAGTGGCATAACTAGGATTGGTGAAACCCACATGTTTGTTTGTTTGTTTACTTACTTACTTAAATATATCACTGTGCAGCTCACCCAACAAATCAGAAACCAACCAACCAACCAACCAACAAATACAACCAGTAGCCAACCTGATGACACTCATGTAACTGAATAACAGTACTAGGATTAGCTCTGAGACATAGAAATGAGAGCAGACTCATACCAACACCTTATTGGTTCCCTGCTATGTCATCGCAGCAGCTCATTGCCTCTTGGAACAATCAGTCTCACTGGTGAGTTTTGAGAAATTCATATTTTGTTACAGAAGTCAGTTGTGTTTTCCGTTTCTGGTTAATTGTCCACAGCACTTGATAGAATATGGATAATTCAACAAGGTTTGTTGCTTTACATTCTGCATGAAATAACCTTTCCAATGATATATAACATGATGCTATTCACACAAATACAAATTTTTCAAAAGGTTTCCAAAATTTTGGCCACAAGTGGTATCCTCTCTCCATAAGGGTGTCTCATGCTGAGGTCCGCACCCCCTACATCCACTAGTGATACCATTGCACATCACTTGTGCATCTCACTCTCTCTCTCTCTCTCCTTGCGGATTCAGCTTTCTTCTTTTGTCTTTTTGATTTTTGAAACGTGCTTAGTCAACTGAAGACAAGATGGGAGAGGAGGGGGCGGAAGACTGACTGCCTGACTGCTCTGGAGACTGGCTGAAGCATCTGGCAGGCACAGGGGTTCCCCCCACTCTGGGCCAATCATCTAAGACAGCTTGACCCTGGCTCATTAGCAACTGTTCTCAAATAGGTCCGCAAGGCATTTTCTTTCCATGTTGCTTTTCCTTGATCTCACTATTTTATCCTGATGACATGGTTTTAATTGATGCTGCCATAGAACTACACCCAATAACATAATGAAGAAATAAATTGACCCAGTCATTTCCATTGAATGGAAGGATGTCAATTTATAGAATATTTGTGAGGGTTCTTGAAGGTCATCTATTCCACCCTTCAAAGAGTGCAGGCAACTGCTACAGCATCCCTGACAGGTGGCCACACAGCCTCTGACTACTGCTCAGTAGTTTCAACTCAATGGTTCTAGTCCTGCCCTCTGGAACCACAGAGAGCAGGTCCTTCCCTTCTTCTTCATGACAGCCCTTCTTGAAGACAGTGAGCATATCTCCCTTTAAGTCTTCTTTTCTCCAGGCTAAACATGTCAGGTTCTTTGAACTATTCCTCAAGAGACTTGCTTTCCAGGCCTCTTGTCATCCTTGTTGCCATCCTCTGACTCTTCCCTAGTCGACATTAAATACATACGAATTGGAATCACAAACTCTGGGGAGACAGCCCCAAAGAAGAGAAGCTTGGAAGCATCACTATAAAAGAGCACAGGTGCCAACTTACCGGAAGCTCACACTCTGCCCTGCTTCTGTGCCCTGATCAGCAGCATGGGCTTCAGGTGCCTGTAAGGGATGCTCTTCACAGCAAGGAGGCCATTGTCTCCACCCACTAATATCAATCCACAACAGTGGCATCACTCAGCAGTGGAGCCAGAGGTGGGGCAGAGCTGTAAGTGTTGCATGGCTCTGAAACTTGACAGGTAAGCTGTCCCTCCCCCTCCCTCTTGGAGCCTGTTCAGGGGTGAAAGCAACGTGGAGGAGCCCCAAGAGGGAGGGGCAGCTTCCACTGCAAGTTTTGGAGCTGTGTGGCATTTACAGCTCCATCCCCTCTGACTCTGCTACTGGTGTCAATAGGCTGGGGTGGGCTTCCCCCAGGTACGAGGCTCAAGAGGACATGTCATCACACAGCCCAAGCCTCCCTTTGGTGCTCCTCAGGCCACTTCAGCACCAGTCATCGCGTGCTCTTACCATCAATTCCATGGGGCAGCTGGGCCCAAAGCGTCCTGAAGATCACCAAAGGGAATGGACTGTTCACGTTTAAATCAATGTGAAAGCCCAGAAAGTTGGGGGCAATGTAATTACCCCCATATCATTACCATAATGTCACCCCCTGAACTTCCAGAATGCCAAGCTTCAGGTAAACGCCACTGCCCCCAGGTGCGATCTGTGGTAGGAACTCCTCTGATCTATAAATGATGCGCCATTTTTAAGGGGGATCTGGGGGAAAAGAATGAACATAGGAAGATGCCTTATTAGCATGAGTCAAACCAGCTAGCCCACTTTCTACATAGCCCAGGATTATCTACATTGACTGGTAGTAGGTCTCCAGGCTATTAGACCCAGTTCTTTCCTTGCCCTATGTGAGATTGAAACAATGTCCATTATGCATGCAAAATATGGGTTCTACCATTAAATGACAGTCTCTCCCCTTATATTACAGCTTCTGGTAGACGGAGATGTGACTGAAAAATTTGAAATTTCTGCTAAACCACCAAAATCTTTCCCATATTCACTGCTTGCGAGTGAAGGAGCAACAAGGGAGAACATTTCTGAGAAATGGAGCAAAGGGAGAACCTTTGCTCCAGCGCAGAAGAACATGGGTGTCTCAGTCCTGTTTCACGCAAGCATTTGGTACTATTGGATTATTTTTTTCTTTTTTTGTAAAACTTGCCTATGCAAAAGATATCCTGCATAGACATCCGGGACTGTCAATTCACCCACTCTCCCAAGACGCTTGTCCCTTGTCTAATTACGTTTGCTCGACAGTATAGCAGGGAGGCAGGCAACCTTTCAAGAGTCAATCAAGTTAACTAGAACTTATCTGGTGTGCTCCCTGGGGCATTTGGTGGGCCGCTGTGAGATACAGGAAGCTGGACTAGATGGGCCTATGGCCTGATCCAGTGGGGCTGTTCTTATGTTCTTATGTTCTTATGTTCTTATGTTCCCACATGCTTGCTGGTTTCTTGTGTGAGCCATTGCCTCTCTGAACTGGTCTGAGCGGTGTGACTCCAGCAAGCTCCTTGGAACCCACTGGCAGGTCATTAGGACACAATATTGGCTGTCAATCCTTCTCCTTGGGGAGCGCTAACAATTCAAAGACTACAAAACCCATCTGCCACGGGAAGATGCACACAGTGAGTAGGTTTTATTCCTTACTCTTCCTGCATTACACCTTTCATTTTGCAGGGTGTACAGCAGCCCACGAGAACATGAAATCTGGATTCTTTCATTCATCTCCTAATGAAGGCACCGGTGAAATTCATCCTGTGTGGGCTCAGAGTCCCTGGGATTTTTGTTCTCCGAATTTCACAGTGATCTGGCTTTTCCTCTCCCCCCTCCTGCTTGACAGATCTCACCAGAAAAACAGAAAGCAATGACATTTTTTTTTTCCTTTTCTTTCCAGCAAATCAATATTAGTTATTAGTTTGTGATAATTCTTCATTGCCCATAGAATTCTGGCCTGGGAAGAATATCCTTTGGGGGGATGGGTTAAATAAATGAAGTTGATTATGAACTACTTTTGATTAATGGGGAGTGTCATGTGCACATTTTTCTGAAGTACGTTCCATTGAACACAGGGGGACTTACTTCTGAGTAAACTTGGCTTAGGCATACCTCTGAAATTCTCCTCATTCCTTGCCTCCTTGCATTTGGGAAGTCTCAATTTATCTGATCTGGTGTTCCAAGTGGAACTCAATGCCGCTGTGGAATTCTCCATTGCTTCATGCGCTATTTCTATGTTTAGTGCAGAGTTCTGCATTCACACAATTAACCGCTAGTTTCCAAACCAGAATATGAAACCAAGATAAGACCCCGGTTTGATATACTGTGTCTCAGATTCTGACTTAATATGGAGCTCTGGTTTTAACTCACCAGGATTCCTCTTGCCACATTGAGAACATAGGGGATGGAGAAAGGGAGGACGGCGTACACAGACGTGGGGCCCCTTCTCTCTGACTTCACGGTCTGCTGGGGACACAGAATACCCCAAATAAATCTTACTCCTGATTGCGGTTAAACAACTGTACCTTTATTGTGGGTCAGAAAACATTCATTGAGAAACTGAAAGGAACAAGGAAGAAAGATCCAAGTAAGGGTGGAGTCTAATTCTAGCCCCTAATAGAAAGGAGAAATAGAATAGAAAATATAATAGAAATATATAATATAAAAATATAATAGAAATAGGGCAGGAGGTCTGGTGTACAGGGTTGAGCCTGTTTGCCTGAAGACAACATCCGAAGGTCGCCAGTTCGAGGCACTGTGAATGGCAAGTCCTTGAAGCAGCTGACAAACCGAGCTGAGTTATTCCACCTGCACTTTGGGGAGATGAAGGAGCTGCTTGCCAGCCTGTGTGGGAGGAATCTGGAGGCCAGAAAGTGATCACAGACCACAAAAGATCCATCTGACATGTTGTGCTGTTCTTGAAAGATAGAACCTTTCTTCAATTGTAAAAATCCCTATGGGGATTTAGAACAGCCGGCCTATGTAAACCGCCTTGAATTAAAGTCTGAGGAGAAATCTGATGACCAAGAAAGGCAGTATATAAATACCTGTGTATATAAATAAATAAAAATAGAAAGTTCAAATATTATTATAATACTTTTTAATAGACATGTTTATGCAATTAGATTCTTTGAATTCGCCCATGGTGTTAGAAACGACCATGACTTAGTGTGGTAACTGCATCCACCCAATGGTTAATTCTCAGATTGTCCAAATACTCGGAAATGGCGTATTGCACATGCCTCAAAAATACTGTAGCTTCAAGGGGTATAAATTACCCCAATTTATCTTTGCTGTTGTTGAAAAAGCACTGTATTATTAATGCCGGGTTTAGGAAATCTTCTGATTAAAGCTGAAAGGGACCATAAATTGTAAGGAGCTGGGGCGATCTAGGCAAGGAAGAAGGCCACTTTGCACCCCGTCAGCAAAATTCAAATGAAGGAGCCAAATGAATTAAGGTGCAATAAACTTTTCAAAAAGCTACATTACAGTTTAAAACGCTATTAGCAGGTCTGGATTTGTTAAAGGTTTGGGGGAGTAGAAAAAAGGGAGAGAGAAAAATTCCCACTCTGATGTCGTTTCAATTAAAGAGCGAGTGACAATCCATAAATATATTTTATGGCTGACTGAGAAAAAAACAGGCTTTGTTATGCAGAGTAGTCAAAGGGTTCGGTTTTGAATGAGCGGGTTATTAGCAACAAGAGGGATTGGGAAAGCGGTGGAGCCCTGATGGAAAATCTCCTCCAAACAGCCAAGGTATAGGATTGAAAGGCCAGGTGCCCCTGGGAAGTCGCTCATAAGCTCATGAGTTAATGGACCATCCTGCAATGAATGTGGCAAGTGCTCTGCTCAAAGCAATGGAGGACTGCACAGCACACTGCGCATTACCTCCTTGCAAATGCAGGCTATCACTTGAACACCGGTGAACTGCAATGCCTTCTGTTTCAGTCCAGTTCAGAGGCACTGAGGAGGTGGTGTGGTTAGGACTCGTACCTACCAAAGCATGAGAAGATTGCTTTGCGGGGAGTCCTTGATGATCTTTTGTCCCAGGGACCTCTAAAAGTTTGGGTGTCCTTCGGGGAGAAAAGCAGGATACAAACTGAACTAAATAAAATAAAATAAACTGTTGCTGTGTGAAGTGGATCTAGTGGCCAAACAAAATGTTGTGGCTAACTGCACCATTAGGAGCCGTGTATCCTTATTCGATGCGTGAATAAGTAGCCCTGCAGGGCCTTGATTGGTGCCTGAGGGCCCAATCCTATCCAACTTTCCAGCACTGGTGCAGCCGCAATGTTCTCATACCATGAGAGGCCACAAATGTCCCCATACCATGAGAGGCCTCTGTGACTGCCTCCCCAACACAGGAAGCAGTGCATATCCCATTGACACAGCAGCACCGGCACTGCAAAATTGGATAGGATTGGGCCCTGAGCCAGCTCCTCGGTGGGCTCACCTACCCCTTCATCCATGCCACAGTCCCAGATCAGGGCTCCCACCACTGCTATTCGCACTCAGTAAAACTAACACACAGAGATAGACACTGCAGATAAGAACATAAGAACAGCCCCACTGGATCAGGCCATAGGCCCATCTAGTCCAGCTTCCTGTATCTCACAGCCCCAGGGAGCACACCAGATAACAAGAGACCTGCATCCTGGTGCCCTCCCTTACATCTGACATAGCCCATAGTCCATCTGACATAGATCTTCCAGTTTGGCCTCCCCCCCCCCCCCCCGCATGGCACAATTGCCACTGGGAGGTTGAAGAGGAGAATGAATGGGGTCTGAAGATCAAAAGAAACATTTTGTAGGAATCAGGGTTTGCTGTATTCAATTGTCAAACCATGATGATATTTAGATTGCTTGCTCCTTGGGGCAGAGATCTGCTGTCTTGGATTTGCAAAGCAGTCTGCACAGTGAGATTAGATTAGATTAGATTAGATTAGATTAGATTATGGCAGTGGTTCCCAAACTTTTTCGACTGGGGGCTCCTTTGACCTACTTGTTCAAGCCTCCCCATCAGGGTAGCAGTCGTATACGTTTTATGGGGCAGTGGGTTTCGTGAAAGGATTCTGCAGCTTCCCTGGTTAGTTTCTGTGACTCTCCGGGAGCCACAGCTCACAGTTTGGGAACCACTGGATGGGGGGGGGGGGGAAGAGAGAGAGAGTTTTCCTTACTTTTTTGTGTTCTGGCTCTAGCTCTTCACTGAAACATTCCAGGATTGCTCCTTATGTGTCATTCACAGGTTCAGTCTCTCCCTCTGTGTGTGTGTTTCCCCCCACCTGGTTTTCCCACTAATGAGGCAGCTCTGGTTTTCAGGGCTAATTGGAAACTTTTAACAAGCTGCTATTCTCGGCCTGCTCGCAGCCCCTTTGGCCAACAGCGATAGCCTGGCCAGTTGGCTGTGGATCATCTGCCCAATTCTGTCATTTCTTGGGGAACGGATGAGCCTGGCACAGTGCGCAGAGTGACTAGCGCAGGTCAAAAGGACAGCATGGCCAAATGTGCAGAGCGACAGCTTCCTATTGGAAGCCAAGCAAAGGCAAGAAACGCCATATGGCCTCCAGGAGCCTGTACTTTATACTCTTCTAATCATACCATTTAAGAACAGCATAAAGCAGCCGTATGGAATCTCCACATTATTTGGGGACATTTTAAAATCTCTTTTTTCAATTTTTATTTGTTTTAAAACTATTGTAACCCCCTTCAACAGTCTGGAATGAAATGAGTTAGATCTTGAAGGCCACAATTTTATTACCCTTATCCGGGGAGAACATCTCATTGCACCCAACAATTCTTACTTCTGAGTAGACATGCCTCCAATGGGGCTGTAAAGCTACAATTCCTATACACGCTTTCCTGGGAGTAAGCTCTGATGAACACAATGGAACTTACTTCTGAGTAGACCCACCTAGACTTGTGCTGTCAAGGAAGTCTGATATAATTCAGCGTTGGGGGGAAAAATTAGGTAGGAGGAGAAGAAAACACTTTAATGAAAAAATGGAAAATGGATTTTTGTTGTTGTTAAACAACTTATGCCCTATGTGTTAATACGGCATAGATTAATAGGGTATAGGATGTGGCTCTGCAGGAACAGAGTCAAGGTGCATTCCTAAAATTCAAAACCTACCACTGTATCATTGATAGTAAACAAAAGGATGGAGAGATCATGTTGTGTGAGCCCCAGAGTGCAGTCTTAATCTTGCTTACTCAGAAGTAACTCCCACAATGTTCAATGGAACTTACCCCCAGGAAAGTGACCATAGGCTTGCAGCGTCTAAGTCTGCCATTTGTAAAATCTCAAGGTGGCAATGAGGGGTTCGCTTGCGGACTAGGGTCCACCTCTGAAAGGTACGAAGCTGGTGGGAAATCAGAACAGATGAGAGCAATTTTTTTTTTGTTCAGTGTGTCATTCACCGGCAGAACTCCTTACCATAGGATGTGGTGGCCTAGATGACTTTAAAAGGAGATGGGACAGATTGATGAAGGACAGGTCATGATGATTGGATGTAATCTCCAGGTTTTAGGGGTAGCCTATCTCTGAAGGTTGGATAGGAGGGAGTGGCAACAGGGTACAGGTCTCTTAGAGTGCTCCCAAAGGAAGTAGTGGGCCACTGTGAGATACAAGAAGCTGAACTAGATGGGCCCTTGGCCTGATCCAGCTAGGCTCTTCTTAGGTTCTTCGGAGACTACACCCAAGGTTGCTTAGAAGTAAAGGGAGGTAAATGTGGCTGAAACACACACACATACACACACACACACAACACACACACACACACACACACACACACACACACACACACATTTGGGCAATATAAAGTCTAGAAGTTCAGGCTGCAATCCTATCCACATTTACCTGAGAGTAATCCTCATTGGTATTTACTTCTGCATAGACATGCATAGGCGTTTGGGCTCTAAATCAGCCTCCAGAACTTCAGCACTTCCAATGCGGAGTTCAAGAAACAGATAAACAAAGAAACACACAAAGCAACAAGGTGGACATCATACTCCCCAAAGAGAAGACCAATTCAAGTGCATCACGTTTTACCCCCCCCCCCCCAAAAAAATGGTGCTACTGTCCGATTCATCTCTCCAGGTCTGTGATGCCCCCACAATAGCATTCAATCCAGGTATTTTACCCCCTGCTACAGCCATTGACAAAGAACACACATAACATTTCTGATTTGCTATTATTGGATAGGATGGCCAGAGGACTGATGGGGAGCGGTCCAGTGAAAAATAAGCCTGACCATCAATCAATCAGGTTGGAGCCAAAAACTCCAACCTCGTCTCAGTGGGTAACTGGCTAATTTTGGATGGCTTCAGCTAGAGGGTGAACAGGCTTCTCTTCAAAGTCCAACTGAGACATTGTGTAAAGGGAGCAGCTTTAATGGCTGCAGGAGATGTGTCCCATTTGTGCTCCAGTCTAACCGCGGAGCCGCATTTGGCCGCCATGCATTGAGCATGGGGGATGAGGCAAAGGTGCCCCATTCCAGTTCCCTGGGGGATGGCAATGTACACTGAATGGGGCGTGGGGGTGATGAGCGATACTCTGGAAAAAAATACTTGCCAAATGAAGACCTACGAGAAAGAGGATAGCAGTGAAAGCAGCTGGTCTGCAGTTTTAACTAGGGAATATTGAGGAATGACCTGATGCAGGTGTTTAAATGGAAACAAAGGCAAGAGATGGGTCTATGTTTCTGAATGGGACTCAATGAACAACAATGATCCAGGACAGCATTTCTCAAACTGGCTCAGGACCCACTAGGTGAGTTGTGAGTCCATTTCCGGTGGGTCACATTGAATATGTGACCCACAGACAATAGCTCAGCTGCCATTGAAAAAACAGAGCTGAAAATACAGGTTACAGAGCTTCTGGGCATGGTGGTCTCCTGGTGTAAGAGAGACTTGATGCTTTGCCCTGAATAGGTGGGAAAATGGGACACTGGAAAGGGGGGGAGGGCTGTGTGGTTGGAGGAGGATCCAAGTCTGCATTCTGCTTTGACCTCCAAGTTGAAATGTTTGAATTCCGAGCTGTACAAAATAACAACACAAGCATGCTGTGTAATGGGACCTTTGGCTGTTTGTGGCTTAGGTTTGAAGCCTAGATTGATGATGTCACTTCTGGTCATGACTTCACTTCCAGGTTAATGATATCACTTCCAGCGGGTCCTCACATTCTAAAAAGTGGGTCCGGGTGCTAAAAATTTTGAGAACCACTGACCCAGGAGCCACCAAAAACAACCACCACACAAAAACCACATAGAGTCCTGAATCGCTTCAAAAATCACATCTCCAGTTCTGTATTTAGGTAACCAGCATGGACCATGGCAGTTGCATTTAGTAGTGGAATTAGGGCCCTATCCTATCCAGTTTTCCAGCGCTGGTGCAACTGTGCCAGTGGGGCATGCATTGCATCCTGTGGTGGGCAGGCAGTCACAGAGGCCTCCTCAAGGTATGGAGACATTTGTTACCTTATCTTGGGGCTGCACTGCTGTTGCACCAGTGCTGAAAAGTTGGATAAGATTGGGCCCTTAGCCCGTAACTATTATGACTAAATTATTACTTGTAGAATATAGAACAACAGGGCAGATCCCTGCCCCAACAGGTTTACAATCTGTGTAGACACAAGGGAAACAACAGAGGAATAGAAGGGTAGCAGTGGCAGTGTAAATAAGAACATCAGAAGAGCCCTGCTAGATCTAGTCCAGTTTCCTGTATCTCAGAGTGGTCCGCCAGATGCCTCTCAGGGCATACAAGACAGCAAGATTACCCCTGGATTACCCTCTCTTTATAGCACCCAAATTTTCCATACAAACTGGGCAACCCCTGTGCTTCATCAACACTAAGCCAAGACCCCCATTTTTCAACTGTTCTGTCCCACCAATAAATCCAAAAACCATCTCCCGTGCTACAGCTTGAGTTTGGCTTTCAGCATCTTATGGAACGAGTCATTCCTGATATCTAGGAATTGAAGGTTTCAAGTGGTGACGATCTGTTGCATTGTTTTAGTAGTTCTCGTTTTTATGTTTTGGGGTTTTTTTAACGGGGGGAGGGAGAAGAAGGCAGTAAAACAGAAGAAAGCGATGCTCAGAACCGTCCTGTTTCCTTGGCGCATGGGTGGCTGACATTGTCGACTAAATGTCTATTATTGTCTAAATGTCTATTCTTTCATTTCCTCCGGAAGGGATGCGATGCCGCAAATCGCTCTTTGCCGCATTTCTCAATTTCATAAACCTGGGAGGGGTGTGTGTGAAAAAAGCCCATTTATCCTCTTATTTATTATTTTTCTCCCCAACAACAAACAGCAAATAAATAGAAGACTTTTCTCGCCAGGTTCTTCCGTTTCTCCCGACTTTCATCTCTTTATAAGCATAGCAAAACCAGACCCCGGCATCCTATACTATCCCCCCCATTGCCTTTCTTATCACTCTGCACGCAAAACTCGATATTATTCATGCTTCCAACTAGCATGCTAATTTCTCCTGTGCGTGAACATCCCATCTGCCCGCTGAACCCTGCAGTCTTTTCAGAAAGAGCCCAAGTTATTTTGTTTCCCCCAACGTTAAATTCATTTCCTCTCCTTATTATATTCTTTTTTCCCCCTCGGTGCTTACCCTTGGCCTTGTGCATTTTACAGAGCGCAGTATTGTTCAGAGAGGCGACTGAGCATTCTTCTTGATAATGCCGGCTTGTTTTTGCCGTTATTCTCTGTTTTTCTTCTACAATTTCCCCTCAGACAGATGGAGCGCATACAAAGGGCTATTTCTAAAGTGGTAACTGGGGAGGGGGGGTAGCTAACTGTAGCTACCAGGGCAGAGACCTGGAAGTACCTGAAACAGGTAGGTGGCCAGATTCTCTGGCACAGTGGTTCTCACACATTTAGCACCAGGGCCCACTTTTTAGAAAGAAATCCATCAGGACCCACTGGGAGTGATGTCTTGACCGGAAGTGACATCAGGCACAATCCTAACCAGGTCTACTCAGAAGTCAGTCCTATTTTGTTCAGTGGGGCTTACTCTCAGGAAAGTGTGGTTAGGATTGCAGCCATCATCAAGCAGGAAAATTTTTCACAATCCTGGGCTGCAATCCTACCCACACTTACCCAGGAGTAAGTCCCATTTATGATCACTGTTAAAAGAACACAGATAGTAGCTTGTTAAAAGTACTGGTCTGTCACATTTCCCCAAATGCAGTCACATACCGTGGCAGCATCAGGTTTAATATATTAAAAATAAAATGTTGAAATGAATGGGAACCCACCTGAAATTGGTTCACGACCCACCTAATGGGTCCCAATCCACAGTTTGAGAATCACTGCTCTGGTGGGTCAGAGGGACAGTCAGAGGGGATGCAATAAGACCCAATTGAACAAGTTGCACAGAATGAAGAACTGGAATGAAGAACACAACAATGTTGTGCACTCAGGAGCCACCGGCAAAAATGCTCAGTGCACACGCCAGAACTGCCCAGACACTTCACCAGTGCAGGTCAGGAGGCAAAGGGGGCAGCTCAAAAGCAGTTTGTGGGAGGGCTGGGGTGGGGAGTGGGCCAAACTGGGGGCGGTTCGGGGGTGGGAGGGGTGGGTCTTGGCAGCAGCTGTGCACTCTGGATCCTATCTTCCTTTCCAAGGGTTGACACAGAGAAGCTAGGGATGTTGGGAGGTGTCCTCAGGTTAGTGTCAGGGTGGGGTCACCCAAGGGAGTCTCGGCAGATTGGCTGTCTCCTCCAGAGTAGCTGCCCACTCTTGGGGATGGGGCAGCCTAGACATTACACTACATGTCTACGCTACATGTCCACTACATGTAGTGGGGCAGCCACTATAGTCATTGATTGTTTGGGTGACTCAATCAGCATGGCCCCATTTCATCCAAAGTCACATTGTCCTGTGTCTTTCCTGGAGGCTACCCGGACCAGCCATGTTCTTTACTTGCAGAAAAACCTGCCAGTGGTCTGGTACCACCTTAAAGACCAAACAATTACCTTTATTTTCACGCAAGCTTTCCTGGGCTATAGTTCCTTTTGACATCAGCCAAAGTGTGTCAGATATCAAAACTTGTAGATCACAAAAGTTTGTGCTGAAATAAAGATCAGTCTTGAAGGCACCACCGTTGTTTGTTGCCGTAATTTAACAATAGCATATATTTGCCCTATCTATATATTTGCATCCCCCCACCCCTGTTGCTGCATCAGTATCTTGATTGTAAGCCTCTCAGGGCAGAGACCAGCCTTATCTCACTACGCAAAGTGCTATGCACATAATAAATAAGAGCTATGCCATGAAGAGGACTCCCAACTATCAGGGAATGCTCATGAAAGTCTTATATATGAAAATTCCTTCGACCAAGTCAACCGGATCTGAGCATGCAATAATTCTCAAATGAATGTTGAACTTGGATTTTTCCAAGTTCAAATGAAAGGCAGGTAGAGCAGAATGAGAAAAGGGGTGAATCCACTGATCATGGCCCATAGCAGGGCCAGATCCATCCATTTGCACTCCTTTTGTACACATTTGGTTGGTAGGGTGTTGATTGTGTTAATATGGGCTACACACAGGCCTTCTCAGTCCTTCCTGGATCCGATCCAGTGGCAAAGGCATGTTCATCATTAAACTAAGCTGAGCTTTAACAAGCAGATTTCTGGTTCATTTGGAAGGCCATCTCCCCAAAGAGGGCGATAATTGGAGGGAAGTTGTCCAAGACAGGTCAGGCCTTCCGACGGAGACCTTTGTGCTCCTGAAAGCTGAGCCAAGATGCCCTTTGTAAATGTTTGCTCATTTGTAATTCAGATTCATTTCACCGTCCTCAGTAGGATTTCCACACTGCTTTGGATTCACACTGTGTTTTTGTGTGTTTGGGAAACCCACCGAGGATTCCTCAATGAGAAGATCAGTAATGATGGGGAAGTTCTCCTGACCATAGGATGATGACTGCTGACTTGCAGGAGAATATTGAAGATAGAGGGCTCCCCCGGGTATCTGCGGGGGATACATTCCTGCTTCCCATAGATACTGGAAACTAAATATAAGGGGAGATTCTATCTCTGCAGTTCCTCATGCCCCCCCCCCGCATCCCATTATCTTTATTTAGCTTCATTACATTTGTGTAAAGTGAGAGTATGTCTCACCTGAACAAATGCTATAAGCTTAAAGCTGATAGCAAGACAAGCGGGCAAGCAGCCTGAAGTTTAGAAGGGAGACTAAGAGAGAACATTAACTCCCTGCTTCCTGTTTACTCTTAGTCTCCCTTCTAGGTTGCATGCCTTCCTATAAGCTTTCTGCTTAAAGTGTGTGTTCAAGCAAGGCACGTTCTCCCTTCGCTCGAATGTCATGAAGTAAAACAAAAGTAATCAAGAGCAGGGAGCTCCCTGAGGACCACATTGAGAGGCCTTATGTGGCCCCAGGGCCGGGGTTTGGGCACCCCTGGCCTAGAGTATGCATCTGAAGCCTTGACCGCTTTAGGGAAGGGGCTCTCCTTGCTTGGCTCCACCCTGCACTACAGAAAGTGAAGAAGAGAGGCAATTATTTGGCACATGCTCTAGGTCTGCTCGTGAGGGGCAAAAACAACATTTTTGGGCACGCAGACCCTCAAACCTGGCATTCAGAGCTCTGGAAGCTTCTCACCCAGCCCCCCTAACCACCCCCAGGAACAGTATGAGAATAGCTAGCTAACTAGATGTCTCCAAGAAGCCCACCCACAGGGTACAAAAGCAGCAGCCCTCTCCTGCTCTTGCTTCCTGACCTCTTTACTCCAATGGTAAACTGCCTCTGAACATGGAAGCTCTCCTTAGACATCATTTAGCTCCACTCCTCCTCTATGAAAGAGTCTAATCCACCTTTCCGAGCCATCTAACGTAATGGCCACCCTCAATGGTAGCAGTTTTGGGGAAGTTTTTGCTTTTGCTTTTGCTCAGAGTTTCCTGGAGAAGGAATGAAATTTCAGGGGTGGGGCAGAATCAATGGGCCAGATTCAATATTTTCTTCTTGTTTGGAAAGCTTTTGCCATCTGCTTCAACTCCATCCGGAACAAGGCAAAGCCAGGTTGCCCCACCTCTGCCACTCCATTAGGTTCCACCACTAATTTTCCAAGCACCCAACCCCACTCCCTGCACCTCAAGGTTTGAGCCTCAGGAAACCTGACCATTGTTGTTGACGTGAAAAAGAGGTCAATGTCAGAGTTTAGTCATTTTAGGCCACAATGCTTTACACACTTTCCTGAGAGCAAGCCTCACGCAACACAACAAGATTTACTTCTGAGTAGACATGCCTAGGATTGCACTGTGAATGCAACATTTTGGTGAATTTTCACTACTCTGGGCAGTGGTGTCCTGGGGCCTTCAGACACCCAAGACAAGATGATGTGGGAGTATCACTCCTCACAACTCTGTGTAACCCCGTGCCTGCGCCAGATGCCCCCCCCCATTTCTAGAATTGCCCCATTTTGGAGCCAAACAGAGGCAAGGGGGAAACTTCATAGCACTTGCCACTTAAAGTGGTAAGTGCTCCCCCCATGGAAAGTCTAGGAAACATGTGGAGCACTGTGGAGGGGGGAGCACTGTGGAGGGGAGCGGTGCCTCTTTCACCCCACTTCATATGCTTTACTGGATGGCAGCCCTGCGATTCAGCACCCTGCTTCTATTGGCACCCAGGACACAAGATCTACTTGCACGTCCCTAGGTACACTTCTGACCTTCATTTCTTTATGCCTCAACGTGACCCATTTATTTCCTACAAGCAGAGAGGAGTCCTTTCCCTCTGTCCTCCTTTGGCTTTGAAGTGAGTAATGGCTTTCCTCTTCAATGCCCTTTGTGAGCAAGGGAATACCTCCTGGGTTCCAAGTCCTTACCAACATCAGCGTCTTCTCCCGCTCCACGCACACCTTTCCACACACGGGAGAGCTTCCCTTTCACAAAAGCTGAATGAAAAGGTTGTGCAGAAGCCAACACAAGTAGGACACACACCTACACACAGAGGTGGAACCAATCAGACTCCTTGATGGGAAGACAGTAATTGGCCATTAGGCACAGCTGTGCTACACCTGACAAGGAACTGCAAAAAAGGAGGGTGTGTGGTGTGCTGAAAGAAGGAGGAGGCTTGGTGGGGCTGGGGTTGCATAAGAACCTAAGAAGAGCCCTGCTGGATCAGGCCAAAGGCCCATCTAGTCCAACTTCCTGTATCTCACAGTGGCCCACCAGATGCCTCGGGGAGCACACAAGACAACAAGATATCTGCATCCTGTGGTCAGCCTTGCATTTGGTATTCGGAGAGAGGCTACCAATAAAACCAGGAGGTTGCACATACCCATCATGGCTTGTCACCTGCTATGGACTTTCCCATCCATCTGTCCAAACCCCTTTCAAAGGCATCTAGGCCAGATGCCAATCCTGTGGCAAGGAGTTCCGCAGACGAATTACACGCCAGGTACAAAAATATTTCCTTGTGTCTGCTCTAACTCTCCCAACACTGAATTTTAGTGGCTGTCCCCTGGTTCAGGTGTTGGTGAAAACGACCTTTTCATCCTTGGATTCATCTTTCTTCGCATGGTCAGTTCAGCAGCACATGTTGTCCATCAAGCCACCTTCCCAGGGTCATCCTTTCCAAGAATGAGGTCTTGGCTGCAAAATCAGCCCCCTCACCCCATCTGCTTCCAGGTCAACCTGCTAGTGCTATAGTGTGAGTACAATTAAGACTTGCCATGCTGGCAGGAACCATCTGCTCCAGATTGCCAGTAGTGAGTCTTTCAGTCTCTCAGAATGACAGCCAGGCAGCCCCCCCCCCACCCCCAACGGAGCTGCTTCAGCCAGATCAGTGCCAAGATGTTTCAGAACAGCCCTGGCTTGCTCCGGGCATGCCCCATGGTCTTCTTTTGAATCCGTCTCTCCTGAGGACCTTGAAACCAGAAACGAAAAGCCAAAAATTATGGCTATGGGAAGACTGGGGTGTCATAACTGATAACAATTATGCCTGAACTGCTTCTCCAACAGCAAAAGCAGCCAATGCAAATACATTGGGTATATTTGCCAGAGCACAGCCAGTTATCGCCAGCAGCAGCTGCTTCACCCTACCTCATCGGCAGGTCAGCCCAGCTCAGAGCCCAGGAATCAGATTGGGCTCGGCTCAGAAGTAGCCAGGCAATGAAGCGGGGGCGTGTCAAAGGTGCACTGTTGCCTACGGGGCTGCTGTGATCCTGGCCTTGCCGCCCTCTGCATGTTACAAATCTCGAAGCATTTAAGCAAACCCGCTCAAGGGTATTACTTCCCTAAGCTCTTTGGCTCAAAAGGCACATTCGGATCTGAAGAGCCCCAGTAAAGGATGAAGGCCTCTGTGCAGAGGGAGATGTGAATGTGGGCTGGGAGATTAAACAGGGCCTAAGAGCTTTAGTGGGGATCAAACAGCAAAGCTCAGAAACACACCAATAACAACAGAGGCTTTTCTCTCTGCAAACACTTTTCTCAACTGGAGAGTGGATTTGCAAACGAGTTCAGGGGCCCTTAATTGGCATTGGATTTTCAGGGGGCTCAGCTATTCCCATTGCACTGGGCTCTTGTGTTGTAAGAGACTCTGCCACTGTTACGGGGAAATCAGTCATTCGGAAAGTGTCATCCCCATTTAGTTGACAGAGGAGATCCAACCCAAGAGGCCATTGATGCGGGGGGGGGGGATAATTCTGGGGAAAACAACTGGGGAGGCACACCGCTTTCCTTTTCTGGAACTCTTTGTGAACACTGCTAGTCAGTGTTGGACAACCAGATATTTAAAACAATGGCTGACTCTGTTGGCAGCCATTTCCTGTGCCACCTGATTGCAGCCTCTCCTGCAAGAAAATAGAGCAAAACTCTCCATTCCTTTTTCTCTGCTCACTCTTTAAGATATTTTTATACCACTTTGCTTGGCCATTCAAAGTGGCTTTCAGTCATATATCGAAAGGCCCAGGGAGGGGGGTGTCAAATGGGATCTCTTTGCAGTCACCCTCTGGAACCTTACCTCCTGGGGTACTCACTTCATTGAAACAGACTTGTTCAAGGGTGCCTGTCCAGGTAAGGCTGGATGCTGCTGCGGGGGGGGGGGGAGAGTCCCCAGGTTTCATATAAGTTATTGCAGTATGAGCAACCCATCATAGTAGCCCTACAGATTCCCCATGTCTTGCCTTGCCTCCGGTTTGATTTTTACGCTTTCTCCTTCTGAATTCCAGCCTGATCCTGAGATTGACCCCACAGCCATAGGAAACAAGACCAGTTCGGCCAAAGGCTTATCAAAAGAGTCCTGTTTTACTGTGTCACTGGATGGAACAGGGGAAGTGGTTTCCATCAAAAACAAAACCCCTTCAGAACACGAAAAAGAACAAATTCATGGGACATGGGGAATAAAGGAAGCAGCCAATGGTCTAGATCAGGGGTGCCCAAACCCCGGCCCGGGGGCCACTTGTGGCCCTTGAGGCCTCTCAATGCAGCCCTCAGGGAGTCCCCAGTCTCCAATGAGCTTCTGGCCCTCTGGAGATTTGTTGAAGCCCACACTGGCCCAACGCAACTTCTCTCAGAATGAGGGTGACTGTTTGACCTCTCGCGTGAGCTGTGGGATGAGGGCTCCCTCCACTGCTTGCTGTTTCATGTCTGTAATGCAGCAGTGGCAGTGAAGGAAAGGCTGGTCTTGCTTTGTGCAAGGCCTTTTATAGGCCTTGAGCTATTGCAAGACCTTCATTCATTCATATAAGTTCATCTTTAATATATTCATTTATGTAAACGTATGTAAATTTATTCAAATTTTAAATGTAAATTAATTCTTTTTTTTCCCCGGCCCCCAACACAGTGTCAGAGATGTGATGTGGCCCTCCTGCCAAAAACTTTGGACACCCCTGGTCTAGATTGAAAGAGACGAACTTTTCCGGTTTGGAACCTCCAAGTTCATTACAAGCTGAAACTTCTCTGAAAAATGACCTCAGCATTGGCTTGACCTACAGTGATGAAAAGGGCAACAGCTCACACCAGAAGCACCCCACTGTTTGAATTGTTGAAGCCGCCTTGGGGTCTCTTAGGGGAAGATAGATAGATAGATAGATAGATAGATAGATAGATAGATAGATAGATAGATAGATAGATAGATAGATAGATAGATAGATAGATAGATAGATCACAGTATCTGAGGCAACATAGCAAATGCTGCCCTCCTTACCTGGTGATGTGCCAGCCTCTGCTCCCACGACACTCTAGCCCACTTCTCATCTCTTCTCCACACTTCCATGTTGTCTCCCTCTTCCTTTAACAACCCAGGGAGTGGGAACAGGAGGATCTGTGGAGGCAAGAGTGTGGTCGGAGGTGGGCATCCCCTGCCAATCTGTTTTCTGAAGTTGACCTCATTGCAGTTGGCCTCATAGATGGGCGGGCCTTGGCTCAGGCCTTCATCTCAACAGTAGTCTTGCGGGCACCACATTCCAAGCTGGCTAAAATCTCTCGGATGTTTGGTCTTGGTCCAACATTGCTCAGCCCCAGAACCAGCAGCCCCTACCATTACAACCTCGCCCTTCCTGCCGAGACTTCCTTAGCAGCCAGAGTGCGGCTTTCGCCTTCATGACGACCACAGCATTGCGGGTGCCAAGAACTCTGAGAAATGTAGTTTCCAAGGGGTTTTTTTATGATTTGAATTTATCGTCCCCAGCTCCCAAGCCCTTCAGAGCTGTAAATTAAACAAGCACATGAACATTAAATGAATGCATACTGCCACTGCTTGATCAATTTATAAATATGCAGGGTTCAGGTCAGTACATTCACTTCTTCTGGCTGATGTCCCTATTACTTCTCAGGCTAAGAAAAGATGAAGAGCCCGGCTGGATCAGGCCAGAGGTCCGCTGAGTGCAAAAATCTGTTACGAGAAGTAACGAACAGGGATGTACTCAGGGGAGGAAGGGGGAACTGGAGCTGCGGGAGCAATGATTTCATCAGAAGAACAGCTCAGGTGCTGCCTTTGAAACATTTTTCAAAGGAAATTAGCGGAGGAAGCATCAGGCTCAGAAGAAGGCAAACTAAGACATTTGCCTAGGGGGCTATGTTACTGCCTAAGTCGGCATTTTTTCATCTTACGGCACATTGACTGGGCCCTAAAACTGACAAGGCACACTGTCCGTTTTTTGACAATTGACAAGCCCCCCCCAGCTGCTGATGGGAGGCTCACATTCCCCAATGGCCCTACTAATAAAAGACCTTCCCCCAAATTCCTGCAACACACCTGCAGACCATTCACAGAACCCCAATGTGCTACAGC
This sequence comes from Tiliqua scincoides, assembly GCF_035046505.1. Lineage (NCBI taxonomy): Eukaryota > Metazoa > Chordata > Lepidosauria > Squamata > Scincidae > Tiliqua > Tiliqua scincoides. The sequence continues at coordinate 11,478,028 of NC_089829.1, forward strand.
ACACTAGTTGAAAATTACTTGTCTGGACCTTCCCAAGGCCTGTCTGGGAGAGGGGTGTAGTTCATGTTACCACAAGGCTATAATCCTATGTAGCTATGGGATATTGTTACAGTCTTCTGCTCTTTCAATGTGCCACTACCTGGGCCAGCTCCCAACCCCCTGGGGCCTGCAGTGGAATGCCAAATGCTATCCCCTCTTACTTAATATTGCGCCAGCCTCTGCTATGCCCGCTCTCCAATGTTCTAATTAAGCACTCTCCTGCCCTCTACATTTCCTGTGTGTCCCCCTCTTCATTCTCCAATCCAGAGAGTGCAAGGAGGAGGAGCAGCAGTGCAGGCAAATGGGCACCCCTCCCCAACCTGCTGCCTGAGGCAACCGCCTCAGTTGGCCTCAAGGATGTGCCGGCCCGGAAAACATCTCTACTGGGAACCAAGTAAGGATCCCACGAGGGGACTCTACCAATAAGTGCCTCCCCAACCCAAAAAAGGTAAGTTGATTTCCCCTTTCTATTCCATTATACCCTTCAGAATTGGGACTCTCAGTATTCCCTCTAAGCCCACCACAATGATTTCTAGTAAGGCATTATACTTGTGGTTCATTCTAGTTACCAGGTCCTTCCTTCATCACTCCTACCATTGGATCTCCCTGTTTCACCACTCCTGTGCCCCAAGATGATATCTTCAGGGCATGCCAAGAGGATGGGAGCCAGCCAGAAGTGCAGAGCAGAACCCCACGCCCCTGTTAATGACTTATGTGGCCATGAACCTCCCCATTTCCAAAGGAGCATCTCATATTTGTGCAAACAAATGGGGATGTCCTTGGCAAGGTTCTTTCTCCAGCTTGAAGGTTTTCATTTACTTTAATTTTTTTTTTCCAGGTAGCGCTTTACCACTAGAGTAAAGAAAGGCTTTAAAGAAGGAATAAAAAACCCAAGTGAAAGAGCCATTGTCTTCTTACCTGTTTCTTAGAACTCCACTTTTCAAAGCAGAACACTCTTCCCTTGATCTGCGCGGAACAGACGGGAGCGCTCCACCCCTCAATCTGCTCCAGAGACACCAATTCCAGCTTCTCAGGAGTAGGACACACAATTTTTATCCACTTTGTGGCAACCCTCATGAGACGACAATACATGCGCTGCTCTGATGCCTGCTCCAGAGTCAAGGCTGGGAAACTGGGTAACAAACGAGGCAGCCTCCCATAGAGGAAGCAGGAGGCTGCTTCCATACAGGAAGCAGGCTGGGAGGGGCTCAGTGGCTGCTTGAGAGATGCGAATTGGACTTAAACCGGGAAGATCCAGGTTCGAATTCTCACTCAGCCATCCAGCTTCCTGGTCCTGGGTGACCTTGGGCCAGGATCTATCTCGCAGCCTCACCTACCTCACATTGTTGAGGACAAAAGAAGGGAAGGAACTACGTACACCACCCTGAGCTCCTCAGAGGAAGGGCGGTATAAAAATGTGAAAATAAATAAATAAATAAATAAATAAATAAATAAATAAATAAATAAATAAATAGAAAAAAGGTGCTGGGGAGGGCATAATTAAGACATATAAAATTACACAAGGGGTAAATGGATGGAAAGTCTTCTCCCTCTGAGAGAACCAGGGGGCATCCACTCACAGAGTAGCAGGACAGTCAGGAAATACCAAAGGAAATATTTCTTTACCCAGCATGTAATGAAACTGTGGAACTCCTTGCCACATGATGTACGATGGCACCTAACCTTTAAAGGGGAGTGGATGGATTGATGAAGGAAAAGTCCATCACAGGTCACGTATGATGACTGAATGCAGTTTCCAGGTTTTAGCGGTAACCTATCTCTGAACACCAGATGAAAGGGTGTGGCAACAAAATAGAGATATCCTATGGTCTTGTGTGCTCCCAAAGGCATCTGGTGGGCCACTGTGGGATAATGGAAGCTGGGTTATATGGGCTTTTGGCCTGATCCAGCAGGGTGTTTCTTATGTTCTTATGTTAAAAGACTGGGATTTTCTGGAGGCCCTGTTCAAATCTCCATGCTGAATTCATGTGTCATCTAGAGACAGATGCCCGTTTCCAGAGATTCCAGGCTACGTCTGGAGGGTTGGCGATTCTAGGGCCAGCTTCGGTACCCAAACCTGGCTGATCCCTGAAGCCAGCCCTGTTAGGGATCTTGGGACAGGGAGAAGAAGAGATGAATGGCTTGCAAGACTGGGCCAAATGCAACCCCTTTTGAGCAGGACAAAATTCCATCTGTCCCTGCTCAGAAACCCTTGGATTGTGTCTATGATATTCCAAGCTCAGAGTACCTCTGCTTGCAGGGGAGGGTCCCTGCAATGGCAGGGGAGGGCCCTTAATTCATGTCCTGTTTATGGGCTTCTACGAGGTAATCAATTGCTTTGAGAGAAGCCAGATTCAGGGACACTGTCCTGTCTTGCCCGTCTCTTCCTATGTTCTTATGGAAATGACGTTTATCATCATTCGCATCTACAAAATGGTTTGCAGAGTTATTTACAACATTTTATTGGTTTTAAATGGCTTATTAATTTTGACATCAAACTCACCCATCCATGCAGATACCAGGTGGCTTCTTAAAAAATGAAATACATGCCATTTAAATCCCCACTGAAAACCAAGGATAGAGAAAATCAATTAAAATGCAACACATCCATGACAGTTTGAGCATCTTTTAAAAGTTGTCTGAGCACAATAATTTTTTTTTAACTGAGTTAGAACTTTGGTCCCTCTAGTTCAGTATTTTCTAGAGCAGAGGCCTCCAAACTCTGGCCTGCAGGCAAGATCCAGTGCTCCAGACCATTGCGTCTGGGTGTGCAGAGCTGAAGCCTCACCTTTCCAGCACAAAGCAACCTGTTTTCGCTCTATGAATTTGCATAACATTACGCTGGGGAGATGATTCCATGGGGAAATCAGGGCATGGAGCCTTATGGGGTGATCAGCATCAGAATAGTCTCCCAGCGCGAGGCTCTGCAAATTCACGGTGTAAAAATGAGTCGCTTTGCACCAGAACAGTAAGGCTGGCTGAATGTCCATCCCTTGCTTTCTGTTTCCCCACATCCGTGGGACAAGAGTGACATTTTTCATGCACCTAGCTGAGCCATGGTCCCATTCCTGTTGCCTGATATGACTTGCAGATTGTCATTTCTGAAGAATCATAGAAACATAGTGTTGGAAGGAACTCACAAGGTCATCTAGTCCAACCCTCTAACTGTAGCAGGAACTCCTCCTAGAGAATCTCCAGCAGTTGCCTGTTGAACCTCTGCTTGAAGATCTCCAGGGAGGAAGTATCAAACACCTCCCTCAGCAATCTGTTCCACCTCCGAACCACCCTAACCATCAAGAATTTCTTCCAGATGTTCAACCACAATCTCCTCTTTTGCAGTTTGTACCCAAAACTTCCTTTGGAGGAAGCACCAAAGCAGAGTAGGCTGCAGTATGTTTGCTTGCTGAAGGTCACAGATTCGATCTCCAGTATCATCTTCCCACAGGGCTAGCCAAGATGCTTCTCTCTCCAAACCCCTCAAGAGAGGCAGTTGACCAGCATAGACCATTCTGACTTAGGCCCTGACAGAATCTTGTCTTCCATGCATAGCCAGACCTAAATTATATACATACCCTAATTTTCCTTGTCTGATCCTGTCTCTCACACACACATCACCCTATTCCCCTAACCAGGCCCTCTGGGGACACAAGCCTGCCAATTTTTTTCCATTTTGAATTCCACCCCCCCACCACCACGGGAGTCTCAATTGACATGTTAAGTGTCTTACCCAGAGGGGGCCGGTTCACCCAGTTTCAGGGCCTGATGTCATTTGCGTCTCAGCACCCCACTTCTAGTGGTTCCAGGGAAGATGAAGATCTGATGGGGTTATCAAAATAGTGTGTTTTAGATTTGTAAGGGAGGCAGAACTGGTTGTTTGGGGGTGGACCTTCCCCATTGAGTGATGTTTTTCACAATGCCTGCTTAGAGACATAGACCTACTAGATCCCTTCTTTAGCTTGTAAAGACCTAGACATCTCTTGTCTATCCCAATCAGGGTTCTGTTGTTGTCATCATCATGTGAAATTTTTTACCCAACAAACTATATTATGAAGCAATCTGGACCAGCTCTTGTAGCAAATGCAAAATATCAGCACCACCCCTTAAGCTTGGAGGGCTTCCACCCCCCTCCCCACTTTCCTTGGAAACAGTTGTATTGATTTCAAAGAGAAAATGCTGAAATGCTCCCCCAACCTGCTCATGGATGTGACTGGGAGCATCCTTTGCCCAGCCCCAGCCTCCACAAGATATGTGCTTAGGCCAGGCACCTGATTGATGCCTGAGTAAGCTGAAGGCGGGACCAGAGATGCACTTGCACATGGCCTTTGTCCCTCTGCATTCTGAGAAGTTTGTGACCCAACTCACTCACTGGTCACAAAATTATTATGAGCAGGGCAAACCAAAGACCTTCTGATGCCTGAGGTGCCGTGACAAATACTGCCTCCTTACCCAATTATGTGCCAACCTCCGCTCCTCCCATTCTCCAATGTTCTATCTCAGCATTCTCTTCCCCTCTGCATTTCTTTTGTCCTCCTCTTTCTCTTCTGATCCAGGAAGCAGAACAGTGGAGGCAAGAGGCCCGAGGCAACAGTTTCAGTTGGCCTCATGGATGAGCCAGCTCTGGTCAACTGCCCTGTTGGTTGGTCGGTTTGGCTAACTAGATGGCATTTCCCAATCCTTTTCCAAGCCAGGGAGTGGAAACAGAAAGAGGAGTAGTGGAGGCAAGAAGGCAGACTGAAATAGGCACTCCTTCAGTTGACCTCATGGATGGGCCATTCCTGACCATGGTTTCTTCTCTTCCATGGCTCAATATCCAGTTCCTCCAGTCTTTCTTCATAGAAATGTAAGAGGCTGTTACCTACTGAGTCAGACCTTGGTCCATCTAGGTCAGTACTGACAGCACTAACTGACAGCTGCTCCCAGGATTTCAAAGACCCAACCTGAAGATGTTGCCAAATATTGCTCCTGGGACGTTCCCTGGGTGCTATTGTGACCACAATGGTATGGCCCTGTCACCTAGGCCCAGCCCAGGAGGCCAGGAATCCCCCTGGAGCAGAATCTACTCCTGAGGAGTAGAACCTGGGCACTATCAGGACTGGGATCCCAGGCAAGTCACTTTCCTGGGAGGAGGCCCTAGTGCCTCCTGGGAGCAGTCAGCAGCCACGTGGGCAGAAGGGGTGGGGCTGGACCAGAACAAGGCTAGCCTCATAAGGAGGCTGGACAGCCTAGGGAGAGGTCGCTCCTCTCCAGTTGGGATCGCAGAGGAGGCCAGAGGGGGTAGCTACCCCGGCCTTATTCAGCCGACAGAGGCTTCAGGGGGAACTTGGCTTGCCTCAGCCCTGGAGAGAAGGGCCGGAGGCTGGGAACCACCCAGTGCTAGACCCGCCTGGGGCCCGGGGCTGAAAACCAGAGAGGCAAGGCTGCTGCCCCAAGGACCCCATCACAACTACCCCCATTGGAGGCCAGCTTATCAAGGGGCAAGACCGGAGGTACAGGGGGCCCTCCAGAGGACAGCTAAGCTGACTCCCAACAACGCTACGGCGGCCATCGGGAACCCCTATCCCTTTCCGACTGGCACCGGCCGGGGAACCCTGCCGGAACCCGCAAGGGGTCGGGAAGGAGTGGGGAACGCGCATATTGTTCGCCGACGCCGCGTATCTCTGTAAAACAAAGGGACCTGTGACGTAACAGGCCCCATGAATGTCAAGAGTTTAACCAGAGTAAATCGTCTGTACAAATCTGCTGTATCTGCCTCCCGTCCTTCATTCCACCGACGACCTGCGCGCATCGTCCGGGTAAGCCCCCCGTGCTTGGGCACACCCAAAGGGGCGGGGTCTCCGCCTGCCATGGACATCACAGGCCCATTCCCCACTTGTTTTCCAGCCGCCTGACCATCTTCATTGTTGACATCTGAAGCTCTTCCAATTGCTTTACTACATCCAAGTATGCACCCAGAACTGGACAGAATACTTGACACCAATGGCAAAGCTCTTCCTTTGTACAGGACTGTAATGAGAAAGCGGGGGGGGGGGGGAATCAAACAGATGCTTAAACCAATTCTCTCATTTTTGAATTGACTTTGGTGGAAAGATGCAGTGGAGTTCAGAACTTGTGCGGGCTCCTACAGAACTTATTGTCCAGGGACTGAAATCATCAGCTGCGCTCTTCAGAACCCTAATTTGTGCCTGGAAAAAATGGGAAAGGCCAAAAATATCAGATGTATCATCTGTGATTGGCCTTTGATGCTCTAATAATTTCAAGCTAAAATGGCTTTTTTGGTGCCGCTTTTATCAGTGACAAACTGCAAATGCCAATTTGAGAATTAATTCTAGAAGTTAAACTGGAATTGAGGGGGCAGAGAGGCACAAAAGGCCATAGATTGGTGGTAGAATATTTGCTTTGCATACAGAAGGTCCCTGGAGGTATCTCCAAGTATGACAGAGGAGGGGGGAATCCTGTCCAAAACTGTGGAGAGATGCTCCAATACTAGCCGATACTAAACTAGATTATCCATGTTGGACATGTGTGGTTCAGTACTACTGTAGAAGGCAGGGAATCATGGTGTTCCTAGCCACTGTGGCCTCTGGGGCCACACCTGCAGGGGTGTTGCCCCCCACCTGGAGATGCCACCCCCCACCGTGTCCACAGCCTTCCACCAGAGGTGTTTTGAAGGCCAAAGAGGCCTCAGCATGCCTTCTAAGGGTCAAAAATCATCACTTCTGGTTTTTGGTTCTTAGAAAGCATTCTGAGGGCTGGGGAAGCCATGTGCAGCTTCACTGGCCATCAGAATACCTCTGGGGGAAGGTCCTCAGGGGTGGCCCTCAGATAGGTGCTTTGATACTATCGCCAGCCAACTGAGTGCCATGGGGGATTGGATGATGGCGTGGCACCACTCCTCAAGCCTGGCACCCAGGGCATTTGTATCTTGGATGTAGTGAGACAGGGTAGGTGCCCTACGTGCCACCAGGGAGGGGGGTAGCACCGGCCACAGACTTACCAGGCAGCAAGCAATTGCAGTGGCACCCTTTGTCCACAGCGCTCCGAGTGACTCCCAGCCTCTCCATGGAGGGGATGTTGGTGTTTTTCCATCCCCATTCCTTCTCTCTGTAAGACGGAGCACTGGCAGCTTCGTGCTCCCCCATTCTTCTCTTGTGGAGGCTCCCCTTGAAGGAATGGGGCATGCAAAATCGCCAGCTCCCCCTCCTCCATGGAGAACCCAGAAGTGATGTCATGATGTCACTGCCCTGGGTGCCAGGGCAGTAAGGTACGCCACTGGTAGGGGGTGGGCATTTGAAAGATCACCAATGCTTTTATGGAGGTCAACACTAAAGCATATTCCTTGCTGGCACATTAAGACTCTGTATGGCTTGGGCTTTACTCAAGTGCAAGTGTGCCTTGGAGATTTAAAGGGAATGGCAGAAAAATCCCACTGCCTCACTTTCTTGAGAAAAGAGCGTTGTCTCGGGAAAGCGATGCCAATTTTCCAGACCATTTCCCACATCTGAAGACATCGACCCCAGCCAATGAGGGTTTTTATGACCATCCATTTGTTAGGGCATGGCATTCTGGGATGTTCTCCTGCACAAGCGCCATTGATATGAACAGGATGTGAGGAGGCAGCCTGGGAAACTTTGGCATGCCCTGCGCTCAACAACAGAGGAACCGACATTTTTGATTGGGCGACGCTCAGACCACTCTCGCGCAGCAGGGAGAGCCATAAGAAAGATGAACTGGCCCATTTGTGGCTGCTCTTGTTAAAAAATTTGGTCATCCAAATGGCCCCGCTGCTGCTCTATGACCCTTTCTAATTTCCCTGCACTCGTTCTCAAAACGATAAAACAGAGCCACCGATATGGGTCTCCCGGGCCGTGAATCAGTGCTGGGGCTCGGCTCGCAATGGCTTGATCTGTTCCCGGATTTTGCATGTTAATGAAAAGTCATTCAGTCCCATATCCCAGTTCCTCACATTTACCTTTCCTGTCATCATTGCCGCCCACTCACCCATGCGCTCACATGCATCCTTTGGCTGACGGGTAGCTCGACAGAGCTCATTAACCCTCCGAGATGCAACCGCGAGCTGAGCCCCGCAAAACACGCTCGGCAAGAAAAAGTATGTGGCCCAGTACATTATTTTATTGGGCATTTAACAAGCAGGCTTAAAATTCAAGCCGTCCCCAGAGCCAATGAGAGCAATGGGCCCAGGAAAATGAATCTCGGGACATTAATCGTCAGGGTAGAAAGCCAAGGAGTCAGAGGAAAGAAAAAGAAAGGGAGAAAACTGGAAAAGATCAGGGGAATTGTAATTAGCAAAGGCCTGGAATAAAAAGGGAAGTTGGATCACTTGGGTAACATAGCTTGAAACAGAAAGGATTTGGACTGGGTCAGGCCAGGTGCTCAAGCTCTGTACCCTGAAGTCAGGGCTGAATTTACTGTCTCAAGTTGCAGTGCTGGCCACTAGCTGACAGTCCACCCTACCCAATTCCCCCTGCAGTGGTCAAGTATATGCTGCGGTGGAGTTTTAGCATGTTGTGTCCTCCTTGAGGGAACGTGCGTTCCCTTTCCCCGGGATGTGCCCCCCCTGCCATGGCACTCCATGGGTCAACTCCATGGTTGCATGGGTCAACTCCAACCTGCACCAATGATATCGCTGGCACAAGTCTGCATTGACAGGTGAAGGATTAGGACTTGATGGTGCTGCCACCCCCAAAGCCAGCCCCTTCCTGACCTGCTGTCCTCCCCGCCCCAACACCTCCCCCTTCTGCTCACTACCATCCCATTGCACCCTGTCTCTGCCTCCCTCCTGACCAGAGGCGGACCTCCCCAATCCCGCGCCCGGGGCCAAGGTCTGTGATGGTGCTGCCCCCCTTACCTGGAGCACACAGTACCTCACACAACTACAGGGTGCGTCAGGGAAGCCTCCTGAATTTTCCCCGACACTTTAAACTGTGCTTTAGGCAAACTGGAAGCACGGTTTCCAACCCCGTCGGGAGCCTCAGGGAGGCTTCCGCAGGGTCCTAAAGGTGTGTGAGGCTCTGCACCCAGGGCATTGGCCCCATTGAGTGAATAGGAGGTCTGCCACTGCTCCTGACCCCTGTGCAAGTTCACCGCTCCCTGTCCACTTATCCTTTATTTTTCCATTCAAGGGGTGGAAAGACCAGCCGTGGAAGCAAGGAGGCAGGCAGAGAGGGAGCCCCCCACCTATTTGTTGCCTGATGCAACAGCTTCAGTTGGCCTCATGGATGGGCTGACCCTGATCAACTAAAGGAAGACAGATAGCAAGCATTGCTAGGATGTCGGGGGGGGGGGATGTTACGTGTGCTGTTTTCCTTTTTTGGTCAATGTTGCAGTAGAATCTGGCTGGCAACAGTTGGACACCGAGTGCTGGAGCAGAAGGACCTTGGGCTGTTGTTATGGTTCCATCACCCCATTGGCAGCAGATCAGAGCTTCAGCGAGGAAGACGTGCTCAGAATTAAAGGTGATATGTTTGCCTCTCCAAATTGTTTGAAAAGCTCCTAGCAAGCCAAAGGGAAAGGCTGTCAAACATGGTCACCCAGCCCTGCCAAATGACCCCTTTGTTCTAACTCGAGCAAGGCACAGGTTCTTGGAAGCATCACTGATCATTCATTGACACTGCCTGCAGCAATATTCCTGCAAGCCCAGCCTTCCAGGCTTGCTGACCTTGCACCAGATCAACGAGGGCCCTGCTGCACAGCCATGGGATACGAGGTCTTCCTTGTCCACCGGAGATGGAGATTGCCGATAGCTGAGCTGCCAAAACCAGACGGGCAAAGAAGCTGGGGGTGAGGAGGGGAATATAAAGTGGATCCCTCCCCATCCAAGCTGCAGCACCAGGGTCTGGGACAGGTTATTTTGCAAGGGGTCCATCACCAGATCCGAATCACACCGGCAGGATTTATCTACTAAAACAGAAATAAACATTTGCAAAGTCCAGAATATTAAGACAACAAAACAAGCACACAAAAGAATTGTGCTTCGCAAGGACATCGACAAAAGAGACATAAAATTGGAGTATAAACACTACCCGTGTTCCTGTCTTGTGTTCCTGCCTTAAATGCACAGTCCCAATGAAAAGAGTCCTCCAATGCTGTCATTAGATCTGGAAGAGAGCTCCAGTTGACCACTTTTCCAAGGCCAGCCCATCCATGAGGCCAGCTGAAGACGTTGCCTCAGGTCGCAGATTGGGGGGGGGATTTCTATCTACCTCCTTGCCTCCACTGCTCCTCCTTCTCCATCCACTGCCTGAATTGGAAAAGGAAGAGGGGGACATAGACCTGGAGGGGAAGAGTGCCCTGAGCTGGAGTGTTTGAGAATAGAAGGAGCAGAGGCTTGAACACCATCAGGTGGGGGGGGCAGCATTTGTCATGACGCCTCAGGAGATCTTGAGCTTCTCCTGCAGTCTCCTCTCCTCCCTATTTCCTCTGATGCTCCATTTCGCTCCTTTTTTTTAATCAAGCGAGGAGGAGAAGCAGTGAAGCAAGTGTGTTCTTCAGAAGATCTTGGGCCAACCACGTTCTGGAGTTCCTTCCTGTAATGATTTTCCTCTATCTCTTTCCTAAATTCCACACTTCCTGCTGAAAAGATCTGGCATGTTCCCTCAGTGCGCTTTAACGATGTAGGGCCAAATCCTATCCAACTTTCCAGCACTGATACAACTCCAACACAGCCCCGAGTTAAGGGAACAAACATTCCCTGACCTTGAGGAGGCCTTCATGACTACCCCCCCCCCCATTCAGGATACAGCACACGCCCCATTGGCCTGGCTTCATCAGTGCTGGAAAGTTGATAGGATTTGACCGTTATTTCACTATAGCACCAGAGATGGCCCATTCATGAGGCCAACTGAAGCGGCTGCCTCAGGACAGCAAATTGGTGGGGGTGCCCATTTTTCTCTGTGTATTTGCCAACACTGCTCCTCCCCCCACTCTCTGGATTAAAAAAAGAGGAGGGGGGAGGGTGCTGAGCTAGAACACTAGGAAGGGGCAGAGGCTGGTGCATCATTTTGGAAGGAGGGCACAGAACTTGACATGCAGCCTCAGTGGTCAGGAGGTTCTGGGGCCAGCCCCGCAGTTATTATTAACTCTCATAGCATACAAAAAAAGGCCATGTCATTTGTATCCAAGAGTGTTCCCCTCTGTGCCCCAGGCCGATGAGGTCACCTGAGTCCAAACTTGCCAACGTGGCGTTGGGTCAACTAGCTCCAAAGCATAGGCAGAGCTACCAGCAGCAAAGCAAACCCCAGAGCTACCAGCAGCAGAAAAAGAAGGGGAAGAAAAATCCCCTATTCGCGTTTGGCAAACTTCCCGATCAACATTGCATGAATGCAGGAATCTTCGCACTGGCTGCCCTCACACCTGCGGGAACAAAAAATCCTTTTATACGAAAAAATAAGATGAAGCCACACTTCTCAGCTCAGGAAGAAAAGAAAAAATATATATATATAAGAACTCAAGGAAAAAAAGGGGGAAAGGAAAAGAGGAGATTCATCCTGACAAAGCCAGTTTGATGAAGAATTCATCAAACGATTCAACAAGAGCTAGTGAAGAAATTTCATTGTTTGGAGGTAGGACAGGAGCTGGGGTCTCGACACCCCCCCCCTTTCCAGTGCATGACAGTTTTTCTCTCCTCTCTGTATCTTTGCTCCACTTTGAACGGAGAACGGCTTTGTCACTTTGGAGAAACCATTCAGGTGCCAAAGGGGGCATTTTATCAAGGCCTCTGAAGGGGGCTTTGATTGCAAGAACCATGGTTGCTGTCTATGGTTGCGCTCCACATCAAGGCTCGCTTGTGGCAGGGCCAGCTCCAAATCCGTCTCCTTTCATTCCTCCCCCTTCCATTCTGCCAATGGAGGATGGGGAGGGAATTGCTGGTCCTTCCTCTGCAGGTTCAAATTCCCACTCAGCCATGAAGCTTCCTGGGTGACCTTGGGCCAGGCACTGTCTCTTAACCTCACCTACCTCACAGGGTTGTTGTAAGGACAAAAGGAGGGACGGAACCATGTACACCTAATGGAGGAAGGAAGGTATAAAAAAGGGAAAAATAATAATAGTGATCATATAAACATGAATGATTTTCTTCCAGAATTTGAACAGAAAATATGGCCTCACTGTTCCTCCAAGGGGCTCAGGACAATATACATGGCTCTTCCCGACCCCCACAACAATTCTGCAAGGTAGGTTACAGCCCAATCCTACCCACTGCCACCAGGGCCGATCCAGCCACGCCACGCATCCTATGGTGGGTGGGTGGGTGTGTTTGGACAGCCTTCAGGAGGTAAGTGAAAACATTTTGCACTAACTTCCTGGTAGGCTGCCCAATCTGCAATGGGTCTCCTCAGACATATGCCAGCTATTTTGGTGGCATATGTACAAGGAGAGGAATGGGGCGAGGAGATTTTAAAGGGAGTGGATAAGATCCAGCAGGTGCCATGACCACTAGTTCCACCCTGCTCGTAGTTACTCCCCCCTCCCTGCCCCAAAATGCCCCTGAACCCCCACTCCCTCCCTTTTCCCTCCCACAGCCTGCCCCCACCACTGCCTTACCAGCACTGGAGACTCCAGGAAGGCTGCTGTTGCCTGTCCACCATGGCTCACTCTTTGTGGTGGCAGCCCAGCTGGTCTGGAACTTGAGTTCTGGCGCTGTGGTGAGCCCATAGGATCGAGCTGTTAGGCTGCAAAGTCATGACTAACCCAGTGCTGCCCTGGAAGTGCTGAGCAAGACTAGAGCCTGAATAACTCTGGTGTGAACCCATCGCTCTAACCACACCACCCCATTGTCTCCAATTTCTGCCCCTCATCTTATTTTTACCGCTCTGTGTCCCGCTGCTGTTTTCCCCTCTTGTTTCAGAGGTTGATTTTATTGTCGGTTGGATTTTAATTGTCGTGTTGTTTTCTTAACAGTAATCATCGGATGTGTTAATCTTGTCGGAAGCTTCGGCTGAAAGGCAGCCGAGGAATCGTTTGCGCGCACAAAGAGAGAAACAAACTGTGACATCGGAAAGATTGCTTATTTTACTCCGCTAAGCACCTTGGGTCTTGATAGCGCTCAACAAATCGCATTCCATAAAAGCCCATTTCTGACATTCTGTTCCGCTCCAGCAAGACCCAGACGCAGGAGCCTGAGATGGGAATATGCCGATCCAAGCCTGATAAGTTTTCAATTAAAGATGATGCACAGATTGTTTTGTTGCTAAACTTAAAAACTTAGCAGGTTTTTTCCCCCCTTCACATTCCTAATGTTTAACCTAAATTGATTATTCTGCAGTTTAAATGTAAATCTCCTTTCTGCTCAATTTGGAGCCGAATCAGAGCCACTCGCCGTTTACCAGGCTTCTTATTCACACTGCCAAATGCCTTGTTGTCAGTGAGGCTTTAGCATTTGCAAACCCTGCAGAAATGTTTGCAGATTCACGGGTGGGTGGCGCCCTCCGAGACAACATCGCGTAGCCAGATATGATGGTTTATAGGGCAGGGTGAGGTGGCTTACAGTCCAATCCTATGGTTCCCAGCACCAGTGGCTCTGGGGCATTTGGTGGGCCACTGTGAGATACAGGAAGCTGGACTAGATGGGCCTATGGCCTGATCCAGTGGGGCTTTTCTTATGTTCTTATGTTCAAAATAGTGACCGCTGGATCCTGTGGGAGCAGGGATACCACTGGAGGTCTCCTCAAGAGAAGGGAGCACTTGCTCCCTTACCCTGGGTAGACAGCAGCCAGTGGCAATGGGTTTACTCCACTCTGTGCCCATATTTGAACAGGTACAGAGCTGAGGAGACCCATGTCGGCTGCCCAGGCTGGGAGTGAGGATAGGATACAGCGGCAGAGCCTGCTGCTGTTTCCACCCCCTCCTGGGCCTGATCCTCCCCTCCCTCCACCCTCCCTCCACCCCGTTCCACCAACTCCCCTCCTTCCCCCACCCCAAAAATAACCACAACCAGCTGGTGCTGGAAGGGCACTGAATGACCGGCCGCAGTGAGGCTCAGCACCTACTGGCTCTGGCCTAGTGCTAGTGGCCCCTCCACTCCAGGTGCTGCGAATGTGCCTTGGTTCACCCCAGAATGGATCACGAGATTTTGCAGCATGAAGGCGGGGAAATTTATTTTCTTTTTTTGATTGTTTTAAGCATTTTTTAAAAAGGACTCCAGTATCCACAGCATCCACAGTGAGTGAAATCTGTAGATGCCAGACCCACAGACACCGTGGTCTGACTATATATTCTTATGAAAGACTTTAAAAAGAAGATAAGACAAATGTATTAATAGCTGCTAGTCATGATGGCTGTATACTACCTCTGGATTCAGCAGGGGCACCAGTGATGCAAGAGGAGCATACCTTTCTCTCCTACTCGTGGGCTTCCTAGAGATATCTGGTTGTTCACTGGGGGGGGAAAGGGTGTTGGAATAGATGGGATCTTTTTATTTCTGCTCACCTCCTAATCCCCAAGACTGGTCTAGATGTTACTCTCAGGAGAAGCTGTTTTACCTTGAGTCAGACTGTGAGTCCATCTAGGAGAGTACTGTGTCATTTTGGCCTGTGGGGTAGAGATATAGCAATGATCCCTTCTCAAGTTGCGGATACCCCATGTGGTGTCATCCGCGGCTGGTGTTTAATACTATAATTGCCCTTTCAAGTCCAGTTCCCAGAAGTGTCACATTTTCCCTGGCATGAGAGAAAAATTTCAGTGGAAAAGGCTCCCAGAAGTTCATCAGAAGTCTTTATTTGAAACTTCTACCTCAGTTATTCAGGGATGATGCAGTTGAGCAATGGAAACCTTTTTTTTTTTTCTAAATTCATTTTTGGGAAGTAGATCAGTGTGAATGATACCTTCTCCTTCCACCCTCCCACTTAATGGGGTTTCCTACTTAAAGCAGCCACCAACTAGCCCAAGGGAGCCATGAATGAAACCTGGGTCATTCTGTCCTCCCGGAATCTGCTGAAGTCAGTGGTGAACTGTGATGTGATGTGTCGTATTGGTGCCTGGCATAGATACCTTGAAAGGGGGATTGGACAGATTGATGGAGGATGGCCCCTTCATTGGGACCCCAGTCAACTGCGACAAACGGGAAAGAACCATTGGCAGTCATCCAAGCATCAATGATATCCAGAAGAGATGACTGAAAGGCACTTTATCTGAGGTTTGCCTTTGAAGACAGTCCAGAAATTGCCACTGACCCAGAACACAATGCCTGGATTCCAGGATGTAATTAAGCTGTGGAACTCCTTGCCACAGGATGTGGTGTTGGTGTCTAGACTAGATGCCTTGAAAAGAGGCTCAGATGGACAGACAGACAGACAGACAGACAGACAGATTGAGGTAAAGTGACAAGTCATGACGACTGGATGCAACTTCTGGGTTTTAGAGGTCCGTACAGGTGCGTCACATGGCTGCTGGGCATTCTGCAGGCCTTCGCCTCACCCAATGCTCCGTGACATCTTCCAGGTAATTGAATTCCGGTGGCACGTGTATTAGCACGCCACCGGCGTTTACCCTGCCCGCCCACGAGACACAGGAAGGGCCAGCCTCGCAGCCGATTGGCTGGGGGCTAATTGGTCTGGGGCCACGTGCAGGCTGCTCAGAGAAGCCCGCGCAGTCGGGACCAGGCAGCGGTCAGGGAAGGACCTCTTGCACGCTGCTCCCCGACTCAGGCCACGTTGCTGGGGCCTCGAGCCCAGCAGACTTGGCTGCGGGCGCCCGCCTGCCCGCCTGCCCTCTCGGCTTACCTGTGGGCAGCGAGCGGTTGCTGGTGGTGTTGCCTGGGTTGGGCTTCTTGGCTGGGTTGCGGTGGGCTGCCTTGCAGGGGCGGCGGTCCAGCTGCGCCCCTCTTTGGCCTCGTGTGTGCGGCTGGTGTGCCCACGCCTCCAGTGGGCTTGGTGTGCCTTGGGGCTGGTGCTTGGCTGCTCTCCTCCAGGCTGCTGGCTGCGCTCAGCGAGAGCGCTCAGCGGGAGCCGCTGAGCGCCCGACCTCCCCCCCACCTCCCTCACGCAGTGCCCGACCCCCCCCACCTCCCCAGGGTAGTTTGGGTGGCCAGCGCTTGGACGCCTGGCAGCTCTGCACGGGTCAGTGTTTGAGCCTGCTGGTCGTTTGGGGTGCCTGTGGGAAACGGGTCGCCTGCTTGGTGTGCAGGCGCCCCGTGGGAGCGCTGTTTGGGCGCGTGCCTGGCTGCAGCTGGCTGCAGCTGGTGCCTGCCGCCCTTGGGGTTGCTCTGCCTCCTGCCCGGCTGCTTGTTGAGCCTGCTGGCAGAGGCACCAGGAGCTTTTCTCCGCACCTTCCTCCGTGTGTTTGGGGCTTTCAGGGCGTCATCAGCCTCCTCCCCAGCACATAGTATGGAAGAGCATTTTGCCAAGAGTTTGCTTCCTTTGCTTGCCTATAAGGCCTGCTGGCTGAGTGGTGTTTTACACTCAACATTGAGTAAAGCTAAGCAGAGTCAGCTGTGGTTTAGAATTGGATGGGAGACCGCAAGTTGGATAGTTGTTTTGCTGTGTCATTTGCATGCTAGTTTAAAAAAAAGAAAAAAAAAAGAGAGAAAAAAAAGGGGGGGAAGAGGAAAGAAAATAAGAAGTTGATTGGATAAATAAATAAAGAGGTGAGATTAAAAATAATAATAATATTAATAAAAATAATAAATAATAATAATAAAAAATTTAATTAAAAAAAACAAAACACAACGAAACAAACAAACAAAAAAAAAAACCAAATTCCATAATTAAGGAAGTTGTAGTTAAAATATAAATTAATAACAAAACAAAACAAAAAAAAAAAGAAAATTAATGATTGTTAAATAATAAGGCGGTCATGATAAATAAGACTTCAATCTTGTCTACACTTTCCTGGGAGTAAGCCCCATTGACTATAATGGGACTTACTTCTGAGTAGACATGCATAGGACTGGGCTCTCAGAAATAATATATATATATTTCTCTAATAGAAATATATTGGAGGGGTGAGAGGTGGCTGTCAGTTGCCACCACTCCCCCCCCCAGGTTTTTTGTTGAGACGTCTGTATGCCCAATGAGGAATAAGAAATCAGGGGGGAAGGCCCCCCCCAGCTCGCACTGATTTCTTCCTCAGAGGAGGAGGATGATACAGCTGAGCTGTGGGCTCTGGTTGCACAGGCAGAAGCTTTTAAGAAGGAGAGTGCAATGTGCAAACGCTGGTTTGGGTGATGGTCAATGCATCAGGCGCTTCCCTCCCCAGGGAGGTCTACCAGGAAGGGACGTGGGGCGAACCTAACGCAAATCCTCTCTTCCAGAGTAACCATTGGAGGAGCTTAAGGAGTCACAGGCTCCAGCCAGACCTCCGGTTGTGCAAGCACAGTGGGACCCTGATGAGCAGCAGCAGCCACAGGTGGCATCTTCCCAGGTTCCTGGGTAGGGACAGTTCAGGTTCTTATCTGTGGGCACTCCATCATTTTCTGGGCACAGAAGAGATTAACCACTTTGGACAAGCTCATTGAGCGACAGGCTCCGGGACCTCCAGTTGTTCAGGTACAGGCATCGGATCTTGATGGTCTCTGGTGTCCCTTACAGCCTGGCTCCTTATGCTGATGTCCTGTATGGTGTTTTCTCTCAGGGAGCCACGGAAGGGTCAGGTGAATGTCCACGAGTGGCCTAGTGGGATGTGGCCCTGCCTTTGGGTGGTCAACTCGCCTTGGCAGTTAAAGGAAAATTTAGCAGGGCGAGTTTGTTACTGTGTTTAGTTTATTGTGTGAGCAACCTGAGCCAGCCTTGAAGGCGGGTGACCCAGTGCCTGTCCCTCAAGTGGGGTGAAGGCAGAAAAATTGATAAAATTGGAATAATTGGTCGACCTGATATTTATGCTGCAGTAGTTATTCTAATGTAGGCAGCAGGGGCAGCTGCACTTTAAGTACCTGGATATTATCCCCTCGACTGGCAGATTTCAGAGCAGGATTGTGGGTTCAAATTATCTGGCTGGCCCGGTCCAATTTGGGCGATTGATCCTTAGTGGGCATTTGCTCTGGGCGCAGCCGGGCCAGTGGCAGGGATGTTAGGAGTGTGATGCATTCACCCTCCGCTCCTGCTATGAGTTTAACTCCATGGGGCGGGGCGGCAGGGCAGGTTGCACCCTTGCACATGTCAGCGGGCAGTACAACGGCCAGCACTCGGTGTCCGTGTGCCCCGAGTTGGCAGGATTTAGGAGGAGTCCCAGGCTCCGAGCTGGGCAGGCCAAAAGTGGGGGTGGTCAGCCCCCTCAAGCTGGGAAGGTGGCCCACCCTGATTAGAGTAGAGGTGTTGGCTGTATTTTGTAGGGGTATCCTAAGTTTTCGGACGCTCAATCATTAGTTGAAGGTAGTGACAAGGGATTCAGATTCCTGTGGCCCCTCCCTCCAGGTCTACCTGGGCCAGGAATCTCCTGTCGGTAAAGGGTATGGAAGGAACAGTTTAAGCTAAGATAGATAAGGAATAGGGAGCCGGCCATCTGGTGGGCCCCTTTAAGTCTCCTCAGTTTCCCAATGTTTAGGTGTTCCTGTTACGTGTAGTTCCAAGAAGGTCCCTGGACCTTCCCTCTCATTCACCATCTGTCCTATCCTTATGGGGGTTCAGTTAGTGATAGGATCCCTGCACACCTTAGTTCATTATGATATATTCTTTGGACCAAGCTATCAGGGTAGTACGTGGCTGTGGCCTTGACGCCCTTATGGCCAAGGCGGATATTGTGTCTACAGTCAGACTCTTGCCCGTCCACCCTGATGATTTTTGTTTGCTTGGTTTTCAGTTTAATGGTTCCTTATATCTGGATAAAGTGCTACCAATGGGATGCGCAATTTCCTGTGCCCTTTCGAGAAATCTGCCTCCCTTATGGGGTGGTTAGTGGTGAGCAGAGCACGACTCGCCTCAATGGTCTATTATTTTGAGGGGCCCGCAACTACCCTTACGTTTTTGGTATTGAATTAGACACTGTACAGCGGTGCAGTAGGCCGCCTGGCAACAGGTTGGTTAGGCTGCAGCAGCTAATACGTGCTGGCCTCCAGGCTCCGAAATTGTCCTAGAGACATTTGCAGGTTCTCGTGGGGCATCTGAATTTTGCCTGCAGGGTAGTTGCCCCTGGCCAGGCCTTTTTTCAGGGGCTGCATGCCTGCATGGCGGGTATTAGAGGCTTCACCATCGCCTGCGGATCACCCAGGACATGAAGGCAGATTGGGTAATCTGGTTACAGTTTTGGAGTTTTATAATGGTGTATCCTTTTGGCAGCAGGAGTGTTTACTTGGGGCGGGGCTGCAAGTTCACTCTGATGTTGCGGGTGGTTTTGGATTTGGAGTTATTTTAGAGAGAGATGGTGTTCTGCCCCTTGGCCGGATACATGGGTTTCAGAAGGGGTTACTGTAGACATGATTTTTTAGGGCTGTCCCCCCCCTTGCGGTGGCAGTTCAATTATGGGCAGAGGAATTTGCCAACTCCACTGTGCGTTTCTGGTGCGACAACCAAGCTGTGGTTTTTGTCGTTAACCAGCAGACGTCCCGGTCCCCACAGGTAATGGGACTGGTGAGGGTGTTTGTTGCATTGCCTTAAGATTAACACCTTGTTTTTCATTAGGCACATCCAGGGTCTTGATAACGGCATAGCCGACACCCTATCTCGTTTTTTAGGTGGAGCATTTCCGGCAGCTGGCTCCAGGGGTGCAGCGGGATCCCGACCCGATGCCTCTTTGGCTTAGGACCCTTGGCTGTGCAGAGCGCAGCATGTAATTTTGTCTGCGCTTGCGCCGTCTACCTTCACAGCTATCAAAGGGCGGCAAGGGAATTTGAGGCCTTTTGGGCAGCCCTGGCTGTACCCCAAGTCTGGCCTATTCCGCCAGAACACCTGATGCGGTTCTTTTATACCTGCAGGGCATTAACGTATCGTGTGGGTCTTTATCAGTGTACTTGGCGGCATTGGCGTTCTGTGCCAAGGCCTCAAGTTTTGCTGATGCTGGTCTTGTTTGGCTGCACGTCCTGTGGTTTGGGATGCCTTGTTCTGTCATGTTGATGCCTCACCTGTTATGTTTTTCCAGTTAGGATCCTTTTTCGCAGGGCAGTGGCGGACCTGGGGTTTTGGACGGAAGATTACGGCCTGCACTCTCGGCTACAGCTGATATCGGCCTCCCAGCCCGGGACATTCAGAGGATTGGCCGTTGGCGCTCCTGCGCATTTTCGTATCACGTCAGAGAGCCTGACAAGCGCTGAGCGGGATTCGCTCGGCTATTCCCCCTCGCCCTGGTGGTAGGGGCGAGGGGTGATGCAGATACCACAGAAATTTCCAGGCGCGGCCTGTGACAGCGGTTGGGCGCTCTTTATACTGGCATTGCCAGGTGTTTATAGTGGCACTGCCACAAGTTCCTGTATTGCATGCTATATTTCCGGGCTTGTCCCGTGACAGCGGTTGGGCGCTCTTTATACTGGCATTGCCAGAAGTTTATAGTGGCACTGCCACATGTTCCTGTTTTGCATGCTATATTTCCGGGCTCGTCCCGTGACAGCGGTTGGGCGCTCACTTGCACTGACTTTGCCAGGTGCTATATGGTTAAGTGATGCATGTTTCTGGAATTGTGATTCCTGTTTTCCTGTCCACAGGTTCCAGGGCGGGAGCAGTTCGGGTCATTATCTTCAGCCACTCCATCGTTTTCTGGGCAAGGAAGAGGGCGGTATCCAGTAGCTTTGGCATGCAGTTGCAGCTTGGTTCCTTGGCTACTGTGCATTGGGTTGCACGGCGGGGAATGCTGTGGGATCAGCTTCTTCCTGCTTTTTATGAGTTTGTGCATGCCCATGCCCAGCCTCACATTGTTGTTATACTTTTGGGAGGGAACGACCTGGGCCAGAGGACGACTCTGTCCTTGAGGCTTCAGGCCTACAGCGATATTCTCCACATTAATCAGCATTTTGCAGGACGGTCATCTTATGGTCTGACCTCTTGCCTCACAGTGTTTGGTGTTATGCCTCTGATGTTAAAAAGATTGAACTGGATAGGACGAAGGTAAATTCATATGTGAGGCGGGCGGTACCCCTTTACGGAGTCGGTGTCATTTATCACCCAGGCATCAGCTATGATGCGCCCCAGTTGTTCAGAAGCGATGGAGTACACCTTTTGGTGTTGGGCAATTATCCTTTTCTTCTTGAATTGCAACTGGGCCTGCGGAAATTTGTTTCCGTGTGGGGCGGTGGGGCCAAGCGCTAGGCTGACCCCCCGGGTGGCAGGTGTCGTGCGGGTTTTGGGTAGGTAAGGTCATATCGGTGTACACCGCAGGGTGGCAAGGGCCGGGTGGACTCCACGCTTGGTCATGCTGGCATTCCCGGCTGGGTGGCGCAGGCTGGATGAACCTCGGCCTGGTGGTAAAGGCGCACCGCGGGTTCGCTCGGGTGGCCTGAGCTAGCCTGCCACCCTGCCCCTTCGGGGTGACAATGAAGGGGGCGGCAGGCTTGTACTGACGCTGCCCTGAGTCTGGTGTGGTCGCCCAAATCACTATAGGGGGAAGTAGACGGGCAGCTCCGTTTCCCCCATGTAGAACCCGCATGACTTATTTGTTAGGCCCTGTTGCAATCTGAAGTATATTTAAATAGTTAATAAAGTGGCCCTTTGTACCATATACCCTTGCCTGTGTCTTTATTGGGGGGTGCTGGGTAATTCCGGTGGCACGTGTATTAGCACGCCACCGGCGTTTACCCTGCCCGCCCACGAGACACAGGAAGGGCCAGCCTCGCAGCCGATTGGCTGGGGGCTAATTGGTCTGGGGCCACGTGCAGGCTGCTCAGAGAAGCCCGCGCAGTCGGGACCAGGCAGCGGTCACCCACCCGCCCACCCTTTCACAGTCCGAGACTAGCTGGTCGCCTTCTGGGGCCGGGTAGGAATTTTTGCCATCAGCCTAATTGGCACATCGGTTGATGGTTTTTTGCCTACCCCGGACTGTGGAGTTAGGGGCGGAATGGGGGTTTTCCATAGGTCTTCTTGGTCACTTTAGGCAGGTGTCGTGCGGGTTTTGGGTAGGTAAGGTCATATCGGTGTACACCGCAGGGTGGCAAGGGCCGGGTGGACTCCACGCTTGGTCATGCTGGCATTCCCGGCTGGGTGGCGCAGGCTGGATGAACCTCGGCCTGGTGGTAAAGGCGCACCGCGGGTTCGCTCGGGTGGCCTGAGCTAGCCTGCCACCCTGCCCCTTCGGGGTGACAATGAAGGGGGCGGCAGGCTTGTACTGACGCTGCCCTGAGTCTGGTGTGGTCGCCCAAATCACTATAGGGGGAAGTAGACGGGCAGCTCCGTTTCCCCCATGTAGAACCCGCATGACTTATTTGTTAGGCCCTGTTGCAATCTGAAGTATATTTAAATAGTTAATAAAGTGGCCCTTTGTACCATATACCCTTGCCTGTGTCTTTATTGGGGGGTGCTGGGTAAATAGCTCTGCATAAGCAGAATACCTGTTGAAAAGCAATTATTGACTTAGAGCAGAGAGGCAAATCTTGGCGTTTATTTACAATGTGGCTGCCATCAGCGCCATCTCTTCACTCATATTTATTTCCAAATAAAGAAAAGCTGTTTGATTAGCGATCAAGTCTAGGAGATTTTTTTTACTTTGTTTTTTTTTTACTTCTCTTCAAGCAGATGAATGGCATGAAGAAGGCTGGTTGCCTGGTGTGTGTCCAGGAACAGATCCCCCATGGATACTGAGGTTCAACCTGTACATATAGCCATTTAATTGAGCTGTTCTTTTCCATCTCCTCCACAACAGAAAAGACCGGATGGGAGTTTGAAAAAGGTGCAGAGATCCACAGATCTGCTGGTGTCAGAGCCGGATTAACCAGGATGCTCAATGCTGTTGAGGATACATTGGTAAGAGGTCACTCCATGACCAGCCACTCCAATGGAGATCTAAGATCTTTCCCAGTTTGTAGTGGATGGCCAATAGTGATGCTGGATTTGAAAACAGCCACATCACATGGCCAGAGAGCACCAAAAAAGACTTTATTTCCATCTTTCAGTACATGACTTTTTGATGTCAAAAGACTTTCCTTAGCTCCTTACAGCTTATCTCCTTCTTCACCTGGTCTGAACTTAACTCTAAAGAAAAGGAAGGGGTAGAAGCAGAGGTGGAAGCTGAAAGAGAATGTTTGATGATGGTGGTGATGATGATGATGATGATGTTTGGAGAAATTTCTTTTAGAAACATAAGTTTCTAGACCTTATGATGCATAATTTAGGTGTAGCCAGGGCCAGCCCAAGACCGCCTGATGCTCAAGGTGGCATGTCAAATGCTGCCCCCTTACCCACCTCTGCTCCTCTCCATCTCCAACGTTCCAGCTCAGCACTCTACTCTTCTCCACGCTCCTTCTTCCTCTCCATTTCCCCTCTTCTTCTTTGAATTCTGGAAGGAAGAGGAGGAGCAGAGAGGGCAGGCAGTGGAAGCTCCCTCTCCATCCACCGCCTAGTGCAACCATCTCAGAAGGCCTCATGGAGGGGCCAGCCTCAACTATTATAGTGTGTTTGATCTTGTTGCAAAGGGATGCGTGGGTTGCCAACTGCTTACACGGGCTCAGGTTCCACTGCTGCTGCAGCCAAATTAATAAGACTGCCTTGCGCACCAGCTGGCATGAAATTGCACTGTGCGGCTTTGTCATGCGAGGAAGTTTAGCCTGTCATCTGCAGTATGCTCAATTTTAACTATCATAATGGGAGTCTTATAAAACCTTTTCGGAGGGGGGGGGGCGGAGAGGTTGATTTCAGAGAATTCACCCAAACTCTTTTCTGCAGTATCAATTTGTCTCCTAGTGACTTATCACGTCATTTGCATTTTTGAGTTGCGGAGGACTTGTTTGCGGGGTGGGGGGGAGGGAGGGAAGCATCACTTCTGTATATAAAGCCGAGAGAATGGTAATAAAACATGTTTGGACAAATTTGCAGCGAGGCAAAATTGCTTCAATTGTTTGAAAGAGTCGGGGGGGGGGAGAGAAATGGAACGCATTATGTCTGTTGCTGTTGCCAGCAAGGTATGAGCATCGAGATGTAATTGATGCAATTATGAGAGAGAAGTGCATGATGGAATTTTATTTTTCCTTTCACACCTGGAAACTAGGAAGGCCAGCTTCATTTTATTTACACATCAACAGCCCTCTCAAATGCCCACCCTGAGCTTTATACATACCGAGACTTCCCATTCTCTTCTAGAGAGGCAAATGTTCTACACATGAATTGAGCATTCCACCATGCGCGCAGAGCACGTTCTACCATAATAGATAGCAGCAAAGCCTGTGATATTTCCCAGATGAGACTAGGAGCATGTGTATAACACCCCAAGTTGCATGCCGAGGATCAAGGCATGAGTGGCACAGCAGCTTGGTTTTGACTGGCTTGTGCACTGATTGGCTAGCTAATTGCCTGGATGGCTTAATGGTACACTGATCGGTTAACTAATTGCTTGCATGGTGTCCTGATTGGCTAGCTAATCGGCTGGCTGACTGATCAGCGAACAGTTGGCTGATTGGTGCAGTGATTGGTTACTTCCCTGACGGGCTAATTTACTGGCTGGTTGGTGCACTGATTAGTTTATCTGACTGGATGGCTGCTGGATTGACACACTGACTGGTTTTGCAGGGACTGGTGCACAGGCTGTTTGACTGGTTGGCTCCTTCCCAGCTTATCTCCCAACCAATCATGAATCATGCCAAAGACCAAGCCTGACCATTTTTGAGAAGCTCTGTGTTTTATTTGGCCTTCAAAGTTCAGGGTTAAGCTGTGAATGGCTGGGAAGCTTCCATGAACTTTAATTTGCTCTCCTAGGCCCAATCCTAGGGGCCACTTAAGGCAATCCGCTTCCATAGATCACTTTGTGACAGTCCAAACAGTGCGCTGCCATTGCATGCTATGCGGTCACCCTTGGAAATGGTCAGAGGCTCTGTGCACATGCCAGAACTGCCTGGACACTCTGCCGGTGCAGGTAAGGTGACAAAGGGGGTGGTTCATGATTGGTTCAGGGGAGGATTGGGGGGAGTGGACCCAAGCAAGAGGTAATCCAGGAGTAGATCTCACTGTCAGTGTCATGTACTGGATCCACATCCCCCTTTCCCAGCCCAGGTCCGCTCCCTTCCTCTCCTGGGACATATGCCAGCAAATAGCTAGTGCATGTCTGCAGAGACCCATTGGCACCAGGCAGACTACCAGGGAGGTAGGTAAAAAAAATACCTCTTGCTGGCAGCCTGCTCATCCCCCCACCAATGCATGTGGCTTGCGCTCCATCAGCACGGCCGCATGCCGGAAGATGGTGAGGGCTAGGCCTGGGCCA
Source organism: Tiliqua scincoides (assembly GCF_035046505.1). Classification (NCBI taxonomy): domain Eukaryota; kingdom Metazoa; phylum Chordata; class Lepidosauria; order Squamata; family Scincidae; genus Tiliqua; species Tiliqua scincoides. Next base: position 11,503,342 of record NC_089829.1, read on the forward strand.
TTCGTACGCTCCCCAAGCCTTTTGGATGAGAAGGGCTATAAATCTCAATAAAGAATTCAATAAAACGTGTCTGCCTTTCAGGTGACGGATGTGGCGGGTCTTTCACAATAGGCGGCAGTCGCTCAATTAAGAAAATAATGCTAGCAAAAATACTTCTGAACAAAAGACACCTTCCCCTGAAGAAACAATCTCTCTCTCCCTCTCTCTGCCTTTGTTCAGCAGTTCTGAAATCCAATACCCACAATCCACTGGGCCCCAGCAATCGCTCTATTCAACCCATGAAATTGTAGGAACAATAGCTCCATAAGAAGAAAAGGGGATTTTAATTTCAAAGTCAAGCTAAACAGCAATTCCAATTAAGGATGCTTGCTTTGTGGGAGATACATCACCTCTCACCCGCCCTTCCTGTCAGAGCATGACTCCCTATTCTCTTTGGATGCCGCAGACAAGTTTGGGAGCATCCAAGGCCAGCAACGTTGTGATCGTCTACAAGTATCCACCGGGGACGCTGGAACTCGGGGTCACGGTCTTCTGTTATTAGGATGACTGACATTGTTTTAAAGAGCAGGCCACCGGTTTGGATTCTGCCAGTCCTGTCCATTCCCAGTGGTCAATCTGAAAATAAGCTCTACCTTTCTGCAGGCTTCAGGGTCGGCTGTCTCATGAGGCATAGTGAAGGTGTCACTGCAAACTTTGCCTGTGTCCTTGGGTGCCTACCAGGGTCAGCCCAAACTCTCCCCTTGCCCAATATATATTGGCAACCTTCAGTCTCGAAAGACTATGGAAAAGGTGCAAAAGAGAGCGACTAAGATGATTACGGGGCTGGGGCACCTTCCTTATGAGGAAAGGCTACAGCGTTTGGGCCTCTTCAGCCTAGAAAAGAGACGCCTGAGGGGGGACATGATTGAGATATACAAAATTATGCAGGGAATGGACAGAGTGGATAGGGAGATGCTCTTTACACTCTCACATAATACCAGAACCAGGGGACATCCACTAAAATTGAGTGTTGGGCGGGTTAGGACAGACAAAAGAAAATATTTCTTTACTCAGCGTGTGGTTGGTCTGTGGAACTCCTTGCCACAGGATGTGGTGCTGGCGTCTAGCCTAGACGCCTTTAAAAGGGGATTGGACAAGTTTCTGGAGGAAAAATCCATTATGGGGTACAAGTCATGATGTGTATGCGCAACCTCCTGATTTTAGAAATGGGTTAAGTCCGAATGCCAGATGTAGGGGAGGGCACCAGGATGAGGTCTCTGGCATCAGGATGAGGTCTCTTGTTATCTGGTGTGCTCCCTGGGGCATTTGGTGGGCCGCTGTGAGATACAGGAAGCTGGACTAGATGGGCCTATGGCCTGATCCAGTGGGGCTGTTCTTATGTTCTTATGTTCTTATGGTATCGCGCTCTGAAAGGTGGTTCTGGCACAGCGTCTAGTGTGGCTGAAAAGGCCAATCCGGGAGTGATTGCCCTTGCCCTAACCCTTGCCCAATGCTGCCCCCTTATCCAGTGATGCACCAGCCTCTGCTCCCCCCCCCCCACTCTCCAATAATCTAGCTCAGCACTCTCCTTCCCTCCACATTTCCACTTCCTCCTTGTCCCCTCTTCCTTTTCCAATCCAGGATGGAGAAAGAGGCACAGTGGAGGCAAGAAGGTGGACAGAGATGGGCATCCCCCCCACCAATCTGCTACCCTGAGTCAACTGATTCAATTGCCCTCATGAATGAGCCGGCTCTGCTGCCTACATTTCTTTCCTTGCTTTCAGAAAGCTCCCAGATTTATCCCTGTTGGTCTTTGCAAGGGGAAGAAGTGAGCAAATGAATTGCAAACAGCACCCTTTGCTCTCCCCATGTCCCCTTTGAGCTTTGCAAGGATTGGAAGGGGGAACTCCCCAACCTGGCCCTTGCATATTCCGTGAAGGGACATGGAGAACCAGTCCACCCCCCCCCATGTGTGCATGGTACATCTGTTTGAAAAAAGCAGTGCTGGTAACAGCTTTGCCAAGATGCAGCAAGACTGATGGCAGGCGGGTGACTCCCTAAGCCAGGCGTCTGAAAGAGGAATCGATCTGCGGGGCCAGAAACGGTGAACCACCGCCATGCAGATTTGCACTGGGAAATTAAGAAAGAGCCAACGTGGCGTGACCGATAGGCCAGCGTGGAGGGAACCGCAAGCTGCTGAGCTCAGCAAATCTCCCCGAATGAAATGAGACCCGGATCCATGTGGCTGCGCTAAACTTCAATATTGATGTTGTGTTTGCAGATTAGAGGCAGTTCAAGACGCTTAATGAAAGTGTGACCCTTCGCTTGGCTGGGGCGCCACTTACTCCTGGAATCCCAGGAGGCCTCTGGGCACTCAATAGGAGAAGCAACCTTTCCCCCAGCTTTCTTGTGGCTAGTTGTGCACTGGTCCTGAAACTGTCCTCGAAGACAATCTACAACCTGACTCAGACAGAGGTGGTCAGCTGGGCTGGTGGAATTCTCTGAATACCCGTTGCAAGGAAGCAGCAACAGGATACAGATATCTTGTTGTCTTGAGTGCTCCTTGAGGCATCTGGTAGGCCACTGTGAGATATAGGAAGCTGGACTAGATGGGCCTGATCCAGCAGAGCACTTCTTATGTTCTTACGTGGCTGTTGTTCAGTATTGGAGCATTTGTGCTCCATGCAAAATCTCCCCGTTTCAGGCTCCACGTAAGGCACAGAAAAATTCCCAGTTGAAATCCCGGAGAACCAATTGCCGCTCAGCGACAACAATAAAGATCTAGATAGGGGTGGCCCACTCATGAGGCCAACTGAAGCGGTTGCATCAGGCACCATATTAGTGAGGAGCACTTATATCTGTCCATCTGTTTGTAATGGAAGATCAGAAGATCATCAGGTGGATGATGTGGTGTTGACAGCGATTCCATGTTTTGACAGCTGTTTGACAGCTCTGGGAAGGGTACAGATGGCTCCACAGCTGTAATCAGTCAAGCCCAGTGGAGACCTGGATGGACACCTGAGCTTCATTTGACCTTGATGGGACTTTGAATGAGCTAAGGAGGTAGCTCACAGCTGAGCTGCATTTGGACTTAACAAGGGGCTGCAGGATAAAAGGCAGCTTCAGAAGGCGCAAAGCTACCAAACCAAAGGCTACCCTGACCCAGAGGAAGATGCTACCTGATCAGAGGGACCCCAGACCCAAGAGGCTACCTGACCCAGACCTACAGGAGAAGGGGACTGCCAGGACTCTGCTGGAGGACACAGAAGAGATGACTGCCAGGACTCTGCTGGAGGAGACACTCTACTGAAGACTGGACTGTGCTTTGGAGACTGGATTGGACTTGGACTGGAGGCTTCAGACCTTTACCCACTGAGTTGTGGAGTTTTGGGGAGGGAAAGCCTCTGGACAAGCCTCTGGGGGAGCAGAGGGTGGCACAGTAAGAGAGGACAGTATTTGGAATGTCACCCCGGGCATTGGGAGATATTGGGCCAACCCTGACCCAGATGGACCAGCATTCTGACTTGCAGCACACTCCAGTGATGTGCGGTGAAGTCCAGGTCCAGGAAGGCACAGCAACATGAATACAATTTCCCTCCCTCCCCCTCCCTCCCCCTCCCTCCCCCTTAAACCCAGAGAATCTTACTTTCCTTCCACACACACTCCCTCTCCCTGCCCCTACCCTGAAATAATTATTTGAAAACTCACCACTTCTTCCCCCACTCAGAGCTATGGAGAGCTCAGCAGCATCCCCGAGGTAGCTCAACAGCTGCCTCCCCTGGTGCTTTGGAAAGGCCAGTCCCTTCACACAGGATCCCTGGTGTTTTCATGACTTTCTTATGAACCGAACGGAGGCAATTCTGCCTGCTGCCTCTCCAGAGCTTGCTGATGCAGCCACCCTGCCTGTTTTTGATTGGAAGCCAGTTATGATTGCAACCTAACCTGCTGGAGGCAACTCTGCTTGCTGCCTACACAGGGATTGTGATGCAGATACCCTGCCTGTTTTTCATTGGATACCAGCCATGATTGCAGTGAATTGTCTGCTAGCTGCTGCCTTGTGTGCTGCTCTGTGTGTGTCTGTGTTGCTTAACTCACTGTGCTGAGGACTAAAAGAGTAGCGTGGAAAGGCAAGGTACTGTACTATAAGGCACTGCCTCCCCTGACATGACATTACTGCCCCAATCCTATGCGTGTCTATGCAGAAGTCCCAGTGAGTCCAATGGCACCTACTCCTAGGTCAGTGTGCCTAGGATTGCACCTCAGTACAGTAACTTTTTTGTGTTTCTACATTTGCTCATGTAACAATACAGTTGAACATCACCTAATAAAGGTGCCGGAGTGCGGAATCTCTGCAGCCAACGGATTTTTCACATTCCAAATTGGCATTATTCGTCCTTGTTCTTTCTGAAAATCTAATTCTACTCTCCACTCCTTTCTTTTTCCACAGCTGATGTTTAACCATTGCATCAAAGACAAAATCTATACATTGGGGGGAGGCGGGGAGGTGACCTGAGCTGACTCTTCTCAAGTAATACGGTTAGGGCTAATCCCAAATGTTATTGGGTTCATATTTCCCTCTGAATTATGGAAGTTGAACAGTGTGGAAATGCTCAACGGAATTGTAACTGAATTGTCTGGAATTGTGAAAGGCTGTCAGAATGGATTTGGTTAAAATTAGGTAGGAGAGGGGAGACGGACCCACTCCGGCAGCAATCCTGGATGGGCAACCCTGTCCATTGGAAGAGAAAAGGGCACCAATGGTGACTTAAGAACATAAGAACAGCCCCACTGGATCAGGCCATAGGCCCGTCTAGTCCAGCTTCCTGTATCTCACAGCAGCCCACCAAATGCCCCAGGGAGCACACCAGATAACAAGAGACCTCATTCTGGTGCCCTCCCTTGCATCTGGCATTCTGACATAACCCATTTCTAAAATCAGGAGGTTGCGCATACACATCATGGCTTGTACCCCGTAATGGATTTTTCCTCCAGAAACTTGTCCAATCCCCTTTTAAAGGCGTCCAGGCCAGTCGCCATCACCACATCCTGTGGCAAAGAGTTCCACAGACCAAGACTTAAACCATTCACAAATATTTGCCCGCTATCCCTGCACACTTCACCTTGTCTGTGACTTTATTAGTTGTTTCTTGGGTCCTCCCTGAGACCTCCCAGGTTCAAATCCTAACCTGGTCATCTTTGCCCCCCGGGTGGAATATTGAGCAATGAGTGCTACTGAGTTGTGTGTGACAAACCATCCCAAAATGCAAACATTTGTACAAGCACCATCAATTTTGGGACTGGCTTGACCTTGAGGGGTGGCCCAATTATGAGGCAAGCTGAGCCAGGTTGCCTCAGGTAGCACCCTGTGCTCATTGGTCACCTCCATAACTACCTTGCCCCCATTTATTGTTTCCCTTCTTCCTCCCTTCCCCCGCCACTCTATGGTTTTGAATTGGTTGGCAGAGTGGGAAAGCACCACCCACTTTCTGCTTCATCCTGCTTCCTTGTTCCATCATGCTAGTTCAATGCAGCAGAGCAGAGCCAGAAGGAAGCAGGAAAGCTGGACAAAGGGGTGGGTGGGTTGGTTGCCAGAAGTGCTTGTGGTCATCATCTCCTTCCACTCTCCTCCTCACTCAGAGGAAGAGATAGGTCAATGGGTATATTAAAGCAGCAGTTGTCAGTGTTGTTGTCAAGCTCCTTGTCCCCTTGCACAGAGGTGGCAGCAGAGATGGGAAGCATTGGGGAGGGGGGGAATGACACCAGACACCATTCCTCTTCTGGTCAGGCCAATCTCAAATGTTTGGAGGTCAGCCCTGTTGCTTCCCAGGCGACAATTTCTCCATGGTAGTTCTAAAGGGTCTAGCCAAAAAAAAGGGACTTCCCAGAAACCTCTTCCCATTTCTGCTGCACATGCTCAGAGACCCCCTCCTCTTCCCTCCTGCAAACATCCCAGAGCTGCCATCAATGCAGTGATGGCAACACCGCACTCCCAAAGTGATGGCAAAGCAAAACCAACACAAAAAATGCAGGTACACAGAGACCCCATCACAGCTCAAGACTAATGCTCTTATAGCAAGTTTGAGCCTCTCCTCATTCCATAATATATGCACCACAAATTTCAATCTCAGTTCCAAATCATCCTGTGCTTTTCTGTTACATGGACAGCCCAATCATGTTCTGGATCGGGCTGTCATGCACAGCCATTTATGACAGCAGAAGATGGTTCCGCAAGAGGTAGGAGTGCTCCTGGGATGTCGCTGGACCTACCTGGACCCACCGGAGCAGGTAAGTCAATGGCGGGGAGGTGGGGAGAGGGTAAAATGGGGTGGGGGAACTACAGGAGGGGTTGGATCTTGCAGCTATGATACTCACTGGATCCGATCCTCCTGTAATCTTACTAGATTGTGTGTCCAATACATGTTCACCCAGGAGAACACTCCATCTGCAGGTATAGGTCCCATTTACTCTTAAATAACAATTATAATAATTAGGTTTTAAAGTCAAAACCAGCAAATCTGGGAGTGGAAAAATATCTTTCCTGACCCAAAAAGAAATTATGTAAGCTCTTTTCGATCTTACGCAATGCCATTATTTCCCAGAGTTGATGTCTCTGTTGTCCTTCCCGGGCTGATGAACCCAAGGATCAAATCAGTCCACAATTCACAAGCTAATCACAATTATGAATGATTTGCCATCACAGTTCACCACACCACGTAGCCAGTCAGATTTTGCTATGTGATGTTGGCCACTGGAGGCCAGGGAGGGAAACGGAGTATGTATAAGCGACTGTTTTTGAAAGATATGTTAATTATTGGGAGGGGAGAAGAGGGGCTTTTAAGAGTTGCTGAAAATGATCCTTAAAAAAACCGCAGCGCTTTGATTGAAAGGGTGTGTTGTCGCTTCCCAGCCCATCATCCTTTGTGGCTTAATTACGTTATATACAGCTCCTTTTGACAACCAAATTCCTTCCAATTTGATAATTTTGCACGAGATGAAATCTTCCAGCTGTGTACAAACCACGCAAATTAACATATCACTGCCTCAATTTAAAAGCTAACAAGTGTTTTGGATGGAAGCCAGATGTGCTCATTTTGGGATATGATTTGTGTACGTAAAAGATATAAGAGATGATCTCAGGAGGAAGAGTTAGCGCTCGGGCTCCAGAAAGTCTGCCACCAATGAGCGACCTTCTTGCAAGTGTTCAAAATTCTCCTCCAGGGCTGGCCCAAGACTTCCCAAAACCTGTAGAAGCATGTCAAATGCTGTGCCCCCCAATTACTCAGAAGTTCACCAGCTCTTACATCTGCTCTTCAGCCTCCCCTGGTTTTGCAAAGGAAAAGGGGAACTAAGTAGAAGGTTAGGAGATGCTCTAATCACTACTCTCCTCTCCTCCAGATTTCTTCTTTCACTTCATTCCCACCAGAACCAGGGGACATCCACTAAAACTGTGTGTTGGGAGAGTTAGGACAGACAAAAGAAAATATTTCTTTACTCAGCGTATGGTCGGTCTGTGGAACTCCTTGCCGCAGGATGTGGTGACGGCATCTGGCCTGGATGTCTTTAAAAGGGGATTGAACAAGTTTCTGGAGGAAAAATCCATTACAGGTTACAAGCCATGATGTGTATGTGCAACCTCCTGATTTTAGAAATGGGCTATGTCAAAATGCCAGATGCAAGGGAGGGCACAAGGATGAGGTCTTTTGTTGTCTGGTGTGCTCCCTGGGGCATTTGGTGGGCCGCTGTGAGATACAGGAAGCTGGACTAGATGGGCCTATGGCCTGATCCAGTGGGGCTGTTCTTATGTTCCCCTTTTCCTTTTTGAAACCATGAGAGGAGGAGGAGGAGGATAGAAGGATGGTGCCCCTTAGCAATCTGCCACCTTAGGGCCCAATCCTATCCAACTTTCCAGTGCTGGTGCAACCATGATGCAGCCCCGAGGTAAGGGAACAAATGTAAGGAAACCCCAAGGTAAGGGATGCAGCCCCAAAACAAGGCAACAAACAAAGGAGGGGGATTTTCCCCACCTCCTTCATACTGCAAAAATGATGGGCTTTTAGGGAAATCACTATTTTCGTCATGGGGCAGTGTGGATCTGGGAGGAGAGAAGATTGGTGAGCACCCATTTGGGATGCAGGGCAAGAAAATGGCTGGAATGAAATCCCCTTAGGGGTGTATGGCATGTGGGTGAGTGGCAGAGACATGTGGTTAGGGGAGACAGAGCCTCAACTGAAATGCTCCAATGAAAATAGTCTCAGTCTCCCCTGTGAATATGCATGTGTTCCACCCAGTTTCGGAGGGATTGGCATAATCAAAGGGGAGGCTGACATCTTGTCACATGGCTGTTACAAGGCTCTCACAGGGAGAGACTAGAGCTGTGGCAGCAAGAGCCCAGGCTCCCTTGTGACTGCAGCATCCGGGTAGCCTCCGGAATGTCTGGCACCACTGTGCCACAGTAAGTCCCTCCCCAGCCATTCACTTCTCCGCACATCACTCGTGAGCGGTAGCATCCCCAGTGTCAGATCTGCACCCACATCTTCAAAGGCTGTTCAGCTCAGGGGATGTGAAATGAAGATCAGGCTTGCCCATCCCAAGGTGGGTTGGAGAACAAGATCACTATGTCGACGTCCTGCTGCTCCCACGAATGTGCAGACTTGCCCGGGTCTAGGGCAAACAGATGGTAAGATCCTGATGCCTGATGAGAAGCAAGCCCACACTGCATTTGGGGAGGTGTTTGGCAGTTCAGGAACCCACTGCAGTTCTAAGAGGCACGGCCCACATCAACCCTGTTTGAGTCCTCGAATTTTGGTCCTGCAACCTGACGGAAAGTCCACTTTTGCAAAGAGCTGGATTTTGACAAAAGGAAAGCTCACCTTTCTATTCCCCTCGACTGCATGAATAATATTAGAATTCCATCAGGCCCTGGTAATATCATAGACGTGAGAGAGTCATTTCTTATTATGGCTGCAAACTTTTTCTAATATAATCCGCTTGAATCGCAATACTTTCCGGAAAGTTCCACAGTTACATCTGAGGCCGCTTGCTGCCGTTTCTGTGGGGACCGAAGCCTGCACGTACGAAAAGAAAATTTCCAAAGCGTTCTCATTTTTTAAGCCCCCCCAGGCCGCTTATCAAATCTGCATTTGTTTCTGATGGGAGCAGTGGGATCCAGGGCAGATATAAAACAAACAGGCTCGGAAAATTAATCAATAAAATGTCAGAGCCCCTCCAGAGGTTTTGCATGAAGAAACAAAGTGAGATGAGCAATTAACACAGGGAAAAATAATAATATGGATTGGAGGAGAGGCTGGGAGATACCAGGCAGTGGAGTCGAGGATCTCTGAAAGACCCCTACCCCACACTTCCCCCCCATCTCTTACTGATGCCGTGAATCGGGGTCAAGATGAACATTTGCAAATATTAGAAGTATTAATTTACTTTTACACCACTTGCATGGTTAACAGCTTTGCAAAGCCATTTACCAAAAACAGAAACATAAACCACAAATGACAGCATGGAGAGATGAAAGGAATAAAACAAGCAGAAAATGAGCAACAAGGTAAAAAAAAAAACAACTATTTAAATTGGCATGCAGTTAGGAACTAAAACCAGAGTGAACGTTCCCCAAAAGATCCATCATCAAAAGCTGGGCAAAACAAAAAGTTCTTGAAAACAGGTGATGCACCGCCCCGGACAGTCAATCTCAGAAATGCGGTGCCACCACCGAAAATGACCTGTTCTTGGTGTCCACCTTACTATGTTGGGGCAGGCCAGGGAGTAGGGCTTGAGATGTAGATCTCAGAGTCTGTGTAGGTTCATACCAATAGCACTAGAGTCCTTCCAACAGGAGCCGGAGCCAATCCTCCTTGTCAGGCTTTGCAGACAGACACAGAGGTTCGCTCGTCTGTGCCAGCAAAACAGCGGCACAGACTTTAGAAGCCCCATTGTGGGGCTTGGGGCTTTCTTCAGGAGAAGTGGATGAAAGTTCCCTTCTCCTGAGGAAACCTCTTGCGGCCCCAGCTAGGCTGATGGATACAGCGGTCACCATTTTGGCGTTGCTGCACCCAGTGGTGCTGCTGGGGATCGGATTGGGCTGCCCAAGCGAACAGGAAGCAGGAAGTTAACATTCACTCCTAGTCTCCCTTCTAGGCTGCAGGCTGGTTGCCTTGCTATAAGCTTCTGGTTTATAGCATTTGTACAAGCAAGGTGTGTTCTCACTTCACTCAAATTTAATGAAGCTAAACAAAGGTAAAATGGCGCAGGGAACAGCAAAAATAGGGTTCTCCCTTATCCATATCTGTGGGGGAAGGAACGTATACCTGTGGGTACCAGGGGGTGCTTGGATCCTGTTGCCACAACCTTGCACCTCACATTAAGAGTGAGGCTCCCTCTAATACCTTGTAGATGCCTCATGATTTGAAATCTGTGATGAACTTTTCCTCCATAAAGATGTCCAATCCCCCTTTAAAAGCATCAATTTCAGGTCAATTTCAGGTCTCATCACCACATCTTGTGACAAGGAGTTCCACAGATTAATTACATGCTGGAACCTAGCCACTTGCATTTGGGGTCAGCAGAAGTTTCTGAAGTTGTCTTCGGTGACAACTTCAGATAAAACGCATTTCAGAAATCCATTCTGGATGTCATTGATGTACGGATTTCTGCATTATTTATTTACAGTTTTTCCGGTCCCATTGAAGGGGCCATCTGAGAGATTTGCAAGTGGTCACAAAACAATATTTAAATCATTCAAAGCCTTCAATCCTATACATACTGACCTGGGACTCCATTGAATTTAATTCTGAGTAGACATGCATTGGATTGTGCTGTAGGAGCCATAAGTCAATGGGGAAGCTGAGCACAGATCACCAAACAGAAGAGCGTGAATAACTGGGGCCAAATGCAATGAAATGGTTTTAACAGCTCCATAAAAACAGGCAGTGTGGGGGCCAGTTAGGCCTGACATAGGAGAGTTTTATGATTGGAAGGGGAGCACAGACCAGCTACTGCACTGTAGGTGTGGCAAAAGGAGAGGGGAGGAAGCTGCAAGTATAAGTCTAGCCAGGACTACTCAGAAGTAAGTCCCATTGTATTCAGTGGATCTTACTCTCAGGAAGGCTTGTAAAGGATTGCAGCTCTAATCTGTGTGATTTCAGCAAACTTTGGGGGAAGGATCTTGCAGAGAGGTGGCATACCGGCTTAGAATCAGAGCTACCAGGAATTCTCTGATTCCAGTATTGCCTCTGCCACACACTCACCAAGTAGCCTTGGGCAAGCCACTCTCTCCCAGTCCTCGTATCCCCCAGCTGTGATATGGGGGTAATACCACCCATTTGCCTTAGGGTTGCAGTAGGAGTTTTAATGAGACAACGAGATTTGCACGTGTGGAAGAACTTCTCAAAAGCAACGTGCTATAATTACTGCTCGGCTGCTGTTTAAACTGCTCTATCTGCTACATGGAGTCTTTGTTTTACCAGCTGCAGAAAGGTGAGACAGATATATTTGCAATCAATAAAATAAGCAGTCAGCTGTCACACTGTGACAAAGACTAATTACCGGTGCTTGTTATCTATCAAACACCAGAAAATCCATAATACCCTTACATGTTAAACTATCAACGACTGTCAGGTATTAAATAATATTGCAAATTCAACAACCGTATTGTCAAACATGAGATAGCGGCGATTTTCAAATTGTATTTTGAGGATATTCTTTTGAAGCTCGTCAGAGGTTCAGCCGCAACCCAAGGTAAGGCAATGTTCAGTTTGGAACCAACCAAAAGCAGCAAGTTAAAGGTGTTTTTTTTTAAAAAGAATGTGAGCTTCGGAGTTCCACAGAGCTCTTCATTGGACAGATGGTAAACAAAAACCCTTAAGTGGGGAGGGTGGGAAGCAGGAGAAGCAATTCTGAAGCTCTTTAAAAGTCGGAAAACCCTCATCTGAGGTTTTGAAGCAGAGACTGAATTGCCACCTGTCAAGGACGCTAAAACACAGTGGTCCCCAAAGTCATGGTCATGTCTTACCATTGGGAACAAAACCTGGGCCATTCGCCCTTAAGGGGAGTGGCCCAGGAATGAGCCCCCAACAGTGCCACAGCAATTGTGGCGCTGCGGGGACCCAAGGACATCCCCACATACCTGGGGGTGTCCTGCAGCCCCCCAGGAGGTCTTGGAGGCTTGCCACCACCCCCACAACCCTCTGCAAGGAGCTCCGTTCTGCTCTTGGAGCTCACGTGCGGTGAGTGTTCACACAAGCCTGAAGTGAGCTCCGAGAGCATATCGGAGCTCATTGCAGCTGCGCACACTATCATGGAGGCACCTGCAAGTCTCCAGGTACAAGGGGATGTCCTTGGGTCCCCACAGTGCCACAATCGCTGCAGCGCTATCGGGGCCATCCCGTCTGCTCCCACCCCACCCCTTCAACAACAGAGTGGTTCTAGTGTCTTGAGTAGGATTGGGAACCGCTGCTATATCAGTTGAGCAGGAGATGGGACTAGATGACCACCAAGACCATCGCCACTCTAACATTCTGTGGTTCTATGGAAGAGGCAGAAGCATCCCAAATGTGATGGTACGTGGTTATTCCTGAACCAATTTATGGATCCTCAATCAAAAAGAGCAGGAGAGAAATTTACCAAATACTACTGAAGTGTTTTTAAAAAATTAAACACATCTTCCAGCACCTTGGAGGTGCTGAGTCCCTGAGGCTTGCCTTGTAATTGGGTTGCAAATTGCGCATTTCATCACAGAACCCTTGGGAAAAGATATTGTTTGGAGACTTCGAAATGGACTTGCTGCGCTCATCATTTGTGCAGTGTGCTCAAGAACTGGGGCACAGGGAAGGGAGTTTGGTTCCCAGTCCAAAATCCAAGACCTCAAGTTGCTCAGGAGACTTTTGCCACCTACTTTGCCCACTCACGAGCACGGCAAACGACTGGACGTTCTGACTTCCCACAAGATCTGGTAGGTGATGAGGCAGGGCGGCATTTTAGGGCCCTGGAGAGCTCTGAGTGCATCTGAGTGACGGGCCAGAGTTCTTCAATGCTTCCTTATTCAGACTCTCTCTTTATCTGGAGAGCAAAGAGATGGGCAGCCCAATCCTAACCTGTGCTGGAACCGGCAGGCCAGAGTGGCCTGAGTTGTATCCAGAACAGTTTAGAAGGTGTCTGGGGGTCACCTCTGGATATTTTTCCTCTTGGTCCATGTCAAGCCCCAGCCACCCTGATGGGGCTTCTCAGATCTACATCAGCTACTTAGCTCGCACAAATCCAAGCAGCCCATGTAAGTCTGTCTGGGCTGGGAGTGGGGGTTAGGATTTGGAAGGCACCACCACTGCCAAACTGACCCCCCTCCTGGGCCCAATTCTCTTCTCATCCCGCCCTGGTTGGCAACCTTCAGTCTCGAAAGACTATGGTATAAGCCTACAGCACCCGGTATTCCCATGCGGTCTCCCATCCAAGTACTAACCGGGCCTGACCCTGCTTAGCTTCCGAGATCAGACGAGATCAGGCACATGCAGGCTCCTGCTCCAAAACACTGCCTCACCACCTCCGTTCCACCCTCCTGCCACTCTCTCCCACTCCCTGTGCTGCCCAGCTTAAACCTACCCCAGTCGGCCGATGCAGGGTCTGGATCTGGCTCTTATGAGCCAGCATGGACCTCCACGCCAGCCCAGCCGACTCCCGAATGGGTTCAAATGTGCCTTACAGTGTTTGTGACACTTGGGAGCTGGTGCAGGGGGCCAGCACAGGCTCAGAGCACAGTTTCAACCGAGGGGCAACCCTATGGCCTGGAATTTTCTATAACCACGCTATGTCACCTAACCACATATTAATTCTCCAAATTAAACCCATCAGGGACACTCCGCTTTGATGTCCCACCCTCATGACTCTTTCCGACAAATTTGATGTGGCGCCTGCCCCCCTCCCTGGAAAGGAGGAGGAAGACGATACAGCTCCATTCACGATTAAGGCGTGAACGCGGCCAACCCTTGAGAATGTTCTGAGCCGTGGCTGCCAGCTTGGACTTTATTGATGAATTGATTGGAATCAGGAAGATGGGTGAGATTTCCCTGGAAAGGAACTTTCAGCGTTGATCAAAACCATCAAACCATAAAGCAATTAACAAAATATGAAGAGCAGCAGCTCAAACAATCAAACAGTCTGAGGTTGCTGAGAAACCATTTAAACTACAGCCTCAGAGTCTGCAGTAAGCCATTCTCAAAAGTGTGCAAGAGCAGCTCTGGGGCAGGGGACCCCACAGTCTGGATGTCACACGAGAGAAGGCTATTCTGTGTGCTATTCACTACCAAGCTTCTCTGGAATCCTAGTTAGGTGGATTTTGACCACCCAGGTGTAAAAAGTAGTGGACTGTTCACAATGTTAAAAATAGCACAAATCTTAAGGCAAGGGAGCTTGGCTCATAATGCAACTGACTATTGTGAGCCATAAAAAAATTCTATTTCAAGTTCATTCATTTCAAAGCCTTAATGAGAAGATTGGGAATGGGGAAGATACATCCCCCAAAGATCTACAGATCTTTTTTTCTGACATACGCAGCCACAGATAATAATGCCATTAATGGTCTTAATCAAAGCTCGGCTCACAGTGGATAAGGACGGGAGGCTCAACGCAGCCCAAGCATTAATTCAATGTGCATTGAAGACACAACCTCAAAATTCTGTGCAGCAGGTCCATGTGGTGCAGTCTGCTGGTGGCAAGGCCAGCCCAAGACTTCCTGGCACCAAGATGGCAAGTCAAATGCTGCTTGCCTTACATGGAAGTGAATAAACTGACACCTCCACTAATGTTCCTCCTGCATTCTGGTTGTGAAAGAGAATTGGAGGAAGAGGGGAGAGGAGAGCGGTGGGCTAGAGTGTCTCCAGAGCTCCAGCTGACCTCTCCTTCACACTTCCTTTTTGGCTACATACTCCTTATTCAGATCCAGGGAGCTGAAGTTCCATGAGCAAGAAATGCATCTTCTGGTACCTCAGTGGACCCAAGTGCCAGGTAAACAAAGACAGACAAGTAAGTTAGGCAGCCGTGCAAGGCAAAGGAAAGCACCATCTCTTATCTATCTGAATCTAACTTGGGGCCTGATCCAAACCCGTTCACACCAGCTCAGCACCGGTGTGTAGCATCACAAACATGCCGTAAGGCATGCCTGGGGGGCTTACTGCTGGGCCAGTGTGGTCGTGAGCCAGCAACAGGCGGAAGACCGACAACCACCACCCAGAGCTCCAGAGCCAGGAAGCCCAGCGACGGAGCGACAGAGAGGAGAGTAGGAATGTGGGGGGAGCATTCTGGAGCATGGGGGGAGCAGGGGAAGGGAGGGAGCAAGGTTGGAGGGGATGCGACCGGCAGAGCTCAGCTCCACAGGATGCATAGTTCCATGTCAGGCCTCCAGGCTCAACTCGGGGCTGCTTTACTCTGCATTGGCTAAATAGCCAGTGCAGAGTCGATTAACCCAATTGCAGGGCTGCTTCCCTTACTCGGGGGAAGGGGACAAATGTCCCCCAAGGAGACATTGGGAGCTGGTGGTGGCTGCCCAACATCCAAGGGATGCAGCAGCAGCCATTTTGGCATCGCTGCAGCCCTGGACGCCAGGCAACTCAGGACTGGGCTGTTGAACAGTCATGATGGCTATATGCAACATCTGGGTTTCAGAGGTAGCCTATCTTGGGATGCCAGGCACCAGGGAGTGGCAACAAGATGCAGTTATCTTGCTGTCTTGAGTGCTACCAGAGGCATCTGGTTGGCCACTGTGAGATGCAGGATGGAGATGCAGGAACTGGATCCTCTTATTTTGGGGGGAAGAACAGTAGGGGCATAAGTAGGTGTTCTCCACCAGTCCTCTACTTTGGGCACCCAGCTGAGGCAGCCTCCTGGAGGGAATGGCCCTGGTTAGGAGACCAGTTAGCCAGAGAACTAATCCCTGAAGGAAGTTTGAAAACCACACATTTCTTTCTTGTTAACACTCCCCAGTCATGTCTGACTTTGGGGTAACTCTTTCCTCATATCACCTTTGGTTCAAGAAGTCACAGCTTCACAGTCAGTATTCAAGGAACATCTTAAGTCTCCACAATAGGCCGGAATGCATTCAAGGTGAGCTCTCTTCAGTTCCTTCTATACCCTTCTCCAAAATAAATAAACTTTATGAAGTTGCACATATTTTTAGTAGGGAAAACAGCCCAGAAGGCCGAAGTATCTCCATCTGTGCTTCTCAGAAGGACCGAAAAGCACAGAACAAAGTCGGCCACCTCTTTCTCTCTCCCGTTCCCCAGATTGCTAATTGAGTCCCAGAAGAACCTCTTCTTTGCTTCCTGGGCTATTTCTGGTCCACAAGGTAGCTTAGGCAGTAAAATGTGTCACCTGAGAAGCTTCATGGCCAACCAGGGATTTCAAGCCAGGGTGAAGCCAGGTGCTGCATTCTTGGTTTGGAAAAGTGGGTTGGAAAATGCCTTGAATTGGCTTTGAAACGAGTGTGTTTAGGGTTTCTCATTCAAACGGATCAGCAGGTTAAGGAGAGAATGGCGCTACCTGCTGTCCCCTTCTCTACCGGAATGGGGGCTCTGTGACCTGTGACATCTGGGACCTGAGCAAAGCCAAACAGTGGGCTAGGCTCTGTGGAAGATAAAGACACAACTCTTGTTTAGAAGCACATTCCACCAGAAACTTTATTTTCCAAGGAATGGTTACACAAAGCAGCTGGGTAGAGCCTTTCCAAAATATAGGAACACGGGTTTTTATACCAGCATGTAGTTTCCCTATACATATTTGTCCATAAAATGCATTAAAGCCACTCATTTGTCACAAAGGATAGGACAGTAGGTTGAAGGAGAGTCATCACAGGAAAACATTTTTACCAGTCTCTACCAGTCACAAGGGAGCACCTTCTCTGTTCTTGTAGGGAGGCTTTTTTGTTCCCTGTTATTGAGATTTTTGTTACTCTGTAAGCCTTTTCCAATTGCTCAGAAAGCGAGGTGGAATCTTTGGACAGCGATTAGGTTCAACAAGTTCAATCATGAACATGGTTCATGGTTGATTAGGTTCATCATACATTCGATCATATAGATATAGATATTGATTCAGTGCTCCAGCTCTTCCCTCCCCACCCCCTGCCCTGGCTCCTCCACCCAGCTTTGAAGGTCTGGGATGGCACAAGACTCCCCCTTGCCCCAACAGCTCTTCCACCATCTCCGATTCTACAGTCAGGTGTTACAACCCAGCAGGAAACAGCAGAAAGCAGTGATAGAGTGAGTCAGCTCTCATTTCAAGGCATCAGAGCTAATACTAGAACTCTTATTCAATTGTGTGAGGGTCATCAAGTTGGCCACTGGTTTTTTTTTTTTTTGTTAATTAATAATTTGTTGGGTGAATAATAAGTCAATATTACGTTGCCCCAGGTGACACAAACCCTAGTGTCGTCACTACAGCTTAGCAAGGGAGACTTAGAGTGGCAGAAGTGGGGTGTTAGGAGAGTAAGATAGGATTTTTGGATAGTGCTTCAGTTGAGCATAGATCTAGGTTATTGCTATCATGAAATATTCCTCACTTTCAACCCATAATCTTCCAACTTTTTGCTGCCTCTTCAAGACGGGGCGTGTGGTTCCTCCTCATACAGGCACCCCAAACCTAACCGGGAATGGAGGTGGTTCTTTTGGTGGCTGGAGAAGTATCATGAAGCTCCACCACGCAGCCTGGCTGGAATGTGGCTCTTCTAATCAATGACAAGCGATGGGGGATATGAGTGGTCACCCATCATTTGGGATGGAGAAACTGGGGTGGATCCAGAGTCACCTGGTTTGTGAGATGAGAGAGATCAATCCCTCACCTATATGGAACGATTACAGGATGGATCGTTTGTTTGGACTTCCATTCAGTTACCTTTTTTTCTTTTACTATATTGTTAGCGGAGGTTGTGGGGGGAAGGGCTTTTTCAGGGGGGTTAGTGTAGGTATTTAGAGGCTGTTTAGGTTTGGTGTAGCTATGGAGTGAGGTGAGGAGGGATATTTTCTTGTTCTCTTTTCTCTTTTGTTTATTTGTTTAAATATAGTAATAGTGGGGTGCTTGGGGGAGGGACACTTTTCAGGAGGGGTAAGGTAGAAATTAGTTATTTAGTAATAATGAGTATAAAGGAGGGTAATAGACACTGTTGGGATATGCTGAAAATGGGGTTTGGCAGCCCCCCCCCCATAAGACCTCAGGACAGATCCCAAGGGATCCCCTCTACAGAGCCAAGAAAACTGAAAAGGAGGTCAAAGGAGGCTCTTCTGCCATGACTTCCTGCCCCCTTAGTCCCCCACTCCGCAACATCTCCCAGGAGCTACTTTCTCACCCCTTCCTCGCCACTCTCCTCCAGGTCTTGCTGCTGGTGGTTCCCATTCTGAGGAGGCTCACTGATCCTGTGGATCAGGAAGCCCCCACTTCATCTGCCAGGGGATGGCAGCAGCTCATTGGCTGGCTGAGATGGTGTAAAATGCCTGCCACAGTCAAGGAGCTTGCCAGAGGTTGAAGGCATAGCCTTTGAAAAGGCACAGCGTTCAACTTCTCTGGGACCATCTTTCAACCTGAGGAGTGCAGAGCTCAAGAGGTGCCCCAAGCTCATGGGGACCTAAACTGCAACACAGGCCAGCCTGCACGCAGGTTCACGATGGAGGAGAAGGGTAAGATACATCCAGGAGGAAGGTAAGAAGGGCTAACTGGAAGTATCCTGTGCAAAAAGGGACCCTAAGGGCAGTTTTCTGTGCCGGGTTAGATAGAGAGGATTTTGGGGAAGGATAATCTTTTTTTTCCCATATTTTCTAAATTTTTCTCTCTTTTTTCTTTTAACATAGTGATAGTGGAGGGCTTGGGGAGAGGAGTAGTTTTCAGGCGGTTTAGATAGTAATTAGGATAACAGGGAGAGTGCCAAGAGGGATATCGTGCTGGTTTGCACTGAAGGTACAATGAGTATTTCAGCCCCCCATAAGACCCCAGGGCAGACCCCGGGGACCTCATGGGTAAAACGGATTCAGGGCCAGTGTTTAGCACTCCTGTTTATGACATAATTGCTCCTGCTCCTGTAGAAGTCCAGGCTCTCCCCTCTGTCTCCAGCACAATCTCAGCCACACTGAGATCTTCAATGTGACCCAAACCTTCTGGACTATACGCCTGGACACATTGTCATCTTCAATGTGACCCGAACCTTCTGGACTATACGCCTGGATGAGTCCACAGTGACCTGCCCATTTGATCTCCTCCCAATCATTGAAGAAGGAAGGGATCCTTCAGAGACCAGAGCAGACCAGAGCAAAGGGGCATCTTTTCCTATCAATGACAAGCAATGGGGGCTATGTGTAGCCATCTGGGATGGAGACCCTGGAGAAACTGGGTGGATCCAGAGTCACCTGGGATCCTGCAGAGACAACAGCAGGAACGGAAGCCTTGTGGTGCAGGGGTTTGGAATGGATGTCCACCACAGCCCAGCCGATTCACATGTTGACCCTACCAGTGGTCAACACTGAATTCTGGGACTCTTCCAAGGGTCCTGGTAGTCTGCTGGCTGGGCATATGTGCCCTATCTGGGGAACAGGTTCTGAGATGGTTCAGTCCAGTGGAAAAAGGCCGAGGTGCTGTGGTGTCCCCCAGGAGCTGAGTGTCCTGACATGTCTCGGTGAGGAGAAGCAGAGGCAGGGCTACATCGGTCTTCTGGAATTGGCAGCCAGACACCCTCACATTTCAGGAGGGATTAGGTAGATATTAGTTATTAAGTGAAAATGAGAAAGAGGGAAGCGACACTGTGGGAATACCCTGAAAATGTAAGTCGGGTTTTGCAGCCCACCCCGCCATAAGGCTTCAGAAGGAGATCAACAGACCAAAAGACCCCAAGGGATCTCCCCTCCAAAGCCAAGAAAAACGGAACAAGAGGAGCAAGCACTGGCATACCTGGAGGGGGGCAAACGAGGCAAAAGCCCAAGGGTTGGCGCCTCCTCACCTCACCCCCTCACTGGAGGAGGAGCGCCCAGGAGCGCTGTGGAGAGGTAGCAAGAAGCCTCAGCACCGGACTAGCCCGTCCCCTCTCCCCTCCTCCTTTATAGGGGGAGAGGAAAGGGACATCCTAGAGATGGGAGTCGTGACTCCTGTCGTGCTGACGCTCTAGAGCACCCGTCTCCGCTCCTCCAGAGGAGGGAGAAGGGCGCCCCAGAGACGCAGTGCAACGGGAGTCACGATTCCTGTCGCACTGATGCTCTTTGGCGCCCTTCTCTTCTTCTCCTATAAAGGAGGAGGGGAGCGGTCCAGTCTGGCGCTGAGACACTGCCAGAGTGGCAGCTTCTCGCTGCCATTACACAGCGCTCCTGGACGCCCCTCCTCCACCTCTGAGGGTGTTCCCAGCAGCCCCAAACTGCTCCAATAGAGATCTCCGTGCCACTTACAAGTGGCGCAGAAGGCTCTGTCAGGACCTCAGTTGCCTCCTCCGTTCCCCCTTTGAAAAAAAGGGGGAAAGGAGGAGGTAGCTGCACAGAAGTAATTGCGGTGATGATGACATCACTACAATTACTTCTGGGTCAGGGGCAGGGGTGGAAAAGGGGGGGTTGTCCCAGGTGCTGGGACCCTCAGGAAAGCCACTGGATGCAAGATCTTCAGGCTCTTCTGCCACGACTCCCTGCCTCCTTAGTCCACCACCTCACAACGTCTCCCAGGACCTACTGCCACAGTCAAGAAGCCATCTCCCAGCCTGCCAGAGATTCATGGTATAACCTACAGAAAGGCACAGCATCCAAATCCGCTGGGACCATCTTTCCACCTGTGGAGTGCAGAGGTAAAGAGGACCTAAAATGCAACACAGGACAGCTTGCATGGAGATTCACAATGGTGCAGAACAGGAGTACCCAAGCCTTGGCCCTGTGGCCACTTGTAGCCCTTGAGGTCTCCCAATCCAGCCCGCGGGGAGCCTCCAGTCTCCAGTGAGCCTCTGGCCCTCCAGAGACTGCTGGAGTCTGCGCTGGCCCAACACAACTGCTCTCAGCGTGACGGCCAACTGTTCAACTTCTCACATGAGCTGTGGAACAAGGACTTCCTCCGCTACTTGCTGTTTCACATCTGTGATGCAGCAGCAAAGGAAAGGCCGGCCTTGCTTCATGCAAGGCCTTTTACAGGCCTTGAACTATTGCAAAACCTTCATTCATTCATATAAATTCCACCTCTAATATATTCATTTATGTAAATTTATTCAAATTTAAAAACCAAATTAATTCTTTTTTTCCTGGGCCCTGACACAGTGTCAGAGTGATGATGTGGCCCTCCTGCCAAAATGTTTGGACACCACTGGTGTAGAAGGACAAGATGCATTTGGGAGGAAGGAAAGCAGGGTAAAGTGGGAACATCCAGGGCAAAAAGGGACCCTGAATGGCAGTTTTCTGTGCCCCATTAGAGAGAGGGGGTTTGGGGGAGGCATCATCCTTTTCATCCTTATTTTCTTGATTTTTCTCCCTTTTTAAAAGAAGAGATTTTTTTTCTTTTTAACAGCAAAAATAATGATAGTGGGGGGGGGCTTAGGGAGAGGGTTAGTTTTCAGGAGGGTTTAGATAGTAATTAAGATAATAGGGAGAGTGCCGAGAGAATTTTGGGATGCACTGAAAATGTACTATGAGTATTTCATCCTCCTACAAGATCCCAGAACAGACCGCAGGGACCGCAAGGACAACGTGGAGTTAGCGCCAGTGTTTAGCACTCCTGCCCTGGTAGAATTCCAAGCAATGCCCTCCACCTACAGCTCAGCCTCAGCCACACCATAGTTTTCAATGTAACCTGAACCCTCTGGGGTACACGCCTGGACAAGTCTGTAGTGACCTGCCCCTCCGATCTCCTCCCATTCATTGAAGAAGGAAAGGATCCTGCAGAGACCAGAGCAGACCAGAGCCATCTTTTCCAATTAATGACAAGCGACAGGGGCTATGAGTGGTCACCCATCATTTGGGATGAAGACCTAGAACCTGGGGAGAATCCAAAGTCACTTGGTTTGTGAGATCAAGAGAGATCAATCCCTCACCGATACTGAAGGATTTCGGGACAGATCATTTGTTTGGACTTCCGTTCAGTTATCTCTTTTCTTTTGCTATGTTGTAAGCGGAGGCTGGGGGGGGGCTTTTTCAGGGGGTTAATGCAGGTTATTTAGAGGCTATTTAGGTTTAGATTGAGGTGCAGCTGCAGAGTGAGGTGAGGAGGCATTTACTGCGACATGAAAACACAAACTGGGATTTGCAGCCCCTTCCCCTTTCCCCTCTAAGACCAAGAGAAACCTCATTGACACACACACACCCCATCATCACCACAGCCAGGGCTGGCTTCTCTGAGGGGTCTTGCTGATGATGACCTCCTTGCTGCCGCTCCAGGAGTAGTCCAGGTGCTGTGCCGCGCCCCAAACTCCCCCCTCCCAGGTCTGTGCCTGGGCGAGTCCTTAGTGACCAGCCTGTCCACTCTCCTCCCAATATTCAAGGACGGAAGAGATGCTGTGGGTCACAGAGGTGACATCTCTCTCAGTCGATGACACCCCCTTCCACTTTTGTTATCTTCTGACAGTGGCTGGGGGGAACACATAAATATGGCAGAGATGAAGACATTGTGTGTTGGTTTATAGAGAGGAGCTTGAGAGTTTGTTGGGCAGTTTTGATCTGGACATGGGCCTGAAAGGAAAAGTGAAAGGTAGAGCAGACTGATGTGGAAGGCGTGTGTGGAATGAGTGGAGCCTTCTCTTTTTATTTTCTATCTTATAGCTGTTTATTTCCTTTGACTTATTTGTGTGTTTATTTATTGGTTTTCTTAATTTTTGAAACATTTGTTTCATTTTCTGTTTCTTTTTTTTTTCCAGGTTCTTTTATTTGAGGCTATCGGGAAGGGTCTTTTTTTTTTCTTAGTTTTAATTAGATCCTGCTATGTTTAGAGATAGGTGTAGATAGAGAGGGTTTCTGGGAGGGAGGGTCTCTTTCTTGTCTTTTTTGGAATTTTCTGTTCTCTTTTAACATAGCGATAGTGGGAACCTTGAGGAGAGGGATCGTTTACAGGAAGGTTTAGATACTGAGTAATTAGGATGAGTGTTAAGGAGGGTAAAGATAGAAGCCCTATTGGGATGCACTGAGAATATATGCTGGGTTTTGCAGCCCCCCATAAGACCTCAGGACAGACACCAAGGGATTCCCCCCTGCGCAGCCAGGGCTAGCTTGACTGAGGACACCTGCCAATGATGACATTGCTCCTGCTCTGGGAGAAGTCCAGGAGCTGTCCTGCACCCTGAGCCCCCCAAAGCTTGGCAGGGTTAGCCAATGTGCTGTTGCGTCCCCAAGGAGCTAAGTGTCCTGACACGGCAGAGTGAGATCCAACAGAGGCAGTCCTGTTAGCATCCCTCACATATATATCCCTCCTGCCACAAAGACTTGAATCTGCCCCCTCCTGTCCCCATCATGAGGTTTCCAGGGTCAAATGAGGATGAGCTTGGAGTGGCAGTGATTACAGGTAGCACAATTTCCTGGAAGGGGGGCATTTTCAGGTAGGCTTGCTGGAGTTCCCTAAGGACAGCAGCAAAATGCCCAGAGAGTGGTGGGAGGCCTGCTGCATCACATCCTCCCCCTCCCGGCTTCTCTCGGAAGCAGGTCCCTACTTTGAAATCCTTCACTGAGCCTGAAATTGGTCCCTCTGTTTGTTAACCAGTTTAAACAGCATCTGAAAGTGGCACAGAATGAAATCAGTGGAAGTTTACTTCATGTGCTTTCACCTCTACAGTTTGAAGCGGTCAAGGATATCTTACCCCCAGATATCTGGACAATCTGGGTCAGGAAGGAAGATCAACCCTCCGCCTTCTCTTTGAAAGTAGCCTCTTTTACCAAGAGAAAAGAGAAGGCAGGGCAACAGAAGAGGCTGAAGTCACTTGATGTCCGTGCCCAAGGCCGTCACACCGTAGCCTTAGCTAGTGATGAAGAAGTCTGATGGATTGACCGTTGTTTCTGAAACATTCTGAGACAGACATCTCAAGGAAGTATGTCTGAAGATACAATCCTGACACAGAGAAAGTTGACATGGCAATAGGGCCTCTCTGAACCTACTCCTTGCAGTCAATTTGGAAGCTTGGAAGCAGCCACTGTGCCAACAAGGACCCCTCCTCCCTTGCCAAACCCAGCCCCATGGAGACCTTCTCCATGGTTTGATTTTGGACTGTGAGCCCCCACACCTCCCTATTCCTTTTCCAAAAGCAAAGAGAATGGGGAGATAACTGCCTCTCTTCTTTCCATCCAGATCGTTCTCGATGAGGACATTGAGGAAGAGGAGTGGTAACAGTGAGGCACTCTATGAGCTGACCAGTGATGGGGACCTTCAGCGAGTGGGCCTCAGGGCCTGGCTCATGGCTTCTCTCCAGTGGTGCCCCCATACCAACAAGGCTTAAAGGTGGAGTCTTTGGCAGAGCACAATTGACATGGTGCCTGGAAGAAAGCAAAAAAAGCAACAAAGAAACATGGTTCAGATTAATCCATCCTGGGGAGATGAGAACTGACCAGAACAAAGGGGGCATCTCTTTCAATCTATGACACATTCTTCCTTTCTGATATCTTCTGACAGTGGCTGAGGGGCTCATAAATAGGGGGGAGATACAGATGTTGAGTGTGGGTTTATAGAGAGGTGGAGGAGAGGAGACTAGGATTTTGTTTGGCAATTTGGATCTGGACATGTGGCATGAAAGGTGGACTAAAGTGAAACGTGTGTTGTGAAAGGTATGTGTGGGGTCAATGGATCACCTTCTCTTTATGCCTGTTTATTTTCTTTGATTTACTTGTGTGTGCTACATATTTTTCTTAATTTTTGGTAGAGTCTCGGTATCGACAGGGGATCTGTTCCCGGATCCCCACCCCACACTCCACGGATAGCAAAACCCATGGATAATTAAATCCGCAGGCTGCAGACTCACGGGAGGTCTGAATGCAACCGGAACCTCATTCATGCTGCCTCTGCAGGACTCAGAATGCCGCCCAGAGCATTTTTAAGGAAACTTCCAGTTTTTGCCATGCGCAGCCTCCGCAGGTCACACAGACCCTTGCCAGAAATGTAATAGACAGGTTCCAGTCAAGTCTGTAAGGTCTTTAGTGCATCCACCTATGGGTTTGGAACCAGCTGTTCGTCAAAACCATGGATCCTGAATTTGCGGAGAAACAGGTTGGACCTGTAGATTTATTGCATTTGACTTTTTTCCTCTTTTCTTTGTCTTATCTTTTTTCCTGGTTCTTTTCTTTGGGGGGAGGGTCTTTTTTCCTTCCTTTTCATGTATAATAAGAACCTGGTAGGTTTATTGGTGGGTGTAGGTAGAGAGGACTTCTGGGAGGGATCTTGTTTTATTTTCTCATTTATTTATTTTTTAAATATAGTGATAGTGGGGCCTTGTGGAGAAGGATATTTTTCAGGAGGGGTCTGGTAGAAATTAGTTATTTAGTAATAATAAGTATTAAGGAGGGTAAGAGATGCTGTTGGGATGTGCTGAAAATGGGATGTGCAGCCCCCGTAAGACTTCAGGACAAATCCCCAGAGACCCCCCCCCCCCCCACAGCCAAGAAAAACTGAACAAGAGGTGCACAATCTTCCAGTTCTTCTGCCATGACTCCCCCTTCAGTCCCCCTCAGCCCCCCACACTGAAATGTCTGCCCAGGAGCCACCTTCCCATCTCCTTCGCTCCACTCAACTTTAGGTTTTGCTTCTGCTGCCCCGTTCAAAAAAGTGAGACAGCAATGATGGATCAGGAAACCCCCACTCAGTCTGCACTACGGTATGGTGGTGGAGGCACATTCCCTGGCTGAGGTGGTGAAAAACTCCTGCCACAGTCAAGGAGCCACCTCCGAGTCTGCCTGCTCTGGGGGGTACAGAGAAGACAGCCAACAGGAGAGAACCACCACTCATTCTGGTGAACTAGACTAACCCCCACCAAGCCCCCAATCTATCAGGGCTGTGGAAGGGGATCAAGACAAGTGGCTCCACCAAACACAACAATCAACCTCAATATATCAATAAACCTCTCGGCTACAAGTCTGGGTAAGTCTATAGTGACATGCCCATCCGATCTCCTGCCAATCCTGCAGAGACAAGCACTAACACCCAGCAAAGTAATGAGAAGGTGTGAATCCTGGAGGGAGCAAAAGCACAAGAGGTGCAGGATCTTAATGCTCTTGTTCAGTGAATCCCTGCCCCCCCTGGACCTCTCTCCCCCCCCCCACCTCTGCCAAGGAGCCACTCCCTCTCTCTAGTCTCTCCCAAGCTTTGCTGGGCAGGCAGCATAACCACAAGACATCTCCCAAATCCCCTGGGGGCTGGAGGCAGCTTCTACAATGCCTCAGCCAAAAGCATGTAGCACCTGCCAAGGCTGAAGGTGACATTGTGGTCAGTGAGGTCATAGAGGATGCAGTGGAGAGGTAAGGAGGTTCCCAGGCACAGGAAGATTGGCCAGGGTGGAGGCATCTTATCTGAGTCAGTCAGTACTTCGGCTCCTCTATTACTAGAGTCTCAAAGGGTTTCTTCTTATTCTGCTCCTTTGTCTTCATTTCTGTCCAAAGTCAATCTGGACAGCCAGCAGATACAACTTCCATAAGTGTCTCTCAGACATGGTGGTTTTGGAAAGAGAAGCTGGCAGGAGAGGTGCCCACCTGGGGTCAACCTTTAATTGGCTGATTCTTCCAAGGGTCCTCGCTTTGGGGGGCAGCTGGTTGGAGTTGACTTACAAGACTCTTTTCTTAGAGATTATTCAATCCAGTGCAAGAATGCAGAGGTGCTGCCCTGAAATCCACAGGTGTCTCTATTGTGAAAACCAGCCAAGGGTCTTTGAAAGCTGCAAAAGCCTTTGTGATTGGCCATCAACATCTGTCATGCTGATGTCTGTATCCTGACTGCTGCAGTGGCTTGGATCTGCCCCTCTTGGCCCCATCATGAGGTTTCTGGGGTGAGGAAGAAAGGGCAGCTGGGCCACAACTGGGCTGAGGAGGGTCAGTTTAGAGAGAGGAGGCTGGAGCTAAGACAAAGGCGAGGAGGTCAAAGACATAATAACAATTTTGATTTAAGATTTCCATTTGGAGGCCTGGAGTGAATTGTGGCGTGAAGTTTTGTCTTTCTATTTCTGATTTTTTTTTTTTTAATGAAAGCAAAGTTTGTCCCAGGGAAAATCCAAGTCAAAAAGGGACCCAAATGACAGCTTTCTGTGCCAGTTCCCTGTTTTTCTGGATCTTCCTTTTTGTTTCACAACAGTTTGGTTGTGTTTGGAGCTCAGGCATGAGGCTGGATGGATCCATGGCTCCCTGTATATGCTCAGAGCTGAGGGGGTCATCAGGCTTGTCAGGGAAGGCTTCTGGAACCAGTCCACACCAGTGAGCTCAACTCTGAGTCGCAGCCCCAGGCAGGTGGTGGGAAGAAGGCCTGGGGCTGCTGGTGGCAGCATTTGATCCTATCCTAAGTTCTCCCCTGCAGCCAGGTTCCCACCTGAGAGTGAGTGGGCTGCCTAATAGTTGCCATGCCTCAACCCTGGCAATCAGTCACCAAGCAAGGTGTGGTTGCCTTGAGATCCAACCAACAGTGTGCATCTCTTCCTTCTCCCAGCCCAGCTCAGCCAGAATTTTCACCAGGTGGTTCAGAATGTTCTGCCAGGTGGACAGCCAAGTCAATCCCAAACTTCTCCCTGCGGACACAATGAGGCCTCCTGGTATTGTGCCCCCTCCTTCTTTTCGCCCCGGGAACTGTTTGGCTTGTCTTCTTCAGAGAGATTGGAGACCATGTGGGAAGGGAGTAATCGGGGCTGGTAAGTAGTGCTGGTCCTGCTATCAGGAGAGTTGGTCTAGTTGGGCCTGAGAGGCCCCATCTTTCCTCGTCCTCATTTTCTTCTCAAAGGATCTCAAAGATCCTTCCTTCTCATCTGTTGCCTTTTCCTCCTCAAAATCAAACCTGGGACAAAAGCTGTGTGGGCTTCCATCCAAGATGCCCACCACCAATGGGCAGCCAGCCTTCCTCGCATTAATGTAAGTATCCTGCCTGCTGTGATGATTTGAGTCTGCCCCCTCCTGCCCCCATCATGAGGTTTCTGGGATGAAATGACAATGAGATCAGAATGGCAGTTGGCAGTCCCCCCCCCCCCCAGCATCTCTGCTCGGTGTGTTTTATCTTCTGCTGTCCCTCACTTGGCCTTTGGTTGGGTTCTGTTCCTTGCCTTGAACATCACCTCAAAGAGGAGTGGGATGGAGATAGTCGAAACTGCTGAAATGTGTGTTTACGTCTGCAGCTGGAGAAGGAAAGATCAAATATCTGGACCATCTACATGAAGGAGGCTGAGAGTCCCTGCTCCTCCGCTGAAGGTGACATCCTTTTCCAAGGAAAGGGGGACAGCAGGGCCACATCCCAGGAGAGTCTTGGGATGACCTCAGAGGCCATAATTCACAGCCGTAGCTGCTGCTGTTCAAAGAGCTTGCAGCTACCAGCCCATCAAAACCTTCAATGTGGGGACACTCTCCCCCATCTTGCTGCCCTTTCCCCCTCCTCCTCCATCCAGATCAATGTCTCTGTGAAGATGCTGAGGAGGTGGAGACAAGAGCGTGGAATGCTGACCTCAGAAGCTGCTGCCCGGTGGGTGCCATGACAACAGCAGAACCTGCCAAGGACCACATGATGCAGGCCATGAAATCACCTGGGGAAGTTCCAACCGTCTCTATGGTCTACATCAGGGGTGCTCAATAGGTGGATCGCGATCTACCGGTAGATCGCGAGGCAAAATGAGTAGATCGCGGAGTGCCAACCCCCCCTCAGGTGCCTCTGGGAGGAAACGCTGTGAGTAAGGCCCATTGTACTCAATGGGGCTTACTCCCAGGTAAGTGTGGCTAGGATTGCAGCCTCACAGCCTAATCCTAGGCATGTCTAGTCAGAAGTAAGTCCTGTTATACTCAGTAGGGCTCAAGGTACACCAACATACATTGTACACATAAATTTTATATGTTATGATGGCGCGAACATTGTAAAAAAAACTCTGGTAGATCTCCGGGCCTTGCTGGGTTTCAAAGTAGCTCTCGAGCCAAAAAAGTGTGAGCACCCCTGGTCTACATGGTCTACATATGGAGTTCAGGGAGTTTCTTGCAAACTTGGATCAGCCTCTGAAAGACGTGAGGATTTCAATGCACACAAAGGACTAATTGACAAAAGAAACAAACACACACACACACACACACATTTTATTCCCTCCTGCAATATTTTGGAAGTATGAAACTTTAAAGACAAGTCTCCAATTTTTTCTTTAACATAGAGATTAGGATAAACATCCCAAGACCATAAGAACAGCCCTGCTGGATCAGCCCAGTGGTCCATCTAGTCCAGCCTCCTGTATCTCACAGTGGCCCACCAGATGCCTTGGGGAGCACAAGATACCTGCATTCGGGTGCCCTCCCTTACATCTGGCATTCAGAGATAGCCTACTTCTAAAACCAGGAGGTTGCACATACGCATCATGGCATGTAACCTGTGATGGACTTTTCTTCTAGAAGTCTGTCCAATTCCGCTTTTAAAGGCATCTTGGCCAGTGAACCTCACCACATCCTGTGGCAAGGAGTTCCACAGACTAATTACATGCTGGGTAAAGAAATACTTTTTTTGTCTGTTCTAAAACAATAACACTGGTGCTCTTCCCAGCTGTTGGTTGCATCTGGCCACCGTTTTTGTTCCTGGAATGGGCAGTATCGCGATACTACACCATTCCTGGAGGACTTCTGCGGCAGTAGGCATAATTGCTGGACAGGCCTGGATTGGTGGGTGGGGACATGCAGGCCTGGCCCATCCATGAAACAAGCTGAGGCAGCTGCCTCAGGCAGTAGATTGGAGGGGGGCACCCATCTCTGTCTATCTATTTGCCTCTACCGCTCCTCCTTATCCTTCAAGTTCCTGGTTAGGAATAGGAAGAGGGGGCAGAGAGGGAGGGGGTTTCTGAGCTAGAACATGGGGCTGTGGGGGGAGCAGAAGCTGGCACATCATTGAGTATGATGGGGCAGCATTTTGTATGCACCTTAGGCATCAGGAGATATCTGGCATGCACCTTAGGCACTGGGCCACCCTTGGGTACAGGGATCGAGCCAACCCCTAGAAAGGGGCCTAGTGCTTCATGGACCACTTTTGCCATTGCCTACAAAGGCCTGGTTTCTACAAGGTGGAAAATACACCCAGGAGTTGCTTATAAAAGGCCACCTGCCATCTGTGCCTCCCACTTCAAGCAGGTGGCATACCCACTGCTGCACCGTCCAAATATCAACCTCCACTTGTGCTGCCTCAGAATAAGGCTCGCCCAGATTGGCACCAGTCATTGTGGCAGAGTGCTGGCTTGGACCATTTAGACGTGGACCTAGCTGTGCAATTGTGGGCCAATATGAACATGCTGGCCCCGGGTTAACGATGGTACACTCAGCGGAGCAGGGTGACCCCACTTCTCCATGCGCAGTTGGCGGCTATGAGGCCTGATCTTCTGGCCCACCCCACTGTTCCATTGTAAGAGGGGTTGCTAGGGAACAAAGTGGGGGTTGTCAGTGGGCTGAACAATTCTTCAAATTCTCTCACCCCTCCAAGAAATGAGCGAAACCCCCCTCCCCAATTTCTCCACCTGAGTATAGAGTGGAAAAAATGGAAGGGCATTTAAGGTTCAGATCTATCCTGACATCAAATGTTGCAAGTAAAGTACCTGTCCAGTGAGCAGGAGTGACACCTGCCTCTGTGCCACCTGAATCCACCAGCCACAGCTATCTCTGCTCGCACATGCTCGGATGCATCCCTCCTTTTCTCCCCCGTTCCCCACTTTACTTACAAAGTGCATGCCATGCAGCCACCTTCCTGTTTGCAAGGGACAGGCGCAAGGGACGCTGGGAACCAGTAGCTGGGGAATCTGGTACCTGGGGCCCATACACTTCTAAAACCTCCATAAACACACCCCAGGGCTCAGAAGGCCTCCTGGAGGCCTTAGAAAGGCAGTTCCAGTTTTCACCTCCAGGAAGCCTTCTGAGGCTTGGGGAGGCTGTGCCCCCTTGACACCCCCCTCAAGGCGTGTTACCTGGGTACCCCCTAGCCCTCCTGAGCTACACCACTGCTGGGAACCCAGAACCCAGGTGTGGTTGGTCTGTGGAAATCCTTGCCACAGGATGTGGTGACGGCATCTGGCCTAGATGCCTTTAAAAGGGGATTGGACAAGTTTCTGGAGGAAAAATCCATTACAGGTTACAAGCCATGATGTGTATGTGCAACCTCCTGATTTTAGAAATGGGCTTTGTCAGATGCAAGGGAGGGCACAAGGATGAGGTCTCTTGTTATCTGGTGTGCTCCCTGGGGCATTTGGTGGGCCGCTGTAAGATACAGGAAGCTGGACTAGATGGGCCTATGGCCTGATCCAGTGGGGCTGTTCTTATGTTCTTAATTCCTAGCTCATGCTCACTGCAAACAGAAGAGGGACAGAGCTGGGAGTCTTCATGGAATAATCTTTGTAAAGGCAGGGGGGGGATGGGTGCGTAGGCCCCAACTAACCTTTCCCTGCTACTTGGTGCTTCCTAAGCTCCAAGTAGGTGGGGAGATGTGATTTGGAGCCATGACAGCCTTTTTCCCCAACTACTTCCTCCAACTGCTTCCCAGCAAATCAGAAGATGATTGGTGCTCCCAGTGGAGCGGTGCGCCCAAGAGGACTGCTGACAGACTGGGGGGGAAAGCTCATCAGTTTGCCACCCTTCCAAGGGCGTTTGGGCCTCTTCAGCCTAGAAAAGAGACGCTTGAGGGGGGACATGATTGAGACATACAAAATTATGCAGGGGATGGACAGAGTGGATAGGGAGATGCTCTTTACACTCTCACATAATACCAGAACCAGGGGACATCCACTAAAATTGATTGTTGGGCGGGTTAGGACAGACAAAAGAAAATATTTCTTTACTCAGCGCGTGATCGGTCTGTGGAACTCCTTGCCACAGGATGTGGTGCTGGCGTCTAGCCTAGACGCCTTTAAAAGGGGATTGGACGAGTTTCTGGAGGAAAAATCCATTATGGGGTACAAGCCATGATGTGTATGCGCAACCTCCTGATTTTAGGAATGGGTTAAGTCAGAATGCCAGATGTAGGGGAGAGCACCAGGATGAGGTCTCTTGTTATCTGGTGTGCTCCCTGGGGCATTTGGTGGGCCGCTGTGAGATACAGGAAGCTGGACTAGATGGGCCTATGGCCTGATCCAGTGGGGCTGTTCTTATGTTCTTATGTTCTTATGGGTGCCCCTCCTTGTGAACACTTCAGGGGGCCTCATGGTTGGGCCTCCCCCACCAGTGAACCACACAGGATGCCACGTTTCTGAGGCAGCCTCCCACTAACAAAACCTTTCTGAGCACAGACGGGGAACCAAAAAAGCTGATTCAAGAACCCATTCGTAAGCATGCAGCAAAATTGATATTTCCCTTTATAATGAAATCATGGTTTATGCACTACCAATTACACAAATAAATGTCCGTCGGGAAAAGCAAATCAAGTAATCACAATTTAATAGAATTTTAAAAGAGTTTATATTCAAGCCATTAACTTAACACACAGTAAAACACAATCTACCTCTGGCATCCATCCAGCTCCGTATATATATTTAAATGGGATTTATATTTTTATCAGCATACTTTTCGGGGGGATAAATACAGGGAAGATCAAAGGGGAAAGAATGTTTTCGCAGCGGTAGAGAGGACATGGGCAACTCTGGGGCAGAGTTATTCAGCGTGTGGGGGCAGGTGAAGCAAGGAACACAACCCAGAATAGCATGATTCAACTGCTAGATTGGAAACCTATCAACAGAGCTCAGAGACAGCAGAAAATGTGCTCCAGCAAGGTCTAGTGCTGAAATTTGACTCATTGCGATTTCTCCCTAGGAGCTAGGAGAGCTCCAAATCACCACTGTTTCCAAACTGGATCTGGCTCTCATGATCTCAATCTGGAGTGATAACCAGGACTTTGACTCAGCAGGAGAAATATTGCTCAGAGACCCTTCACCAATGCCAGGATTGGTCCAGGATCCTGAAGCACCCCCTGCCCCCAAGATAATCCCTCCTAAGCTAGTCATCCCCTTGACATGTCGGCTCTTTGGTAATTGCAAACACATGAAGCCGAAGCTGGCTGGGAGGAGATGCTGTGTTGAGTTCCAGACACAAGAGCTGCCCCTTTAAGGAGAGGTGGAGTCTAGGAGGAGTAGGAGGGGCCAAGAGACATCAAAGGGCTCAAATGCTGGGCTCAAAGGGCTCAAATGATGGCTAAGTGTTTCAGTTTACCACATCACTTCTCATGGATTGCTGTGTGAGGACAGGACACGATGCCAATACATTGTTCCTTAGCATATTTCTCCCTTTCTCTATTACCATGGCTCACATGAGCATGGTGGAATCCTCCACAAAAGCAGTCTTGAGCATTTGCATCATACTTCTTAATGTGCAGTGTTTCATCAGCATGTCTACACAGGTGAGTATATGGATGCACCATCACGATGAAAGCAATCTTCAAGGGATGGTACATGAAGTTGTATCCTTTAGTGTGTGGTGCACAAAGGATTGCACAAAAGGAACACATCCAGATTACTTTTTTGCAGGGGTTTAAGCAATACGCACTGGTATTAAGAACATAAAAAGAGCCCGACTGGATCAGGCCAAAAGCCCAACCAGACCAGCTTCCACAGTGGCCCACCACTTGTCTCTGGAGCACAAAGACAAGAGACCTGCATCCTGTTGCACCTCCCATGCACCTGGCATTCAGAGATAGGCTACGTTTCACACCCAGAGGTTGCATGGAGACTTGCAACCCATGATGGACTTTTCCTCCCTGAGTCTATCCAATCCCTAGAGGTGAATAAAATAGGATTGCAGCCTAAGCCTTACTGAACACAATGGACTTCTGAGTAAAATAAATCACAGTTGTTAAACACCTCTAATCCCCCTTTAAAGGCATCAAGGACAGGTGTCATCACTGCATACTGTGGCAAGGAGTTCCACGGATTAATCACCCACTGAATGAACTTGCTAGTAGTATGGAAACTGCCTTTGAGCTACCTTGTGTTGAAAAGTTGTATAAAGTTAACAATAATAATACTGTAAAAAGTGGGGGGAGGTGCAAAGGGACTGGAAGTTGCAGCTAATCACACTTGCTCCCATTTTGTCATTAACTTTGGAGTCAAAACAGAGCCCACGATGCAGGGACCAAGCAAAGAGAAGCAGTAAGAAATGGGGTAGATCCCACCTGCCTCACAGCCCAATCCTATTCACACTTTCCTGGGAGTAAGTCCCATTGACTCTAATGGGACTTACTTCTGAGTAGACATGCATAGGATGCATAGGCTATTGCCTGCCCAAGTACATAAATCGGAAATGGAGAAGAAGATTCCTAATCTTCTGTGTGTGGGTTCTCAATTGCCTCTCCGTCTGAGTTAAAAATAAGCATCATCTATCATCCATTTTCCTTGCATTTCATAAATCAGCTCTCCCTTTTCAGGGCCTTCAGGTCGCTTCACCTCAGAGGCATCAGGTGTGGAATGTTCCGCTTTGGATGTGCCTATAATCTATTTGTCTTGCTTGCCTTCTCCCGGGCTATGAGGCCCTAACCTGCTTAATGCTGCTTTGTTTTGCTTTGTCCTCCTCCCTGTGAGGGGCCGATATGGGTTGTGGCACATATCACTTAGGAGTTCTCTGCAGCCGCAGTCGCCCTCCTCTCCGAGAACCATCCTTACAGTGGGATAAATGATCTGTTGCGCAAAACACACGCTTCTTTTTTAAAACCCTAAGAAGCAGTCTGGTCCTCAGTAAGCCCTCTGGCCGATGGAGCCGCACCAACGGTGCACAGACTGCATCCTGCAGGGGTCGGTCTCGGAGGCCTCCTCAAGGTAAGGGAACTTGCGTCCCCTAATCTTGGGATATGCTTTCCCCAACGGGTCTCGTCAGATCTGCGTGGACATTTAGCTGGTGCAAAGCCTAGGAGAGTAGGGGAGAGGGAAGGAATGGGGATAGGCTTCTGACACATGCTCCCTTGGCACACCTGTGGACCATTCATGGCACACCAATGTGCTGCAGCACTGTGGTTGAAAACTGCTGCAATGAAGAGCTTAGCAACCTTACAAAATCATCTTGTGCCATCACCGCATTTCACTACCTGACATCACTAGACCTCTCATTTCCCACACTTGCAGATGCCCCCAGGCTGGGGGCTTTCATCCTTCAAGCAAACAGGGAGCTCTTGGAAACTTCTAGAAGTTCTGGAAATCACCAGAACCAGCTTCCCCTTCTCAAACTCACTTGTGGTCTTATCAGTTAATTGGGGCCATTCCACTATAACTTAATGTACCCTACCTAGACAGCAAATCATAATTTCTGGCATTTAGCTGCAGCACTGGGCAAGAGCGGTCTCATCTCTGCAAAAAATGGAATTCATTCCCGAAATGGCTTTTTTTCCCTAAGAAGGCAGAAAGTTCCTTCTGGCCAGTGAGATGATGATAGGTAAGATGCAGAGTTATTCTTGACACAAACCAGCTTGGGCGCGTAACCCCAAAACATCAGGTGTTGAGCAAACCCTCACTTGAATGTAGGAGCTCTTCAGCATTTAAGGGCTCAAGCCTATCCAACATACTAGAGCTGATGCAGCTGTCCCAAAGGAGTGTACGCTGCATTCTGCGGTGTACAGCAGTCATGGAGGCCTCCTCAAGGTAAGGAAATGCTTGTTCAAAACCTTGGGGCTGAGGTTCTCAAACTGGCGCGACACCCCAAACTGAGAAGCCCTGCCTCTGGCCCCTTAAGGTACAGGGGAAAGGGGAAGGCAGCAATGCGATCCCCAGGAATGCGCTGCTGCCAGGGCTAATCAGGGGTTTTTTAACTTAGAAATCACTGTGCCGACCTCCAGAGGGGGGGTGGGGAGTCCCGTGGAGCCCTCCACAGGGCTTCCCAAGCCTCTGCTCAAATTTTTAAAAAGATTGGAAACTGCTTCTGATCTGAGCCAGAAGTTTCTCTGGAATGTATTGATCTGAAGTCTGCAGTTTGAGAAAAGTAATCTTGATCATAAATGCTTGAAGCAGCAAACCATAAAACTGACGGGAAGGTTGCGTGTGCGAGAGAGACGGAGACCGGAAGGGAGAGGGGAGGCCGAGAGCTGGAGTGGATAGGGAGAGAAGTGAGATCAGTTTTCTAGTTTGGAAAAGTTTCAGCCTCCTTGACTATCCCGGACGGGGCTGTAGTGCTTTGTATGGTGAAGGCCCTGGACTCAATCCCTGACGGCACTCCCAGAAAAGACCCCTGCAGCTTCAGTGAGCCACAGCAGATAACAATGCAGGCTAGATGGGCCATATTTGATCCCTCCCCAGTCTGTTTTCTGGCTCTGTCATTTATGACTATGGCCCCTCCTAGCTCTACTCAGAGAGAGGGCCATTGCTTTTGAGGTCAAAAGTTGGCAACCCCATTTGGGGTCACTGGGTATGTCTCCAAGTTGCAGACTCTAGAAGAAACTAAGTTCAAAAAAGTGTAGTGTTTTGCTGACGCTTGATGGCACTCTTGTGTGCTGGTCAATTGCCACACGGGAAAAAAATTATCCCATCATGCATCTGATCATATAAAGGCTGCTTATTTAGAGTGTTTTTATCAATGTGCACATGTACACTAGCAAGGTGGGAGAAGAGTTCATGCAACGTCATAATCCATCCCTTGCCTTCACAGTTTTTTCTCCATATTTGTGTCCTCACATTTATTAAGAAGGTAATCTGTGTTGAGAATAGCCACACAGCAACACGACTGGTGTTGTTGGCTGTTTTCAGAGCTGCTGTTCCATCTTTTTGTGCAAGGCACATGGCCAGATACAACAGACCCCTCCTTTCTGCTCTCCTGCATCCAAAAGGACTCCAGCAGTGAAGAAGGTCTGACCATTCCCTTCTCAACCACATGGTGACCCTTTCTAATCAATGAGAAGGCTTGGCCCACCAGGTCTTCTCATTGCCTGACTTATCTCCAAGGCAATCTGCCCTCCCCCTCCCAACCACAACTGATTAATGTTTGCAGTCTCCAATCAAGCTGTTCTGGGGCTGTTATCTCTTAAGCCTGTGGTCTTTGGTTTTAGTACTGGGACCACTTTTTAGCATGGCAATCTGTTAGAAGTGATGTCATTAACCTGGAAGTGATGTCGTGACCAGAAGCGACATCATCAAGCAGGAAATGGTTTAACACCCCCCATATGACCAAATCAATTAAGTAAATTAAATGTTTACAATACGTTTAAACATTAATTTAAAATAAAGAACCCTCCCAACCCTCCCAAGCAGTTGCTGAACTGTTTACAAAAATCCCCAAACATCCCAAAGGCTGCAATCATATCCATGCTTATAGAGGAGTAAGCCCCATTGACTATTAATGTTAAAAGCATATACAGGTGGGAGCTGATTTGGTATCCACTGATTTGACTTACCACTGATACTGAGCTCCACCTTTAAATGCCTTGTAGCAAGGAAAAAAAGGACCAAAATCCAATTTCCTACCTTTGTGTTGTTAACTAATTATAGTTTCATTCCATTAGATGCCAGCCTTCACCCCATCTAGTGGCTGAATGGGGTATAGCATCTATACCAATGCATTCTGGGGCGACAACAGAGGAGCAAGAAACCTGAAAGTGGGTCTTTAAAGCTCTTTTTCCACTGATTTGGTATCCACTGATTTTTTTTTTAATCCACTCAGGTGTTCTGGTACACCATAATCTGTACATAGTAGCCTGTTAAAAGTAAAGATCTCTAACACTTCCTCAAATGCAGTCACATACCATGGTAGCATCAAGTCTAATATATTAAAAAATACAGTAAGAACCCAGTATGAGTTTTGCATGTATACTCAAGAGTAAGTCCCATTATGTTCAATGGGGCTTACTCCCAGGAAACTGTTAATAAGAGTGCATCCCTTGTGAGTTCATGGCAGACATGATATTGAAACCAGAGAATGTCTGCTTTGTAGCCGCAACTCTCTGCAGCCAAGGTGGTCCATTGACAGTAGATTCAGGATGGAGGAGAGGAAGGACTTCACACAATGCAGAATCAACTTATGGAACTCTCTGCCATAAGACTTAGTGGTGGCCACTGACTTAGATGACTTGGAAAGAGGATGACACAAATCTATAGAGGGTCCTCATACAAGGTCAGACCTCATTGATAAATTAAAGATCAATAAGTCACCGGGCCCTGATGGCATCCACCCAAGGGTTATTAAGGAATTGAAGAATGAAGTTGCAGATCTCTTGACTAAGGTATGCAACTTGTCCCTCAAAACGGCCACGGTGCCAGAAGATTGGAGGATAGCAAATGTCACGCCTATTTTTAAAAAGGGAAAGAGGGGGGACCCGGGAAACTATAGGCCGGTCAGCCTAACATCCATACCGGGTAAGATGGTGGAATGCCTCATCAAAGATAGGATCTCAAAACACATAGGCGAACAGGCCTTGCTGAGGGAGAGTCAGCATGGCTTCTGTAAGGGTAAGTCTTGCCTCACAAACCTTATAGAATTCTTTGAAAAGGTCAACAGGCATGTGGATGCGGGAGAACCCGTGGACATTATATATCTGGACTTTCAGAAGGCGTTTGACACGGTCCCTCACCAAAGGCTACTGAAAAAACTCCACAGTCAGGGAATTAGAGGACAGGTCCTCTCGTGGATTGAGAACTGGTTGGAGGCCAGGAAGCAGAGAATGGGTGTCAATGGGCAATTTTCACAATGGAGAGAGGTGAAAAGCGGTGTGCCCCAAGGATCTGTCCTGGGACCGGTGCTTTTCAACCTCTTCATAAATGACCTGGAGACAGGGTGGAGCAGTGAAGTGGCTAAGTTTGCAGACGACACCAAACTTTTCCGAGTGGTAAAGACCAGAAGTGATTGTGAGGAGCTCCAGAAGGATCTCTCCAGACTGGCAGAATGGGCAGCAAAATGGCAGATGCGCTTCAATGTCAGTAAGTGTAAAGTCATGCACATTGGGGCAAAAAATCAAAACTTTAGATATAGGCTGATGGGTTCTGAGCTGTCTGTGACAGATCAGGAGAGAGATCTTGGGGTGGTGGTGGACAGGTCGATGAAAGTGTCGACCCAATGTGCGGCGGCAGTGAAGAAGGCCAATTCTATGCTTGGGATCATTAGGAAGGGTATTGAGAACAAAACGGTTAGTATTATAATGCCGTTGTACAAATCGATGGTAAGGCCACACCTGGAGTATTGTGTCCAGTTCTGGTCGCCGCATCTCAAAAAAGACATAGTGGAAATGGAAAAGGTGCAAAAGAGAGCGACTAAGATGATTACGGGGCTGGGGCACCTTCCTTATGAGGAAAGGCTACGGCGTTTGGGCCTCTTCAGCCTAGAAAAGAGACGCTTGAGGGGGGACATGATTGAGACATACAAAATTATGCAGGGGATGGACAGAGTGGATAGGGAGATGCTCTTTACACTCTCACATAATACCAGAACCAGGGGACATCCACTAAAATTGAGTGTTGGGCGGGTTAGGACAGACAAAAGAAAATATTTCTTTACTCAGCGCGTGGTCGGTCTGTGGAACTCCTTGCCACAGGATGTGGTGCTGGCGTCTAGCCTAGACGCCTTTAAAAGGGGATTGGACGAGTTTCTGGAGGAAAAATCCATTATGGGGTACAAGCCATGATGTGTATGCGCAACCTCCTGATTTTAGGAATGGGTTAAGTCAGAATGCCAGATGTAGGGGAGAGCACCAGGATGAGTTCTCTTGTTATCTGGTGTGCTCCCTGGGGCATTTGGTGGGCCGCTGTGAGATACAGGAAGCTGGACTAGATGGACCTATGGCCTGATCCAGTGGGGCTGTTCTTATGTTCTTATGTTTATGTAGGGTATGCATATCTATGGGCGCAATCCTAACCAACTTTCCAGCACTGGCCTAGCCACAATGCAGCCCCAAGGTAAGGTAACAAACATGCCCTTACTTTGAGGATGCCCCCTTGACTGCCTCCCCACTGCAGGATGCAGTGCACGCCACATTGGTACAGCTATGTCAGTGCTGGAAAGTGGGTTAGGATTGTACCCTGTGGCTCTGAGCCAGAATGACTAAGTAGAACCTCCAACTTCTGAGACAGTATGCAAATAGATAATACCTGCCAGGAAGTAACAAGAGGACAGGTCTCTTGTCTTAAGATTTGCTGGTGGAACTTTCAGGAGTCATCTTGCTGGTCATTGTGGAAAGGAGGATGCTGGACTAGATATACTTGCCTAATCTTCTTTTCCTGGAGTTGTCAAAATGGGTTTCTCTGGTTCACCTCTGGCAATTCAAAGTCTTGGGACGTTCTGGCTGTTGGCTGATTTACCCAGACACATTCATCACACAGTGACTTGTGGCCTGGGCTGGCTCATCTTTGAGGCCAACTGAAGTAATTGCCTCAGGCAGAAGATTGGTGAGGGAGATCTCTGCCTGCCTCCTTGCCTCCACTGCTGCTCCTCCTTCTCCCACTGTCTGGATTGAAAAAGGGAGACATAGAGGAGAAAATGTGTAGGGGAGGAAAGTCTAGAGCGAAAACAAAGCATTTAACAGTGCTGGAACATATCCTGGAAAACAAAGCATTTAATAGTGAGATTTTTCTTGTTCCAGTTTCTGTTCCCTACCCTTTTTTCTGCCAAACATCTTGCTGCATATGCATTTGTAGTTACAGGTTCTTTTGCCTGGATGAATCATATGGACCAGAGTTTCTCAAACTGTGGGTCAGGACCCACTAGGTGGGTTGTGAGCCAATTTAAGGTGGGTCCCCATTCAATATTTTATTTTTAATACAGCAGACGATGCTGCTGTGGTATGTGACTGCATTTGGGGAACGTTGCAAAACCTAATATTTTAGCAGGCTATTGTGTATATGCTTTTAACAATGATAGTAACTGGGATTTACTCCTGAGTAAGTGTGGGTAGGATTGCAGCTTAGGATTGTTAAAAATTTTCTTGCTTGATGATGTCACTTCCGATCATGACGTCACTTCTGGTGGGTCCTGACAGATTCTCATTCTAAAAAGTGGGTCCTGGTGCTAAACGTTTGAGAACCACTGACATGGACAATCCAGACCACATCAGGAATCACATAGATGGTATCAAAGTGTTGCTTGACCAGGGAGTCTTGGCTCCCTTATGACACCACTGAGGGTACACGATAAACAAATTAAAGAGTCTGCTAACGTCCCCAAGCATGGGATGAAGTGGTACAGTCCCTAGAGGCCTCTACCAAGCACTTATTCCTTGCATATCTTATTCCTTGCATATCTAAATTGTTTCAGAGAGAGAGCCTGGCTCTAAAATTCTGCATCTCCTGTGTTCAAGCAGGCATCTGTACTGTCGCTAACTCAACCTCCCCTGGCAGATTTTCTCCCTGTGCGGGGCGGGCATGTATCTTTATTGTGCTGTAATTCACAGCAGTTCTTAAACTGTCAGGAATTTCAGGAATTAATGGGCAATATGATGGAGGCACAAAATAGATGGCAAATAAAACTTCTCACTCACGCTCCCCCGGAGACTGGCAGCTGCCACTTGGCTCACCACAGAGTGCTTGGAAGCCTGACAGGTTGGAGCTCTAAAGCAACCCACGCCGAAGAGCCGCGACTGTTGGCAAAAGTTGGCATCTCCGAGAGACACGATTGGAGGGAAGAGAAAGGCTCTTCTCCCCCAATGTTGCCTCTGCAGCTGTGCACACTGCCTACAGGGTTTGCTCCTCCAGAACATCCAGGAGCATCCAGGAACCTGAACACATGTGAGTTCCACTGTGGCCAAAGCAGAGAGGGATTGATTGTCAAAGGGTCAAAAGCCACATGGTATAGAACACATGTTTATGTGAGCCCCCTTTGATGCTGTTGCAATCCTGTCCTCTGTGCCGCCCGGGGCCAGGACCGCAAAATGCTGCCCCCCCAGGCCTAAGCGTAACTTCCGGTTGACCTTTCTGAGGGCTAGAGGGGCTGCGTGCATCCTTCCCAGCCACCAGTAAGTTTTCTGAGGCCTCCAGAAGGCCTTCAAAAGTCACTTCCAGTGGCCTCAGAAGGCCCTCCAGGGCCCTGTAAAGAAGAAGAAGATGAAGAATGGATGGCAGGGGGACAGGGTTGTGGCAGTGCACCTGGAAGGTAGCACACTGATGCATTTGTTCCCATGAACCCCCCGGGTATGCCAGTGCTTTGATGTGCAACCAGTTCAATACTGCTAGTGCCACAATTAACCCACTAGAGAAATGTAGCATTTATTTCCTTTTTTTAAAATTCCTCCCTTCCTCTGAGGAGTTCACAGCAGCACACCTGGGTCTCTTCTCCCCCCACCTTTTACTATCTCAACAAGGAGGTTGGAGAGCAAAGGACTAGCCCTCCTACTGAGCTTCATTACTTGGGAGGAGAGCCTTGCAGGATCACCTTAACTTCACTGATCGTTCCGCTTCCTGGGTTGGAAGAGGAAGGAGGGGGATTAAACAGAAGTTGGAGGAGAAGAGAATCACATAGTGAAATGAGATGACATCCAAGCATTGGCTCTCCAGTGAGACTTGGCTCCCTGACACCATTTACAGATTATTTATTTTGAACGTTGCAAGCCTGGTTTGACTGAAGCGGCCATCGGAAGATCCACAAAAGTCTCCATAAAACAAGATGAAAACCAGTTAAAAAAAACAAAACCAATCACTGGAACAGAAATGCAAGCAGGACTCAGATAACTAAGCAGAAGCAACCAAGTGAAGAAGCTTCAGAAAAGGCCAACCCAAAATGAAAAGTTGTAATTGCCCACTTATATCGGGAAGGATGGGAGACCAGTCTGGCTTCCCCATACAGGGAGTTCCACAACTGGAGAAAAGGCCCCATGCAACTTCCCTGCACCTCAGAAGGCCTTCTGGACATGACTGAGAGGTCACGTCTGGGAGGTCCTCTGAAGCCCTCCAGCTGTGGGCTCAGCATCCTTTGATATTCAAAACCACGAGTTCCAAGCCCACAGATAAGAAGAGCCCTTTGTATGGCAAAAATAGCCTACATCACTGTTTCTTGAACTGTGGGTTGGGACCCACTACGTGGGTCGCAAGCCAATTTTAGGTGGGTCCCCATTCATTTCAATATCTTATTTTTAATATATTAGACTTGATGCTGCCATGGTATGTGACTGCATTTGGGAAAATGTTACAGACCTGTAGTATTAACAGGCTACTATGAAGATGCTTTTAACAATGACAGTAAATGGGACTTACTCCTGGATAAGTGTGGGTCGGATTGCAGCCTAGGATTGTTAAAAATGTTCCTGCTTGATGATGTCACTTCCAGTCATGACGCCACTTCTGGTGGGTCCTGACAGATTCTCATAATAATAATAAACTTTATTTATATCCCACCCTTCTCCCCAAAGGGACCCAGGGCGGCTCACAACATATTAAAAACAGATTAAAAACATAATTTAACCACAAATAAAAACATATTAAAAACACATTAACATATACCCATAAAAACCATAGTCAGATAAAAAGTCAGATAAAAAGAGCAAAACGTAGCAAATCAGAGGAATCAGGCCCGTAAAAATACTAAAAGATACTCTGGAGACCCTCATTCTAAAAAGTGGGTCCCGATGCTAAATGTGTGAGAACCACTGGCCTACATTATCCATGCTCTCTCATCCAAAAGGCAACCAGGCCTGGGTCACGCTACTCTGTTCCTCCCCGCTGAGGAACTCCTCGGTGAAATGGGGAAGCACAAAGCAATAGATTGTGCAAAACACACTATGCAAAACAAGGCGATCACAGCATCCATGAATGGCGACGGGATTTGATGTGTGCAGAAGGCAGTGAGAGTC
Source organism: Tiliqua scincoides (assembly GCF_035046505.1). Lineage (NCBI taxonomy): Eukaryota > Metazoa > Chordata > Lepidosauria > Squamata > Scincidae > Tiliqua > Tiliqua scincoides. The sequence goes on from NC_089829.1 coordinate 11,547,142, forward strand.
TTGGGGAGGAACAGGTAGCGGGGCAGGATCCCTGCTGTTGAGGGGCTCTGGGACTGGATCCCCGCCCCTATCCCGCATACAGTGAAGTGCCTGAGCAGTGCGAAGGAGCGCAAGCTGGGTAGGAGGGCAGCCAAGTGAAACTAAGAAGGGCAGAGCAGGTGGTTCACCTTTCAGAACTCACCAGGAAAAGAACACCGTGTCACAGTTGTAGGAGCCTGAGGAACTGAAAGAGCACGGAGCTGCCAGTCATTTATGAGCCCCATCGAACTTCGCTTGCATCTGTCCTTCAGCGCGCACAAGCGCGAAGAGCAGTACAGTCTGTCAAGTTTCGCCTCCAGCGATCCCAAATTTATTATTTCTTTCCCAGCCGACTCCATCGCATTCGGCTTAATGAGCATCATTTGAATTCAGGATGCTGGCCGGGAAGAATTAAAAGGATTGGTCTGCAATGAGGGTGCCGCTGGCTTACTGCATTTCCTTGGCAGTTCCGATCTCCTACCGTCCTCTTGATTGAGGCTGAAAAATGGCTGTGGAAGGAGAGAGGTGGGGCAGTCATGGGGCCACTCATGGGGCAGCACAGGCAGGGGAAGAAGCCGGGCCTCCAAATTCATGCAAATATGGTCACAGTTAAGAAAAGGACGTGAGAATAAGGCATTGTGTCTTCTTAGGATAAATCAGTAAGGCCGCAGTCCTAACCCACTTTCCAGCACCGACATAAGGGCAATGCAGCTCTGAGGTAAGGGAACAAATATTGCCCTACCTTGAGGAGGCCTCCACGACTGCCCCCCAACTGCAGGATGCGGCACGTGCCCCACTGGCACAGCTATGCCAGTGCTGGAACATTGGTTAGGATTGCGCCCTAATAGTGTTAATGATAATAATAATGTAATTTCTACAGTGCCAACCATGGGCATGGCATTTTGCATAGAAAAAGAGGCATGTTCTATTACACAGGGGCAGTGGTGTAGTTAAGGCATCTGGCACCAGGTACACAAAATTTTTTAACTCCCCCCATATCCCATACCCCCCATAACACCCCCAATTTTTAACACCCCCCATACAACATCTTAGAGGCCTCAGACAGTCACTTCCAGGCATCAGACGGCCTCCTGGTCAAAACTGGAGATGCATTTTGGAGGACTCGAAGACACCCTCTCAAGGTATGGTACCCTGTGCAATGTACCCCTCATTCTCCCTTAGCTATGCCACTGCCCAGGGGTGCTTACAGGCTAGATCAGGGGTGTCAAACTTGTTTCATATGGTGGGCTGAATAGCATTCATGGTGCTTTCTGTGGGCCAAGAGTGACATCATTAAGCAGGAAGTGACATCCTTCCATTAAGCAGATGATGGCCAGAAATACGTATGACTGGGGATGGAGCATGACTGGGGAGGGAGTGGGGTGGGAGGGGGTGGGACCGGCAGAACTCTACTGGATCTACTGGATCCAGAGCCCCATGTTGGGCCTTGTGGCCTGAGATATGTGTCTTTGTGCTGGCTAAATAGCCGGTGCAGAGTTGAGTATCCCCATTGCAGGGCTACTTTCCTTACCTGGGGGAAATGTTGCCTGGCATGCGCAGGATGCTGCAGCAGCTGTTTTTGGTGCCTCTGCAGCCTTTTGCTCCTTATTTACTTTCTTACTTACTTGGTCATGGCACCAAAAAAGTTGAAGACAACTGAGCCAGAGCATTAGGAATGGGAGGAGCAGAGGCTGGTACATCATTGCGTTAGGAGGGCAGCATCTGGTATGCTGACTCGGGCATGCGGAGATCCTGGGGCAGCCCTGCCATGGGCCTTTCCTCCACCCTGGCACATGTGCATGTTTGATGTCGAGTTGTTCCTTCTGAGGAAGGACACATCAGTGGCTGACCTGGGGAAAAACAGTTGCGTATCAGATACGCAGATGTGCCTAGGAAGAGAAACCAGGCCCATCCTTTCTGTACCACAGTTTTGAAGAGACTGAAACAGGTTGACGCTGCTTCTGGGCGCATTTACCCCCCCCCTCCACTCCACGATAACCAAATGCTCTTGAACTGTGATCAAAACAATGCTGCTTTTCTTGCCTGATGCTCCTCTGTCATCTACCAACAAGGGAACCTGCCTGCGCCGTGTAGTCACTTTGTCGCGCTGGCAGTTTCCTTTGCCGACAATCAAACGTCCAAGCAAAACATCTGCATTCTCAAATCTCCTTTCTTCTGGACTGGGATGGATGGGTGGGGGGGTGGGGAGAATTGTACCAAAGTGATGTTGGCACTCATCCTAAGTTGATGAAGAAGGATTTAAAAACACAAAAGCAAATCTATGGTTTCTGCCTGTGTGAAAAGCATTTATATTCTGCGAGCATCACATAGAACATCGGGGGGGGGGGAGAAGAATGATATCAGAGAGTTGATGCGCTTTGGAGTGGCGGAGAATTGATTGTGCTCTCAATTTGTCAGTGAGATAAATTCTATGATGGGGATGCCGGCCTCCCTCCAGCTAGACCACACGCCATTCCATCCAGGCCTCTTTCATTGATCTCCATCTTCCTCCGCTCCTCATCTATACCAGCCGGACCGCTGGAGCTCATATATCATCAGAGTATATAATGGCACAAAAAGGCATCCTTGTTCCCCACTTCCCAGCTGCCTTCTGATCTTTTGGACTTCAATGTGCATTTCTTAAGCGGGTCAACAATGCTTCAATTAAGCCTCTTGCTTGAAAGATCTGACACCTTTACTGCTCCTCTAGAGGGCTGCATTCTGTCATGTATTGATGGACCCTCAGAGTTCAACAAATCTGTGAAGACCATCCTCTCTGGTCATGACAGCTGTTCTCACGCTTTGGGCATGCCTGAGCTCCATGCATTGAAGGTGTGTCTTCAAAGTAGCCTATGCACATAGATCCCAAGATACATAGGCTTGACCTTTGCGAACTAGGCACAGGAAATGTGCAGAGTGTAGACCAAGCAGTGTTGGTACATGTTGGGTCTACATGCACATTACCTTCATCAATGATCCCTCCAATACATGAAGAGGATGCAGCCATTTCTTTGAATGTCCATCAAGTGGTGGTCTGACGGCAGCAGATGCAGTGAGCTTAATGGAGCTAAGCAGGACTGTCTCTGTTACTGCCTGAATGGAAGACTGCTGCAACAACCCTAGGAGTGCCACCTGGAGTTCCATCATGGATGAAAGGCAGCAAATAAATAATTGGATCTGATTTTATCTCAAGATACCACTGAATGCTGCTTTCAGGGTACATCTGCGATCCCTGCTCATTGGAAACATCAAAAGCACTGAATGCTGCCCTTGCTGGGTTTTTTGAGGTTCAGGAGAAGCAGGCTGGGACACCTTCCTTATGAGGAAAGGCTACATCATTTTGTAAGATCTTGTCTTGAAAGAAGGTGTTTGAAGGGGGGCAAGAGTGAGACATATAAAATGATGCAGGGGTGGAAAGAGGGCTGGTTTTTCCCCCTTGCACAACACCAGAATCAGGGGACAGCCACTCAAACTGACTAGCAGGAGAGTCGGAATGGACAAAATATTTATTTACCCAGCATGCAATTGATCTGTGGAACATGCTCCTTGCCACAGGATGTGATAATGACTGGATACAACCTCTGGATTTTAGAGGCAGTTTGTCTCTGAATGCCAGGTGCAAGGGAGTGGCAACAGACTACAGGCATCTTGTTGTCTTGTGTGCTCCCAGAGACCTCTTGTGGGCTACTGTGAGATACAGGAAACAGGACTATAGGGCCATTGGCCTGATCCAGGATGGTGGTTCTTATATTCTTATGGAAGAATATAAGAGTGAGACATTTTCACATTTCACAGCAGCAGGTCTGCTGCCAAGAGGTTTCCACTATCTCTTTTTGCCCATCAAGTGAATCTTGAATATTAATTTCAAAATTGAAGCGTAAGCCAATGCCTTGATCTTCCGTTCATTTGCATCTTCCTCCTGCCCTGTTACTTACACATACACATGTACAGGAGAGCGTCACTTAGTGACATTCCAACCAGCCTGCATATGCAACGGCCGCTGCTGGTCCCTGTTCCAAAGCCAAGGGGAGCTGCACTCCCATCACCTCCAGAGACTTTTCTGAGCATCGCAGAGGCTCGGACTGACCATTTTGGCCAAAAACACGTGACTTCTGGTTTCCCAGGAATGTGCGCAAATGTGCACTGCCTCTGTGAAGCTCAGAAAAGCCTCCGGAGACAATGGAAGTGCGTCTACCCTCGCATTCGGAGGCTTCACATAATGTCAAGCCCTGCTTGGTGACAGGGGTGCTGGTCCCGCATCCCTGGCGCTAAGCGATGCATGACTGTATTCATAACACATTGCAGGAGAGCAATATTGAAGTCATTGATATGTGCGGCTGCACATTCTTTTTGTGCAGTGTTTTACCGATGCACGTGCAAACCAGCACATTGCTAAAACACCACACAACAAGACTCCCGTCGCAATCCTCAAGCTGTGCCAGGCTGCGCTTTATACAGCACCGCAAAGCTGTATAAAACAAGTTGATCACCCCCGAAACACTGGCTCCACTTTGGAAACAAGGGCAGGTAGTTTGGAGTGCCGCAATCCAGGGAGAAATTTGGATGAAGAGAACTCGGGAAGCATCCCTGGCCAGGCCAAGTAAACAAGCCAGCAGATGCCGACGAAACATGCCAAAGGACATCTTCGGCGTATTGCCGCTTCACCTAGCTTGCTCATTTTCTGCTCCACGCCAAATGAGCTGCTACAGTTGCCCAAAAATGAAACAGGAGGAGAAATGGCTGTAATTACTGGTGGAAGAAATCTCATTAAACCCCATTTGGCAGGATCAGTCCTGATTCCACAATGTTTGCAGCAATCAGCAGGCTTGGAGCATGAAGCAGGGATAATACATACAGAACAGCAGACCTGCATAATGTTGTCATTCAGAACAGGAGGGCTGGGCATAGGGACCTTGTGGCACTGTTCAGGTCTGACCTCCAGGGCAGGTTTCGGAAAGGAGGGTTTAAATTTCCCACCTTCCTGAAATCTTCTGCCACCATCCACTGAAGGACTCTGCATCAAGGATGGCAGCCCACCACAAATCCATGCCCTTTATTGGTATCTGCTCCCAGTCTTTCACCATCACCTAAAGTAGGGATTCCGGCAGCAGCATTGACACCGGATCAGAGCCCAGGGATGGTGGCGGTCTACTCATCTGGTCAGCCAAGAATTCTCCTTTGATGGGGCCACTCAGGAGGAAAGGAAGGCAAGCCCAAACTTTGATCTCAGATCAGGGTCCAGATAAAGTCAGGAAGAAGTGGGATGCTAGAGTATCCCTTCCCCCTCCCCACATTGGTGGCCCCCCACCACGTGACACCCCCATTACCAGGTCAAGTAGCAGGTGTTGCAAGCATAGCAAACCTGGGTCTTCCAGCGCCTGGTGCACAGGCAGGACACATGGCACTCATAGTTCGGCAAGTGATTCAATGGCATCAACGTGTCATTGTGTCATCGCACCACCGCCAGTTACTGTCAGTGGGCCACTATTCATGGCCTTTTGGAAGCAAGGGAGGGTGGCAGGAGAGCCCATCCGCCATCAAATGTGGCACAGAGCTCCTCTTGGTGGGGACTCAGCGCCCACTCCTATCCAACTTTCCAGCACCGGTGCAGCGGCAATGCAGCCCCAAGAGAGGGAACAAATGTTCCCATACCTTGAGGTAGCCTCTGTGACTGCCTGCCTGCCACAAGATGCAGTGCACGCCCCATTGGCATGCTTGCACCGGCACTAGAAAATTGGATAGGATTGAGCCCTCAGGCAGCACACCCATCACCCACCCACTCTGCTCTGGAGCATGGCACCTGGAGCAAGCTGCCCCAGTCATCCCACCCCCAGCAATGCCACTGTCAGGAAGGGGTAAAATTTCCTGATCCCTTTTAAAGCCCTTCATTTACACTTTTTTTTTTTTTCCTCTCTGGTGCACCCAGTTCCAAAATCACTGCCTCCTTGGCCTCCCCCATTTCTGTCCACCCTTCTGCTCCTGAGCCTGTTATATCATCAGGCCCTTGGTCCTTAGGCATAATCCACTCTGCTATTCATCTTGCTGCCCTACGTTGCCACCCTCTGCAGCCAGCTACTGCCTCTGACATGATGTTCTGCATTCCAGTGACCCTCTCCAGCTTCTGTGGGTGACCAGGAGCAGATAGCTTGTGAGTCTTTATAAGCACCCGGCTGGTCTGGCAAACTGGCCTAGAGAAATCCTGGAGGTTTTCAAGCAGAGCTTACAGCAGTTGCATGCCCTGGCAGGGGGTTGGACTAGATGACCTCCAAGGTAAATCTGTGTGTGTGTGTGTCTGTGTGTGTGTGTGTGTGTGTGTGCACGTGTGCGCGTGTGTGCATGTGTGTGTGTGTGCGCGCGTATTCTACTGCAAATCCAGAAATACAGTTCTGCCCTCTATGGAAGTCAGTAGCTGCTTTGCCAAAGACTTCCATTAAGAGGGAAAGGAGGTGCTAATGGCATTACTTACTCTCTGTCAGCTTTCCAGAAAAGAAACGAGCTATTTTGGAGTAATTAAATCCGCTCGGTAAACCTGAGCTGGTGGCCATATGGAAGTGTTGACTAATAGGGTCGCACAAACAGAAAGCCATCGCATTGTTGTTCAGGAATATTAAACACAAAATTCAAGGTGGGGCTCGGTTTACAAAACCTTTCTGGAATCCCTCCCTTCTCTCCCCCCATCCTCTTCCTCACATTCCACATGCGCCTTTCACTTCAAACAGGCGCAGATGTTTCTGTCGAATCAAATAGTGATTAATAAATGCATTAACTGAACGGTCGAGGATGGATTAATGGCAGCACTTGCAATCGTCGCTCGCTGCTAATCCACGGGGATGACAAATCGGAGGAAGGTGGAAAGGCAATAAACATTCAGCGTAACACACCAAATGTCAGGGAAAAAGAATAAAGACACTGAGCGCCATCTACATAAGGACATCATGTCCTATTGGATGAGGCCAAGAGCCCACCTAGTCCAGCTTCCTGCATCTCACCATGGCCCACCAGATGTCTCAGGGAGCACACAAGAGAGCACAGAAACCCTGCATCCTGGCATCCCTGGCATCTGGCATTCAGCCTACCTTCACAACCCAGAGCCATTCAGAGCCCAATCTTATACATATCTACTTGGAAGTAAGTCCCGCTATTTACTCCCAGGAAAAGTGTGCATAGGATTTTAGCCTAAGTCATCATGACTCGTAACCTGTGATGAACTTTTCCTCCAGGAATCTGTCCAATTCTCTTTTAAAGACATCGAAGCCAGGTGCCGCCACCACATCCAGTGGCAAGGAGTTCCACAGATTTCACAAAGGAAAGTGCTCCTTCAGCCCATTGATCATTCTGGCACATCCCCAGAACAAGGCGGTCCCCCGTGGATAATGGCAGCCGTGTTTCCTGCTGCAAACGATGGGAAAATTGAAATAAACAAAAGCAAATGAATGAACCATGAAAGGGTCATGAACCAGCCATGAAACAACAAAATGAATTGAGTAATAAAAAATAAACGTCTTGCCAACTCCTAGCATAAATGGTGCCTCCCACCTATTTTATCTTTGTAACAACCCTATGAGGTAGGTTAGCCCAAGAGATCATCCTGTGAGCATCGTGGCTGTGTAGGGATTTGAAATCAGGTTTTGCCAGATGGGGGAATGTGGGAACATGAGAGCCAGCTCCATGCACGTAAAGAGCTAGTTTCTCTGTGCTCTGTAAAACAGCTGGCTTCTAGGCTGTTTACAATGTCTCCAGCATTGTGTCTTTTCTCAGGGAAAAAAAAAAATTCTTATGCATAATATATTCAACATACATAATTCTGGATTAACTGGAGCCTGATCTTCTATGAACAGTTCCTTGACCTAGTTTTACTGTACAAACATGCCGCAGCAGAGATGTGAGTATATATACATTCCAGCCTGACCTTTGCAGATTTCAAGAGCACCAGGAGAGGGTGCACGCTTCTCCGTGGAGGGATGTCCTGGGACAGATCAGGCCAACCTCCTCTGCTTGAAAGGTTACCGCCTGCGGGATGACATGATCGCTTGTAAGAATGTAACACCGGGACTTCCTCTTGAAAGCAGGTTTTGTTTTGTTTTTTTGGTCTCCCGACAAACGATGCCTGGAAGTCAAAGATGCTCAATTTGTTCAGGAACTCCAAGAGCACGAGGATGGCACCGAAACAGGCTCCCTGCAGCAAGCACCCCCTCTCCTTCCATAGCAGCTATTTCAATGTATCCTACCAGTGGCACCCTAAAAACCCAAAGATGCTTGAGGTGGCCTGGCAAATGCTCTCCGCCTTACCTGATGGTGTGCCTGCTTCTCTCATGTTCCAGCTCAGTACTCTCCTCCCCTCTACATTTCCTTTCTGTCCCACACTTTCTTTTTCAATCCAAGAAGCAGAAGGAGGAGCATTGGAGGCAAGTAGGCGGACAGAGATGGGCACCTCCCACCAAGCTGCTGCCTGAAGCAAGTGCCTCAGTTGAACTCATGGATGCACCGGCCTTGACAATGCTACAGAGGCTGTGGTGAAGGATTCCCACCTATTCACTACCCAGCTTTCCAAGCCGGTACCAGACCAAGAAAGATGACAGAGGTGTGAATGGGTGACAATACTCCTTCGCTATTACCAGTGCAATTGCAAATGATATGTCTACAACCAATGGTGTCGCTAGGGGGTGCAGGTGGTGTGGCCACACCAGGTGATGCACACAAGGGGGTGACAAGCTAAAATAGCAGTGGTTAGGATTAACCCCATCATATTATATACCATTGGATGCTGAATTTTGAGTGGAATGCAATGCAAAAAACCAGAGTGAAATATCTCCTTTCTGGCAAATGTTATGGCCAAAAAACTAGAGAACAAAAAAATGCATGGATCCCTATGGAAAGTGAAAGTGAGCCATATCGCACGCTTACTCGCGAGTAGGTGAACTTGCCTTGGTCTGTTGGAAAGGGCAGGCTGAGAGGAATCCAACAACACCAGAATGATCCTGATCCAATGAATGCAACCCCAAAAAACACCTGAGTAGGAAGTCCCTCCCTCCAAGCAGATGAATGTATTGAGCCCTATGGAAAGCTAAACTAAGCCTCACAGTCGCGTTTACTCGCAAGCAAGCAAACATGCCTTGGCTGGTGTGGAAGATCAGGTGAAGGAGAGTGTAAGGCTACCAGAATGGTCCTGATCCTCTGCACCTGGAGCTAAACAAGTGCTCCAGAAGGCAGCCTCCCCCTGCCCACTTAAAAGGATCCACACAGAGGCTTCAGCTGATAAGGTGAACCTTTTTGAGACTTGCAAAGCCAGGTGGATCCTGATAGTGATCTGGTTGAAGCAGAAGATCTTAAATTGAACTGGGCGCTGGGTAGGGCTGAAAACCTTACTGGTTTTGGAGGTGGGGGTGTTAATGCAGGCAGGCTACAGAGGAAATTTACTTGGTGGACCAGGGCTGGCTTCTGATTATTTCCTTATTCGTTTTACTTTAATTATTTTAATTTGCCTGATGATGTCACTTCCACCATGACGTCACTTCTGGTGGGTCTTGGACAGATTGTCATTCTAAAAAGTGGGTCCCAGTGGTAAAAGTTTGGGAACTGCTGCAATAAGGTCTTAGTATGGTGTCCATGGGGTGTGTGTGACACCACTAGTGACCAAAACCACTAAAATCACAGTTTGTAGGAATAATACCATCATGTTATATATCAATCAATGCGTAATTTCATGAAGAATGTGTTCTATCTTTGTTCTATCAAAAGGTGCAGTCAAAAAACCAGTGGGGGCGAAATGATGGTACATTACCACGCCCATCACCTGGGGTGTTGCCCCGCCCACTGTATGGGGGGTGATGCGCTGGCATCCCGCACCGGGTGACGCGAACCCTAGTGACGCCACTGTCTACAACTTCAGCCTCCTCCCCACTACTTCTTCATAAGCCACCCCACTGAACCCTGAATTTTTGGCAATGGGATTTATTGGGCAATTCTATAATTAAACCCAATGACAATGAATAGAATTGTACAGGAGCCGATGATGAATATCCCATGAGTCCTGGCAGGCTGGGGCAATGGTGGGGAGCAAAAGCAGCAGTGGATCCTCACTCTCTCTCTCAGGGGTTTGCCCAGTATGGGTGGACCCCCAACCCATATTCCACCAAGTTCCACCTGCGAATCTATATCTGTAACTGGTCATTGACTGCTACCAGTGGGGAGAAGCAGGAAGGAATGCAATGGCACGAGATGGAGCTAAACCAGGGGTTCCCAAACTCCTTACTTCAGCAACTCACTGCGTCATCTGCAGTGGATCCAGGGCCACCAAGGCCAGGATACTGTCGGGTAAAATGGTGAACGACCTGCAAGTTGCTTCTGGGTTGCAAGCACATGCTCCCCACGCCATTGGCCTTGTCGCACTGTGTTTCCCAAAGTGTGTGTCACACTGACACTCTTTCTGAGAAATGGAGCATGACACGACACACACTTTGGGAAATGTGTCCAATGCAACCAAGGACATGGGGAGCATGCGCACATGACCCAGAAGCAACTACCACATTGTCCACCATTTTACCCTATAGCGTCCTGGCCTCAGTGGGCCCATGATCCACCAAAAGTCAGGTGCAATCCTCCGCGTGCAGCTCATTGATACCCATTCCCATTTCTAAAAGAAAACTACTTCAAGTGTAAACTTGAAACGGTGCCTCGAGTTTAGAGTCAAATCAAATCTTCACGCATGAACATTTTCAGTGCATAAGAGGAAGTTTTGCGGGGCTGAAAGGCTCACTGAGAGGATCCTCAGCACATCTTTGGATCTCCGCTTTGCATTGTTTCACTCCAGTTAAAACATTTCTTGACCCAGTGTGAAATTAATCTGTGGAATTCCTTGCCACAGGATGTCATGATGGAACCTGGCCTAGAAGCCTTTAAAAGGGGATTGGACAGATTGGTGGGAGAAAAGTCCATCACAGGTTAAAGGACATCATGACTGTCTGCAATCTCCAGGTTTTTAAGGTAGCCTATCCCAGAATGCCAGATGCAAAGGAGTGGCAAGAAGATACAGGTGTCATATTGCCTTGAGTGCTGCTTGAGGCATCTGGTGAGCCACTAGGAGATTCAAGAAGCTTGAGCACATGGACTCTTGGCCTGATCCAGCAGGGCTGTTCTTACTTCCTGATGTTCTATGACCATCTCAGCAACTGCTTTGGCAGAGAGGTTTTTTCAGTTATTCTTTATATGCCACGTAGCCAATTAAATTTGGCTATGTGACAACATCACCAAGTCAAATCAGAGTGAACGCAATGCTTCATGCCCTTCCTCTGAGCGAAAGAACATTTTGACCCTATTTCTCAGTCCCTGTACAAGTTCTTGCCAACCGGGGGAGGGTGTATTTCACAGATATGGAATATGCACCCCCCCCCCCCCGGACTCAATTGTAATTCCGATTGAGAAGTATGTCTCTACTATCAGTAGTTTGAAAAACTTTCCCTTGCAATACAAAGCAATGGTTAATACTGCATCCAATTTGGTTCTTGCCCAGCACTCTCAAATCCAAGACAAACGATGTAAAATCTCCTGCCCAGGGGCCATCAGCTTCTGTTCACCAGGATGCGAGGAGAGATATCATGCCTTCAAGAATGGATTTTATTTTATTTTTTAAGATTGCAAGAGAAGGAATAAGGGGGGGGAGTTGCAATAATATTCTCCGAGGACACTTCAGTAATCTGCCCAGGCAGATAATCTTGAATCAAAAAAAAAAAAAAAAAAGGAAAAGGAAAAGAAAAGTCATTAACAGATGAGATTAGTAATAAGTTTGAAAAAGACCAAAAGGAGGTCACTTGTGTAATGGGGAAGAACAGCCATGCTCTGATCCGAGACGGAGCCACGGAGTCCAGCGCTAGAATAGGGTGGAAAGGTCACCGTGAAAGGGGGAAAATGACACAGCTGAACAGAGGTGGCCCCTGGGATTAAGGGTTGGTTGTCAGAAATCCCAATCAGAGCCTTCAGGGGTGACCCAGGTCTGGCTTACGAAATAAGGACTGCGTCTGTGACCCACACTGGGCGCTTTCTCCTGCCACACAGTGTTTAATATCAGCTTTGTGGGATTAGGGACCAGCTTCCAACATGATTAGGAACACAGCTGGCTTGTAGACATCAAGAAAGGTCTAAATGAGATTAGGCGTTTTGACGAGGCAAGAGGGATGTTGCGGGGAGGCTGGCTGAGATGTGGGAGACCTGCATGCGCAGGCTGCATGCGCACCAGTGTCTGTGTTTGGGGCACCAGGGAGGGCCCTGTCTGATGGTCAGGGATCCAGTAGCAAAGCTGGGTGGCAGGTACCTGAGGATGGGTGACCTGATGATGCTCTCCCTTGGATCATTGCATTGCCCCCCACACTTGCACCATCACCCCCTCCTATGCACGTGCCTGGCTTCATTTGGAGCCATATGGGGACAAGGACAGGCGGGGGGGCTAATTTCTCTGCATTTGCTGCATGCCTCCAGTAAGTGCTGTCACCCACCTCAGCAGAGATGGTGGAAAACTGCCACTCCACCATGGGGAGGCAATGTACACCCCCCCCCCCAGCTTAGCTAAACTACTACAAGGATCAGATTCAGGGCAGGCAGCAGTAACCAAGAAACTGAAAAACACAAACACTGGATTGTGAGGTATGGATACTGGTTCGCTGAGGATTCCCAAAATGAGATGTTGCACCAGTAAAGGCCTGGATGGAATTAAGTTCCTTTTAGTTTGGTTTATACAGAAAGTCCCTCTCCTTCTTGGAGTTAGGCAGGCTCTGATCCAGGTCTGCATTCTGGCTTATTCCCCCCTCCTCCTGGTTAGTCCCATTGAATGATCAGCCCAAGGCCACCAGATCAGTGTTCCTTCTCTAGCTTGCAGTCTGGCCTGTGTTCTATGTTGCCATCACTTTGGGAGACAATAGACGGGTGCTCAGTGTTGGTAACGGAGGAGCAGCTGATGGGTGCCAGGTCACTTTGGTCCCCGACATTTTAGAGGGGTTGTCCTGAAGGGGGAGTGGGCTACAGCTCCTCAGGGTTTCCAGGGGAACCCAGGCCTGGGTTTCCAGGGGAGTATCCTCAGGGTTAGGGTGGGAACTTGGTCTTCATCTTCCCCAGAGGAGAGCTCGTTGTCTTCAAGGGTGGCAAGAGCCTGCAGTCTGCCTGACCTGCGGCCATAACCAGACTTCACCTGCCTGAGGACAGACACTGCAGAGGTCAGTGGAGGAGGAAAGAGGGAGTGGCAACCTCCATCCCACATGCTCTTCCGCATCCTACATCAGGCTTCTCTCAGCCCAAACTAGGCTGAGTGGCCCCAAAACTTGACTTCAGCAGCCACCATGAGTGACGAATGACCCCCCAACTTGACCTTCCCAAGTAGGAACCCTCGAGATGACAGGCCAGGGGGTTCTGTGCTGGATCGTGGAGCGGAAACGAAGCCAGAGTGGGGCTTTCATCGGGTGTGGTGTGATCTCTGCAGCAAGAGAAGCAAACGAGGTTGGCTCTTGTGCTCATTCATTCTCATTCATTGGTTCCCATCCTCAGCCAGAACACTAGATGGAGGTGAAAGGGCTGAGATGTGACAACAGGAACTGAGGAGAGAGACCATTTGCAATAATTAAGGCATACCAGGGGAATGAGCTGATGTTTTCACTAAGGATACAGAGAAGGGATTTTATTTTATTTTTTATTTTATTTTTATTTTTTTGCAATGTTTTAAACAGGATTTGACAACAGACTGGATATGAAAGTTGTTTGCCCGAGTTGCACTAAAGAGGCTCCAGGTACTTGCAGAGAGCGTCTATCCAGAATCGCAGTGCGGATTCCGAGCCAACAGGTCCACCACTGATATGGTATTCTCCCTTAGACAACTGCAGGAGAAATGCAGGGAACAATGACAGCCACTCTTTATAGCTTTCATAGATCTCACAAAGGCTTTCAACCTGGTCAGCAGGGACGGCCTCTTCAAGATTCTTCCCAAGATTGGATATCCACCCAGGCTCCTCAGCATCATCAGATCCTTCCACAAGGACATGAAGGGCACTGTTGTCTTTGATGGCTCCACATCAGACCCCTTTGACATCCAAAGCAGAGTGAAGCAGGGCTGTGTTCTTGCACCAACCTTGTTTGGGATTTTCTTCGCTGTCCTGCTGAAGCATGCCTTTGGAACTACAGCAGAAGGTATCTATCTCTGGACCAGATCAGACGGAAAGTTCTTCAACCTCTGCAGACTGAGAGCAAAATCCAAAGTCCAGCTGAAATGTCTGCGTGACTTCCTCTTTGCTGACGATGCAGCTGTCACTATCCACTCTGCCAAAGGTCACCAGCAGCTCATGGATCGTTTTAGCAAGGCCTGCCAAGATTTTGGACTGACGATCAGCCTGAAGAAAACACAGGTCATGGTTCAGGATGTGGACTCACCTCCCTGCATTACAATCTCTGCGCATGAACTGGAGGTTGTCCATGACTTTGTGTACCTTGGCTCAACGATCTCCAACACTCTTTCTCTCGATACCAAGCTAAACAAACACATTGGTAAAGCAGCTACCACATTTTCCAGACTCACAAAGAGAGTCTGGTCCAACAAGAAGCTGATGGAACATACCAAGATCCAGGTCTACAGAGCTTGCATCCTGAGTACACTTCTGTACTGCAGCGAGTCATGGACTCTTCACTCACAACAGGAGAGGAAACTGAACGCTTTCCACATGCGCTGCCTCCGACGCATTCTCAGCATCACCTGGCAGGACAAAGTTCCAAACAACACAGTCCTGGAACGTGCTGGAATCCCTAGTATGTATGCACTGCTGAAACAGAGATGCCTGTGTTGGCTCGGTCATGTCCTGAGAATGGATGATGGCTGAATCCGAAAGGATCTCCTCTATGGAGAACTCGTGCAAGGAAAGCGCCCTACAGGTAGACCACAGCTGCGATACAAGGACATCTGCAAGAGGGATCTGAAGGCCTTAGGAGTGGACCTCAACAAGTGGGAAACCCTGGCCTCTGAGCACCCCACTTGGAGGCAAGCTGTGCAGCATGGCCTCTTCCAGTTTGAAGAGACACTTGGCCAACAGACTGAGGCAAAGAAGCAAAGAAGGAAGGCCCATAGCCAGGGAGACAGACCAGGGACAGACTGCACTTGCTCCCAGTGTGGAAGGGATTGTCACTCCCGAATTGGCCTTTTCAGCCACACTAGACGCTGTTCCAGAACCACCATTCAGAGTGCGATACCAGAGTCTTTCGAGACGGAAGGTTGCCAACAGCAGCAGGATATGGGGAATGAAGGAGATATGTATTGGCAACCTTCAGTCTCGAAAGACTATGGTATCGCGCTCTGAAAGGTGGTTCTGGCACAGCGTCTAGTGTGGCTGAAAAGGCCAATCCGGGAGTGACAATCCCTTCCACACCAGGAGCAAGTGCAGTCTGTCCCTGGTCTGTCTCCCTGGCTATGGGCCTTCCTTCTTTGCCTCTTAGCCTCAGACTGTTGGCAAAGTGTCTCTTCAAACTGGGAAAGGCCATGCTGCACAGCCTGCCTCCAAGCGGGCCGCTCAGAGGCCAGGGTTTCCCACTTGTTGAGGTCCATCCCTAAGGCCTTCAGATCCCTCTTGCAGATGTCCTTGTATTGCAGCTGTGGTCTACCTGTAGGGCGCTTTCCTTGCACGAGTTCTCCATAGAGGAGATCCTTTGGGATCCGGCCATCATCCATTCTCACGACATGACCGAGCCAACGCAGGCGTCCCTGTTTCAGCAGTGAATACATGCTAGGGATTCCAGCACGTTCCAGGACTGTGTTGTTTGGAACTTTGTCCTGCCAGGTGATGCCGAGGATGCGTCGGAGGCAGCGCATGTGGAAAGCGCTCAGTTTCCTCTCCTGTTGTGAGCGAAGAGTCCATGACTCGCTGCAGTACAGAAGTGTACTCAGGACGCAAGCTCTGTAGACCTGGATCTTGGTATGTTCTGTCAGCTTCTTGTTGGACCAGACTCTCTTTGTGAGTCTGGAAAATGTGGTAGCTGCTTTACCAATGTGTTTGTTTAGCTTGGTATCGAGAGAAAGAGTGTTGGAGATCGTTGAGCCAAGGTACACAAAGTCATGGACAACCTCCAGTTCATGCTCAGAGATTGTAATGCAGGGAGGTGAGTCCACATCCTGAACCATGACCTGTGTTTTCTTCAGGCTGATTGTCAGTCCAAAATCTTGGCAGGCCTTGCTAAAACGATCCATGAGCTGCTGGAGATCTTTGGCAGAGTGGGTAGTGACAGCTGCATCGTCGGCAAAGAGGAAGTCACGCAGACATTTCAGCTGGACTTTGGATTTTGCTCTCAGTCTGGAGAGGTTGAAGAGCTTTCCGTCTGATCTGGTCCCGAGATAGATGCCTTCTGTTGCAGTTCCAAAGGCCTGCTTTAGCAGGACAGCGAAGAAAATCCCAAACAAGGTTGGTGCAAGAACACAGCCCTGCTTCACTCCGCTTTGGATGTCAAAAGGGTCTGATGTGGAGCCATCGAAGACAACAGTGCCCTTCATGTCCTTGTGGAAAGATCTGATGATGCTGAGGAGCCTGGGTGGACATCCAATCTTGGGGAGTATCTTGAAGAGACCATCCCTGCTGACCAAGTCGAAAGCCTTTGTGAGATCTATGAAGGCTATAAAGAGTGGCTGTCGTTGTTCCCTGCATTTCTCCTGCAGTTGTCTAAGGGAGAATACCATATCAGTGGTGGACCTGTTGGCTCGGAATCCACACTGCGATTCTGGATAGACGCTCTCTGCAAGTACCTGGAGCCTCTTTAGTACAACTCGGGCAAACAGCTTTCCTACAACGCTAAGGAGAGAGATGCCGCGGTAGTTGTTGCAGTCACCCCTGTCACCTTTGTTCTTGTACAGCGTGATGATGTTTGCATCCCTCGTGTCTTGAGGTACTCCACCTTCTCTCCAGCAGAGACAGAGGATTTCATGCAGCTCAGTGACGATGATCTCTTTGCAGCATTTTAGGACTTCAGCAGGGATGCTGGCTTTTCCAGGTGCCTTGCCAAAGGCAAGGGAGTCCAGGGCCACGTGAAGTTCTTCTAGGGTTGGTTCACTGTCAAGCTCTTCCAGCACAGGCAGGCACTCAATGTTGTTCAGTGCTTCTTCGGTGACTACATTTTCTCTGGAATATAGCTCAGAGTAGTGCTGCACCCAGCGTTCCATCTGCTGCGCCCGATCCTGGATGACCTCGCCTGTGGCAGACTTCAGAGGGGCAATTTTCCTCTGTGTTGGACCTAGGGCCTGCTTGATACCATCATACATCCCCTTGATGTTGCCCGTGTCAGCTGCTATCTGTATCTCGGAACAGAGCTGGAGCCAGTAGTCGTTAGCACATCTCCTGGCAGTCTGTTGGACTTTGCTGCGAGCAGTTCGGAGGACCTGCAGGTTGCGCTCACTGGGACAGGCCTTGTATGCTGTTTGAGCTCTCCTCTTTTCCTCAATGACTGGTGGCTCAATGACTCAATGACTCAATGACACACGAATGACACACGAAAAAACTCAATGACTCAATGACACACGAAAAAGGAAGGAAGACCTCACATTGATACCAGCAAGACCCGGGATCAGAGAAAAGTGGAGGAATTTGCACAAGCGCTTGAGGAATCTCTTCCAGGCCCGGCCGACGCAAACGCATCCAACAGATGGGAACATTTCAAGAATACCGTCCATATTCGGCAAGAAGACCAACAAGGCGGCAGACTGGTTTGAAGCCCACTCTGAGGAGTTGAAGGAGATATATGGATCTGGGAATGTGGATGGTGGAAGAGGCCGACATGAAGCAATGCCAAGCTTTATCAAACAGATCGTGTTTCCATTCCAGAATTAATGCTCAGAATTCTTATAAAATCAGAATTCAAGGCAAGTGGAATCAAGGCAATCCAGAACATTCTGTGCCAGAACAGGGGGATGCTCCCATCCATTAACTCAAATCACGCAGCCGGCAAGAGGAAACTCGTCTGCTGTTCATTCTGTCCCCTGACATTGCTTCACGTTTGGAATTCAGGGATACTTCCGGGCCTGTCCCAGAGATTGAGGGCGAGTCGCTGACAATGAGAGGAGACTGGCATTTTGGAGGCTTTTACGAGTTACACAAATATTGGCGGAGCCATTAGGGCTCCCCTTAAAATGAGGAGTTCCCCCCCCATTTATATCGTAATGAAAGCTTGTAACAGTACAGTATCATAAATGCCCAACAGCACAATCTTATAAAAATTTCATCTTTATCTATTTTGAGGAGAGAGGAGCCTGTCTTCCTAATTGAAGCATCTGTCATCCTAACATTAAACAGTGCATCTATAGCCCTTTGATTACATTTCCCTTGCATTCCTCATCCACTGTTAAATTGAAATACCACTTCTGGCTCAGAGATAAAGGGAGATAATAGGGATTTTATAATGAGTCGAAAAGGAGGCTTCATGAAAATTGCTTTATCTTTTGTTGTTGTTTTGTCTCCCCTAAAGGGGATTTGCTGGGGCTCAGCTCCCTGCTGCTGTCTCATCAAAGCCCGATGCCGTCAGAGGCACTTAGACAAATATCGGGGCCAAGGCGGACAGGCAACTACTCACCAGCTTATGAAAGCCGACTCACAGAGGACTGGAGAAAAGTGCTTGTTGCGGACATGCGCAAAGGCGGCGCATTGAAACAATGCACAGGTGGGAGGACATCCAGGAGATTGATCGTCACCACGAGGCAAAGACATCATCGGCCGCACTGTCATCCTCTAGCATGTCGCTTTCTAGAGGGGCGCCTAGATGTTGCTCTGTCCTCAGTCTGCTCTCGCACCCAGGCAATGGGCTCTTTGAGAAAGAGAGCTGCCTGGGGAATGTTTCACAGGCTCTGACACATCCATGGGCTCTCTGTTGAATAATCATAAATAGGGGTGGGAGAAAATGGGGATAACGAAATAAAAACACATAACACAACTTTCTGCACTTTTCGTATTTGTACAAAAACCGAAAAGCACCCCAAAATCAGTGAAAAAATAGAGCCATTTTATTTGTTTTTTACTTATTATTTAATGGGGTAATGACTGTGGCTCTATCTGCTGACACTATACCACCTATATCTCCTCCCTACTACACTTTAAAGCAATTATAATTTATAGTTATAATGTCAATTTTGAATAAAAATACACAAAACCACTTTCTGTATTTCTAACTTTTTGCACTTCTAACTTCATGAAATCCATGGGGGGGGGGGGAAATGTTTTCCCCAGTTGCGGAACTGGCCCGTGCCACCCCGGGGCACAGGACTGCAACATGATCCCCAGGCACACCACCCCTAAGGGATACTTACCCAGCTCTGTGCAGAGCCTCGCACAACATTCCTGGGTGCTCTGAAAGCCTTCTGAGGCCTCCAGAGTGCCATTCAACGGCACTTCTGGTTTTCCAATGAAAACTAGAAGTACTGTCTAAGGGCACCCTGGAGGCTTCAGAAGGCTTTTGGAGCACCCGGAGATGCAATGCAGGGCCTCACATGTCCGCAGAATGCTTCTGGAGGGCAGGCAGAGGTGGCAGTGGCAGCCTGTGGGTGGAGGCAGCGGTGCTACCCCCACAGGGCCCACAGGCATGGCACCAGGAGGTTTCCCCCTTGACCCTCCCCAACCCAGGATTGCCATTGGTTTTCACCCACCTCTATTCATAAGAGATGTCCCAGTCTGGCTTCACAAAGTGACGCATAGCATGAGTTTTTTTATGATATGAGTTTTTAGTTCAGAAATGAGGCAGTGAAAGGGGGGGGAGACATGAATTAATGACATTTATGAAATAGTGCCTGACCAGGGACGGCCCATTCATGAGGTCAGCTGCAGTTGTTGCCTCAGGTGGTAGATTGGTGAGGGGCTCCCATCTCTGTCCTCTTCCTTGTCTCCCATCTTCTTCCTTCTCCTACCACTTCCTGAATTGGAAGAGGGAGACAGAGAGGAAGAGGGACTTGCTTCACAGGAATTGACACACAGTGGGATTTATTTCTGAGTAGACATCCATAGGATCATGCCATTAGCCACACCACTAAACTGGCTCAGAGATGCTTCATATATCAAGAAAGGAGCCTTCTGTTCACAAAGTGCCAGCCACCAGTGCAAGCAGGAGGGAGATGGGATCTATGAGACAGTAAAAACATGAGCCCTGTTGGAAGTTCATAAAAGGCAGCATGTCGGCAACTTGTCTCTCTCCTGCTGTGGCTCCACTGTAACTAGTATTTACCTGGGAAGTAAACCTGGGGTTTAACTCCAGGAAGCATAGGATTGCAGCCAGAACCAGCGGCAGTGGTGCAGGGAGCGTAGGCTGCACTGGGTGACATTCACCAGGGCTGTGACCCTACTACTGGCCAAAATTTTTAAAATCTTGTTCCTTTCAAATAATCTCATCATATATCTTTCAATGCGTAGGTCCATGCAGAAAGCAATGAATCAAACCATGTTGAAATATCCCTAGTCTATCGAAAGTTATAGCCAAAAAACTAGTGGGGCGGGGCAATGGTGCATCACCACACCCATTACCCATTACCCGGGGCATTGCCCCACCCACTGCACGACAGGAGGTCCATCACGTGCTGGCCTTTTGCACTGGGTGATGCAAACCTTAGTGATGCCACTGGCTGGAACCTCTCTGAGTTTGGTGACTGTTCACTGACACAAAATGAGAGGTGGTTCACAGCAGTGGAGGTGGAGCCTGGGAGTCAACAGCGTCTCAAGAGACCACGGCAGCCAGGGTCATGAGGTTGTGACATCACACAACATCACGATGTCACTTCCAGGTTCAGCGAAGATGCTCTGGAGCTAAGAAGCGACTGCTCCAAGCTTGGCTGAGTCACCAAGGAAGGACGCCAAGGAAGGGCACTTGCCACCGCCATCATGGCTGGGTTTCATGTGGCACCATTTCCAGCCTGGTGGGCTGTCCCCTGCCCCCTGCTTGCTACACCATTGGAGGTTATGGTCTGGAGTCATAAAAGGGGTACATTTGGAGCTTGGACTCTGTTGGATCAAGTTGCTCCCTCAGATGGATGGCTTACCCTGCCTTGCCCACACTGCCTAAGCAGGGTCCTGTAACCTTACAATCCCCAAACTGCAGATGGGGAAGACTGAGGTTGAAAGGGAACATCTTGCCCAAGAGCACCTCGTGAATTCATGGCAGAGGGGAGATTCCAAATACGGACTTCCTGATTCACAGTTCAGTCTCTTAGCATGTTGAGGTCTGAGGTGAGACTGGCTCAAGAGGGACCATATTTGAAGGTCTGGGTTCAAATTCAGGGGATGTCTCACCACCCAGTCTATCCTTACAGCCTGGATCCTGCACCTCATCTGACTGACTGCTCCCCTGCCGAGTCTCTGCTGTCACTCAATTTCAGGACCATGTCACTGGATTTTCCCCATTCCATACCTTTATAGTACCCTGAATTCTAGTTTAATTGGGAGAGTTTTTGCCATTAATTCTGAAATTGAAGCATGTACATTTTGCCTCAACTTTTATAAAATGGCAAAATGTAGAGTTGGAAGGCAACCAAAAGGTCATCTAGTCTAACCCCCTGCTCAGCGTAGATAACTACTGCAGCACCCCTTTTGATTTCTTCTGCTCATGTGCATATTTACTCCTTCTATGCTACTTATAGCACAATCCTATGCATCTCTACTCAGACATAAGCCCCTTTGTATTCAGTGGGGTTTATTCCTAGGAATGTTTGTATAGGATTTCAGCTTTACATTGGTAAGACATGGTGAAAAGGGGAACTTGGTCTGACTGCAACTATGATTGCTTCAAGATCCTGCATGTGCACTGCTTCACTGGTGCACACATGAACCTCCTGCAAGTTGGTCAAACACCACACCAAAAGAATCTGGAGACAACTCTGTGTACAATGTTTCAGTGCTGGTCAGCCCTTCCTCCTCCTTCCTCACACTGACACCACCTCTTAGCGTTTCTAAGCAATCCCTGATTGGGATTGAAACGCTGGCCACCATCTTGGCTGGGACTCATGTGGTACCCCCTTGCATGACACTCCAGCGTGGTGCCCATGGTGAACCGCCCCCCCATCCCCCCACTTGCTAAGCCAGTGCATTATGCAGTGTGGGAGAAGACTCACGAGAGAGATGTAACAACTGCATGTGCTCTAAGCCAATGGCTATTGTCACATTGTGGCCATCTTACTTATGGCCCAGTCAAGGCACCCATCAGGGAGCACAAGGCCTGAATTATGCCTGTCCTGAAAAAAGTTTCTAGGAGGTTCACTTTGCCCCTGAAGAACCCCTGACTTGATAGGAATCACCCTCCTTTTAGCATTATAGGTGCTAATACCCAGAATGTGGTTCTAATTCCACCCCCCAGGCAGCGCAAGGCAGAAGTGTGCCACCAAGGCCCATTCTGTGACGCCAGTGTAGATGCATGCACACATGTGGTCCCTGCCCATTTCTGAGAGAACAACATTTGTGGAAAAAAAATTTCCCCCAAGAAGTGCATTTTTCTCAGTTAATGTAACTAAATATTATATCACTCCCTGCTCCCTGCCTTGCTTCTCAATTGGAAACAGTGGGAAGCTAGGATGTGGTGCTAGAAATCCATTATGTAACTAATCTGCCGCAGCCCAGGTGTCTCTCTCTCTTTCCTCCAACCGAGGGCTGCAAAGCCTGACATTTCTGCCCTGTGTGTGGTCTGGGACACCAGCGCCAACCACGGACAGAGACTAATGGCATTTGCGTGGCAAGGCGGCGTGGTGTGTGTTTATGGAAAGTTCTGCTTTGATATGTTCCTTGTCCAGAAGTCCCCAAGCAGATTCCCGGGAGGACATTTCAGCAACCTTTGAGGGGAGGCAGACGGGTTGTGAAGCTCAGAGCTGTCTGGAACAAAGTCATCCAAATGGAGACACTGACTTGGGATGAAAGAGACTCCCCATTCCATGCCTCTAGAGATCATCTGCCCTACCTTCTACCCCTTCTGTAGCAGTGCAGTGCTACTTGGGAAGCACCCAGGGTTTAGAACCTTGGTGCCTGAGGGAGAGTGCTAAAAGCAGAAGCACTCTGAGGGTTTGAAAGTTAGAACTCGAGCAGCAAGAAGTCAGAGCAATGAGTGAGACACAGCAGACATTCAGAGGGCTGATGCAGGGAGAGCTGAGCCGGAAGTAGGACGGTATGAGATTGAGAGAGAAGTCCGTCCTCCCGGCTAGCTTCCTCAGACTTTTATTCATTCTCAAACACATGATGCAAAGCTATGCAATAGGGATACTGGCTGCCTACTAGCTAGTTCTAGCTTGACCACAATACACATTCCTGAGATATGCGCTTCTTCATAACATCCTCTGTTTGCCGGCTCTGGGCGAAGACACTCAGCGTATTATCAAGGCCAAGAGTTTGCTCTTGCTCAGACGCAGATGTGCCTGCTGTCATTATGGCCAAATACTGCTAAAGCATCTCAAAGCCTAGCGCCTGTGCACATAAACACTACACCTTCTAAAATTCAATCTGGCCTTGGAGTATGCTCTGCTTGCTGCCACTTTCAGTCCCTTCCATTTACTTGTGTTATGTTTTGCCCTTCTCTATTACCCAACTGCAAGTATGCATTGATAAAACACTCCAATAAAGCCATCTCAATTATGCCATCCCAGCAGTGGTTGGAGCATGGTGATTTTGTACAGTGTTTTACTGAGGCACACATACCAATCACCAAAATATGGCAAAAGGAGAAAATTGATGTCAGGGTCCAGGGGGCAGAGGAGAATACCCCCAGGTAGCTACTCTGCTGCCACCAGCCCAAGAGCCAGGATCACTAGAGGGATTACCTGGGCTGAATTCCCCTTGCTTATAATATAACCCTTTAGTGGGTCCTCCTTAGTTACTCTCTAGACCAGGGCTGCCCAAACCCCGGCCCTGGGGCCACTTGCAGCCCTTGAGGCCTCTCAAGGAGGTTGGAGTCCACACTGGCCCAATGCAACTGCTCTCAGTGTAAGGGCAACTGTTTGACCTCTCTCATGAGCTGTGGGATGAGAGCTCCCTCCACTGCTTGCTGTTTCATGTCTGTGATGCAGCAGCGGCAGCAAAGGAAAGGCCAGACTTGCTTTGTGCAAGGCCTTTTATAGGCCTTGAGCTATTGCAAGACCTTCATTCATTCATATAAATTAGTCTTTAACATATTCATTTATGTAAACTTATGTAAATTTATTCAAATTTTAAATGAAAATTAATTCTTTTTTCCCCCGGCCGCCGACACAGTGTCAGAGAGCTGATGTGGCCCTCCTGCCAAAAACTTTGGAAACCCCTGGTCTTTATTAATAAACCCAACCCTTCTCAACTGGATCTTTTATACCTGAGGAGCCCCAACTACTCTAACACCAATGGAAGAAGCAAAGACCTACATGAAAGAAAAGTTTCATAACACATGGGTACAATTGCTTAAGCATTGATTTGTTGCAGTGTTTTATAAATATACACCTGCTGCATCCCCATTTCCTTCCAGCATTGGGAATTTTCTGAATTGCCTGGCCTCTTGTTCAAAGTGGAACTGATACATTTGCAAATTGTCCTGTTTAATGTTCTTTATTTTGCAACTGAACAGTGATCAGTGGCGTCACTAGGGTTCGCGTCACCCGGTGAGAGATGCGAGCGTGTCACCCCCCATATAGTGGGTGGGGCAACACCCCAGGTGATGGGCGTGGTGATGTACCATCACTTCGCCCCCACTTGTTTTTTGACTGCACCTTTAGATAGAACAAAGATAGAACACATTCTGCATGAAATTACACATTGATTGATATATAACATGATGGTATTATTCCTACAAACTGTGATTTTAGTGATTTTGGTCAGTAGTGGTGTCACACACGCCCCATGGACACCATACTAAGACCTTATTGAGTCTTAGTTTGAGACGCAGTTATCAAACTTTTAGCACTGGGACCCACTTTTTAGAATGACAATCTGTCCAAGACCCACCAGAAGTGATGTCATGGTGGAAGTGACATCATCAGGCAAATTAAAATAATTAAAGTAAAACAAATAAGGAAATAATCAGAAGCCAGCCCTGGTCCACCAAGTGAATTTCCTCTGTAGCCTGCCTGCATTAACACCCCCCCTCCAAAACCAGTAAGGTTTTCAGCCCTACCCAGTGCCCAGTTCAATTTAAGATCTTCTGCTTCAACCAGATCACTGTCAGGATCCACCTGGCTTTGCAAGTCTCAAAAAGGTTCACCTTATCAGCTGAAGCCTCTGCGTGGATCCTTTTAAGTGGGCAGGGGGGAGGCTGCCTTCTGGAGCACTTGTTTAGCTCCAGGTGCATAGGATCAGGACCATTCTGGTAGCCTTACACTCTCCTTCACCTGATCTTCCACACCAGCCAAGGCATGTTTGCTTACTTGCGAGTAAACACTACGGTGAGGCTTAGTTTAGCTTTCCTTAGGGCTCAATACATTCATCTGCTTGGAGGGAGGGACTTCCTTCTCAGGTGTTTTTTGGGGCTGCATTCATTGCCTCAGGACCATTCTAGTGTTGTTGGATTCCTCTCAGCCTGCCCTTTACGACAGACTAAGGCAAGTTCACCTACTCGCGAGTAAGCGCACGATACAGCTCACTTTCACTTTCCATTGGGGTCCATGCATTTTTTTGTTCTCTAGTTTTTTGGCCATAACTTTTGGCAGAAAGGAGATATTTCACTCTGGTTTTTTGCACTGCATTCCACTCAAAATTCAGCATCCAACGGTATATAATATGATGGGGTTACTCCTAACCACCGCTATTTTAGCTTGTCACCCCCCAGTGCGCGTCACCCAGTGCGGCCCGCACCCCCCTAGCGACGCCACTGACAGTGATGAAGAGGGGGTATGATGGAGGCTTACAAAATCATGTATGGCATGGAAAGAGGTTATTCTTTGTGCATCAAGCCATATCTTCTTTTTTGGTGTACACCAACATCCATGAGGTGCACTCAAACTATAAGAAGACAAGGCTGCAGCTGCCCTCTGCATGGAGCAGAGGGCAAGGAAAGTGGATGAGAAGCCAACTGGAGTCCAAGCTGTGCAGTAAGGGAGCAGCAGGAAACCAAGAAACAAAGTTGGAGCCTAGATTGAGGCCGGGACATAGACCTACACTTTAGCAGAGGTGGGCAAGAGCACTTGGAGGAAGGTTCAGGGGAGCTCCCACCATGAGCTGTTCCAGCAGCAAAGTTTGAGATAGAAACCAGCTACTTATAGACAGGTGTGATTGAGGGAGAACAAGAGGAAGAGGTGTCCTGAGACTTCTCCTACTGCAGAAGCAGGAATGTCACTAGCAGGAGAGCTCAGGTGCTGCTTTTGAACCTTTTCTCCAAAGACCGGAGCTAAGAAGGAGCATCTTGCTCAGCAGGAGACCAAATGAGAAATTTGTCTAAGGGCATATGCAAATGTATGGACTGTTCTCTTTCCCAAGGGCTTCCTGAGAAATGGTACATAGCTCATGTTCCATTAAGACTACAGTCCTATGCATATTGCCCTGGGGATACGTCCTATTGAAGCCAATTGGACTGCCTTTTGTGTAAACATATTATAAGCTAGTACTCTAATATGATTTTTATTTAGGATTTTTTTTTTAATTTTATACATTGGTTTTAAACTACTTCAGGAGTTAGAGATGAATTGAGCCTGCTCTTTCAAT
Organism: Tiliqua scincoides; assembly: GCF_035046505.1. NCBI lineage: Eukaryota > Metazoa > Chordata > Lepidosauria > Squamata > Scincidae > Tiliqua > Tiliqua scincoides. The sequence goes on from NC_089829.1 coordinate 11,573,778, forward strand.
GAAGTATATCATCATTTTGAAATACAGAATAAGTGCAGAAGACTACAGCACTTGAATGAAGGCATTTAATTTTTTTTATTATCTTAGCGGACTGACAGATTATCACAACAGTCTTTCAATTACCCCAACAACATTGCTTCTATAAGAGAAAAGAAGCCCCACCCTTCCTGAAGCCACCCTGGCCCCAATCCAAGGCATGCATCCAAGTCTGTCTCCTCCTCCTCCTGAGTAGCCCCATTAGGTGATATGCCTTGTGTGGGTGGGCAGACAAGTGCTTATTCATTTGTTCTGAAGCCTAGGCTCCCCATCATTGTAGTTCCTGGGAATAATGGAGCGGAACCTGGAATCAGAATAGAGGTTCCGCTGAGGGGCATTAGATCCATTGTATTCCTGGGCTCCATAGAGGGGGCCATCTACAGAAGGAGTGGCTTCTGGGTCTTCATGGGTTATGGTCTCCCATAACACCATTTTTTACACCAATTCATTCTGGGAAGCCATGCTGGCTCCCCAAAGGAGGACTCATCAGGGTCCACACCCAAAAGCATCCTGACAAGGACCCAGCCCCAAGAGTCTTACATTTTAAAATTTAACAGTGGGGATGGGAGACCGCCAGGGAACACCAGGTGCTGTAGGCTTATACCACAGTCTTTCGAGACTGAAGGTTGCCAGCCAAGTGGGGACCCAGAAGGAGATAAAGGCAGGAGGGTTTGCACATGCACTCCACAGGTGAAGCTCTTTCTTTGGACTGTGATCACTAAAGTGAAGGTTGATCAGAAGGACAAAAGGCAACTCCTTTTCTAGTGAAGGATTAAAAAGTAAAAGTACAGTGGGACCTCCTACTACTGGTTGGCAACCTTCAGTCTCGAAAGACTATGGTATAAGCCTGCAGCACCTGGTATTCCCAGGTGGTCTCCCATCCAAGTACTAACCAGGCCTGACCCTGCTTAGCTTCCAAGATCAGATGAGTTTGGGCATCTGCAGGGTAACCTTATCCATGGGCTGAATCCATGGCTCAGAAGGCCTCCCAGATGTGACCAGAAGCCACTTCCATTAATAGCCGGGAGATTTTCTGAAATTTGACCTCCCCACACCTCAGAAGGTCTCCAAGGCACAGTCACTTCCATTTCACATCCGGTCACATCCAGGAGGTGTTCTGAGGCTGGGGAAAACCTGTTGCCCACTCCACGGGCCTTCCCTGATCTTAGAACACTTCCTGGATGCAACCATAGGTTGTGGGTGTGAACTGGAGGTGGCTTCAGGTCACGTTCAGGAGGCCTTTTGGAGCAGCTGGGAGGCTGGTGTGACCTCTTAGAAGGCCTGGAGCAGCCCCCAAGTGAATATTTGTGGTGCTGCGACCTCCCCCCCACCCCGAATTTCATTTTCCACACATTTCTATATCCGTGGGGGGTTGTGGAACCAATCCCCCATGGATACCAAGGGTCCACCAGATAAGAGCTAATTATGGAATTTGCTGGAAGGGAGTCCATAGGGACAGGACTGATGAAGTAAAGCTGAAATAAAGGAAAAGTACAGGTTTAATGATTAATGTGGTGTCCCAAGAGATGGAAGGCCGTGTACTGCGTGCAGGGCCAGAATGTAACTATTCACTCTTACATATAATTGTTTGTTCTTTGGCATTGCAGTTGTTTGTATTTTGGCTTGTATTTAAATGAACACCAGACCCCAAACCTAAATGTCATCTGAATATTTGATTTTTGATTTTTTTTAGAGGTTTCTGGTGAATCATTATCTTGGCCTAAAGGGAAATATATAAATGTAACTGTAATGAATGATTAAATGGCTGGTCCTCTTTGGAATTTGGGCTGCTCTTTATTGTCAGTGAGCAGGATAATAAAGAGTCATTCATATCTTACATCGTTTGCTGCCTTCGACTGTTTCCTGCAGTCAGACAAAAGAACATATCCATTTTTGTCCACAAGGAAAGCTGCCAGCTCTGACACCGGACCACTGTGGCTTCTTAGAAGATAAAAAGTTGCCGGTTCTCACCTGTTGTTTTTTTTCCCCAGGTCATGCATTAAAAAGCTTAAGAAAAAGGTGGCCGAAACATAAAGGGAAATATAGACAGGAATCCATCAATCTCCCCCCACTGTGCAGCCTGAGGAAGCATCAGCCGCCCTTCTGCTAGTGACATCACAAGCGTGTGTCCCACTTGGCCTAATGCTTGTGGAGGAAGCCGCCAACCAAACGCAATCTGCAGACTTGTCAAGAGGCGGAAGGCTGCACAGTGTCTTTGGTTGGACACGCCAAACTCAGCACGGTTCAAATCACTTTTACAGCCCCGGTTGACGTTTTTAAGACCTGTGGAAGGATCTCTTTAATGAATGGCCGTGTGGCCGTGGCAGGCAGCCGGCTCTCCCCGTGTTATGCAAAGCGCAGGTCCAAGAAGACAGGCCATGATTCACCAGCAACGACTAGGGAGGTTGCAGAGTCTCATAAAGAGAGAGGAGGGAGATGGAGATGCATTGCGAGCAAATGACGCCGGCGCTTCATATTTCTCCAGGCGTTTTTGCGGACTGTCCCCCAATGGCTTCGATCTGCCCAAAAGATAACTGAGAGCTGACTTTCTCCTGCCATTTTGTGCATAAGAAATGCCGTGAGGGAACGCATGCACTTTTGAAGGCCCCAAAGAACCCCCAGATTGGGCCAAACAGGCCATACAGATCAATCCATCACTTTTGCAGGCAAGGCGCAGTTAGGAGGTTGACAATGGCATTAATAATGGAAAGGACACCCAAGTGACTGTAATAATCAAAGTCATAAATCACCATCCACACTCCCGGCAAAAACACCAAAGCTGGGAATCAGAGACCTAATTGAAATGATATCACCAAGGATTATCCACTGTTGTCGCAGCCCTCGGTCTCCCAAAGATGGGAGTAGATTTTTTTGGAGGGGGGAGGTTTCCCACAAAAATAGATTTCCAGTAAGGAGGGGGGAGAGAAGACAGGATAACCAAGATAAATATATGATCTCTGTCCTGATGGCATCTCATTCCATATGTGAACCCTGATTGCCTGGGATCAGCTATGGGGCCAGTAACTGTTTTGCAGTCCTCAGTCTCCACTGGGGCAGGGTAGATTTTGAGGGATTTTTTCCCCCCACACGCAAAAATAGATTACCCTGACAACAAGGAGAGGAGAAAGAAGATGCTGACAGCCAAGATATACACATGGTCTGTGTCCTGGTGCATCTCACTCCATATGTGATCCCTGATTGCCTGGGATGACCCAGCGGGGTTAATCCAGGAATTAAGCAGCGGCAAGCAGGAGCAAAATGGTAAAAACGTTGTAAAACAACAAAAATGATAATAATAAGTATTTTTATACTTTTAAAAATTGCAGTTGCAACTACAATGCCTGCTGAGTCAAACAACATATTAGGGATGATTCAGCAGCAGAGCCGACAGATGCAAATGGCATTCGGAGAACGAAATGAAGAGCAATTGCTTATAACAGACACATAAGACGCCTAATTGAGATTTCATTGAAACCCATTGGAAATAATTAAAATTGACTTTTAATACTTCACAAACTAATTAAGAGTATTGAACTGGATAACAACACTGAAGTCTAGCTGGTGCTTAATTGGACGAAAATGAATCATAATTGGGAATAAGTTTCTCGCGGAACAATAAACATCAATATTGGGTGGGGAGCGAGGACCATTCCCCTCTGGTGACAATGTGACGACTCGGGTCTGCGTGTGGGGTTCGGCATTCCATGCGTCCTCTGCCATCAAAGCTGTCAAAGTCTCTTCTGGGGAATTTGGAAGGTGGTAGAACTTATATTTATTTATTTTTCACATTTCTATACTGCCCAGGGTGGTGCAATGGTTTCTCCCCATCTTTTGTCCTCACAACAACTTTGCAAGATAAGTGAGGCGGAGTGATAGTGACTGGCCACCTAGGAAGTTTCATGGCTGAGTGTGGATTTCAACCTAGATCTTCCAGGTCTAAGTCCAACATCGGAACCACTATACCATCCTGGCTCTCATATGGGTTCGTAATAAGAAGATATAGATTCTTCTTCAAATGTGTTTCAACACTGAGATATTTGGGTGTAGGCCTGTTTCATGAAACCATTAATCTGTGCCTCACTGTAGGCCGCTTCATTCACCTCACTCAGGTTCCATTTTTACTTTATTGCAGACAGAGGGCCCAATCCTATCCAACTTTCTAGCACCGGTGCAGCCACAATGCAGCCCCAAGGTAAGAGAACAAATGTTCCCATACCTTGAGGAGGCTTCAGTGATTGCCCCACCACCACTGGATGCAGTGCACACCCCATTGGGACAGCTGCACCTGCACTGGAAAATTGGATAGGATTGGGCCCAGAGTCTTCTGCCTGGTCCCTGATGGTCTTGATGTCTACAATTCCTCTGCTTGGCTTTTGATCACTCTGAAGCTAACTTTTGAGGATGTTAATATGAACCAAGATGTTGATAACCTAAAAGGACAATTTTGTAGCCTGTCAAACATGTTCATATAACAAGAAAGATGGTGTGGTGTTCATCGGTTTTAATATGACCTGTTATTTGTGTTGCTTTTGGTTTTGTGTTGTGTTGTGTATTTGTGTTGCTTTTTGGTTTTCAGGGTGTCCTATCCTAACCAACTTTCCAGCACCGAGGTAAGGGCAATACAGCTCCAAGGTAAGGGAACAAACATTGTCTTACCTTGAGGAGGCCTCCGTGACTGCCCCCAACTGCAGGATGCAGCACAAGCCCCACTGGCACAGCTACACCAGTGCCGGAAAGTTGGTTAGGATTGTGCCCTTAGTTACTTTACAGTATGGTTTTATTAGGTTGTGTGTCACTCTGAGCTGTGGCCAAGCAGGATAAAAATAAAATACCTAAATATACCTCTAGGGTAGTAGAAGCACCCCAAGAGCAGGTTAAGTGACAGGAAACTAAAACCTTGCTGAAATTCCAGAATGGTCATCAACCTCATTGACCTGATCTTCTGATCCTCACTAATGTCTTCCTCCAGTGCTCAGGATACCAGACCTAATTTCCCACGTTCTTCCTCAGAGACCCTGTGAGAACTTTCATGCTTGAACAGGAAAGGAAAACTGAGGTTTGGGGTGTTTTAAACATCTACCTCTGATTCTGTCCTAGGCTGCAATCCTAACCACACTTTTCTGAGAGTAAGCCCCATTGAACAAAATGGGACTTGCTTCTGTGTAGACCTAGTTAGGATTGTGCCCCTAATGTGATCCTGTCAATAGCTGTCCACTCCGGTGTCCAAATGGAAAGCTGGCATCGGCTGGCACATAGCTGCACATCCTCCTCTACCCTCCCTTTGTGGAGCTTATGTGGCCATGCCTTTGCCAACACCCTCGTTTTTTCCCATGCTCAAATATAGAGCAACAGGAGATGCAGAGAGAGAGAGAGAGAGAGAGAGAGAGAGAGAGAGTATTTTCCACTAAGGGTGCCCTTTAGAGCCATTGTTTCTCTGGAATGTATTGATCTGAAGTCTGCAGTTTGAGAAAAGTAATCTTGATCATAAATGCTTGAAGCAGCAAACCATAAAACTGACGGGAAGGTTGCTTGTGCGAGAGAGACAGAGATGGGAAGGGAGAGGGGAGGCCAAGAGCTGGAGTGGATGGGGAAAGAAGTGAGATCAGTTTTCTAGTTTGGAAAAGTTTCAGCGTCCTTGACTATCCTGGACGGGGCTGTAGTGCTTTGTATGGTGAAGGCCCTGGACTCAATCCCTGACGGCACTCCCAGAAAAGCTTCAGTGAGCCACAGCAGATAACAATGCAGGCTAGATGGGCCATATTTGATCCCTCCCCAGTCTGTTTTCTGGCTCTGTCATTTATGACTATGGCCCCTCCTAGCTCTACTCAGAGAGAGGGCCATTGCTTTTGAGGTCAAAAGTTGGCAACCCCATTTGGGGTCGCTGGGTATGTCTCCAAGTTGCAGACTCTAGAAGAAACTAAGTTCAAAAAAGTGTAGTGTTTTGCTGACGCTTGATGGCACTCTTATGTGCTGGTCAATTGCCACACGGGAAAAAAATTATCCCATCATGCATCTGATCATATAAAGGCTGCTTATTTAGAGTGTTTTTATCAATGTGCACATGTACACTAGCAAGGTGGGAGAGGAGTTCATGCAACTCATGAACTTCTGTGAGCCACAGAAGTTAGCTCAGGGCCTTCACAGTGTGAAGTGTCTGAAGTGTGAAGTGTCTGCTGTGGCTCACAGCCTGTGAGCCGCAGCAGGTAACAATGCAGGCTGGATGGGCCATTTGAGGCCCTCTCCAAGCTGTCAATTTCTTGCACCATTAATCATGACTATGGCCCTCTTAGCTCTACCCAGAGGAAGGGCCATTTGCTTTTGATGTCAAAAGTTGGCAACCCTGTTTGGGGTCACTGCGTATATGTCCAAGCTGCAGGCTCTAACAGAAAATAAGTTCAAAATAGTGTGGTATTTTACTGATGCTTGCATGGGCTCTTGTGTGCTGGTCAATTGCCGCACAGAAAAAAATGTTATCCCATCATGCACCCAATCACATCAAGGCTGGTTTTTTGGAGTGTTTTATCAATGTGCACATGTGCAATGGGGGAGAAGAGATCACACAACATTATCATCCATCTCTGGTCTTCACAGTCCTTTCTCCATGTTGGCACTGTTCTCACAATTATTAAGGAAGGCAATCTAACTGAGAATAGCCACGCAACAACACAACAACCAGTGTTGTTGGCTGTTTTCAGAGCTGCTGTTCCGTCTTTTTGTGAGAGGCACATGGCCAGGTACAACAGACCTGGGGGCGGCCTAAGGGTCGGGCAACAGTTGTGGGGACCTGAGAGGAGCGGCCAAAAGAGTCGGAGGGCTTTTCACCCTGAGCCTGCTGCCACCTGCTTGCAGCCTGCTGTGGGTGGAGCCACCCCAATGCACTTACCATTCTCTAAAAGCAAGCAGGAAGCAAATCTGTGGAACTCCTTGCCAGATGTGGTGATGGCGCCTGGCCTGGATGCCTTTAAAAGAGGGTTGGACAGACTGAGAGAGGAAAAGTCCATCACAGGTTGCGAGTCTTGATGACTGCATGCAACCTGCAAGGTTGAGCGGTAGACTGAATCCTCGCTTCAAGGGAATGGCAACAGGATACAGGTCTCTTGTTGCCTTGTGTGCTCCCAGAGGCTTCTGGTGGGTCACTGTGAGATACAGGAAGCTGGATTAGATGCGCCCTTGTCCTGATCCAGCAGGGCTCCTCTGATGTTCTTATATTCTTAAATAAATGGAATGCAGCTCAACATAGACATGCATAGGAGTGCACTATTATCGGCCTTCCTCTGCTCTCGGTTTGTTTGCAAAGAATTTGGCCTTTAATCTTGACAATGTTTTATTTCCTCCACCGTAGCAGCTTCCTTCTCCTTTTAATTATCCTTCTTTGCACTGCTAATTTGAAGGATTCCTTAAATTCTCCACCTTAACAGCTTGCTTATATCTCATAAAGGCCTCCCTGCTGATTGTTTATATTAATCTCTATCCTTGAAACGTCTATTTAACTCTATTGGCCTCCGTTGCCTTCCCCTTTTTTTTTCCACGACTCCGTTTTCAACTAGGATGAATAGCTCGCGCCGGCTTCATTCCTTATTTCTGACGACTTCGGAGCAGCTCCAATTAGAGCTGGAATTAATTTGGTCTGGGGCCTGGCAAGAGACCCAATGCAGAGAGGATGCAATCGGCCCAGGGATCGGGTCAGCAGACCAGGCGGGATGCCTAGCTGCAGGTGGAAATTACAGCAGGGCAATCTGAGTGGATCTGGGTCAGTTGCTTCTTCCCCAACAGACCCACGGCTCCCCACGCTCGCCCATGAAAGCATGTTTTCTGTGTTTATTCATTGAAATATATACAGCTCATCCACGGTTGAAATCAGGTTGTGCCGGACTCGAGGGCAGTGACTTGGACCTGGGCCAGGGTTTCCCAAAAAATGGGTTGCAACCCACTGGTGGGTCACAAGCCTATGTGTGTTGGGGTGTGAGCTGAGCCCTCCCGCCTGCCCTTGGGACTATTTGGCTCCAAATCAGAGCCATTTCAGAAGGAGGGGTGCTGGCCCAGCGATGCTGCTGGCCAAAATGACTTACTAGGAGCCTCTGGAGGCCTTTTCCGGATCATTCCAAGCTGGTGACCCATTCAGTTGGCCTCTGCGGGTCTCAAAATGCCCTGCAGAAATGTCCAGAAGCCACTTCCAGTTTTCAGACCCAACTTCTGGTTTGACCGGAAGTAGCTTCTGGATGTTTCTGCAGGCCATTCTGAGGCCAATAGAGTGGGTCACTGCCAGATCATGAAGGTTCATGGCCTCCAGAGGTTCATAGAAAGTCATTCCAGACAGCAGCATCACTTGGTCAGCACCCCCCTCCCTCCATGGTGGGCCATGATGCTATAAAGTTTGAGAACCACTGATCTAGTCCCAATCATGTGCCTGGTCTCTTGTCCTACTGCTTTCCCTCTCCACCCCCTCCAGACTATGTTATCTCCTCCTCTTCCAACCCACCCAGCTTGTTTCCTTCCCCCCCCCCCCACAAGTGGTCTTGTACACGCACTTCCTTCTCCTTCCCCATCCTACCTCTCCCCAGGCCACTGCAGTACCAGGCTGGTAAACTGAGCCCACCCTCTTCTCCCACCCCCAATTCAGGTGGGTGGACATATAGCACATAGCCCCTCTCTCTGCCTGGTCATGATTGCCTGGTAAAGAGAAGGTGCAGGAAGTGTCCATATGAATCTCAACATCAGAGCTGGCCCACCAAATACTTGCCCCCCCTTACCCGATGATGTGCCAGCCTCTATTCCTCCCACTCTCCAATGCTCTAGCTCAGCACTCTCCTCCCCTCCACATGTCCTCCTTTTCCTTTTCCAATCTAGGGGATGGAAGGAGGACCAGTGGAGGCAACAGACAGGGAAAAGCACCCCCTACCAATCAGCCACCTGATGCAATAGCTTCAGCTGACTTCATGGATGGGTGAGGGAATTCCATAGCTTGGACATCACCACCAAAAAGACTCAGTCCTGTATTACCACAAGCAATAGTTTACACTTACTGCCAGGCCAGCGCGGGTTCACGAGCCCATGCTGAGCCAGCACTGGGTGGAGGACAGGTGACTGCTACCCAGAGCTCCATGTGAGTGCTGGGCAGTGGAGAGGTTAGTGGAGGTGTGTAGAGAGGCGTTCCGGGGTAGGGGGGAGGCATGGCAGGGGTAGGGAGAGTGGCAGAAGAGGAGTGGAATTGACGGAGTTTTGCTTTGCAGATCCATAGCCCTGCGTTAGGCCTCCTGCCCCAACATGGGGCTGTTTTCCCTGCTAAATAGCCAGCGCAGAGTCGAGTAATCCCATTGTGGAGTGTCTTCCCTAATCTTGGGGAAGGGGATAAATGCCCCTTACCCCCAAGGAGTCGCCGGTGGCTGCCCAACGCACTCAGGAAGATATTTTGGCTCCGCTGCAACCCCAGGCACAGAGCATCTCAGGATTGGACTGCCCATCAGCTATCAAGCCATTATGAGAGAACAGAGCCATGATTGAGAGGGTATACCTCTCAATCATGGTATACCATGGTATACCATGGGTATACCTTCACCAGGGGTGGGGTGAAGGAGTCACTGTAATAAGCTGCTGTGAGAAGGTGGAGGAGGTCAGCTGCCAAGAAGGCATAACAGCCTGGCTGATTTGTAGCTGCCCCTTCTGGAAGCTCTGAAGGCATACACAGCAAAAAGAAGGATGACCACACTGTGAAGGGAAAGATCTGGAAACAAAGGATTTTATGAGTTTCTCTTAGAACAATAATTGTTAAAACCTCATTTAAAAAAAAAAAAAAAAAAGGATTTTGTGATAGCCTGCCTATGCGAACCACCTTGGGTCAGTAAGAAAGGCAGTATATAAATCCTGTATAATCATCATCATCATCATCAACAACAACACAATTTAACAAGTACTTTGCAGAACTGGACACCCCAGCAATAACACCAGTTTAATTACAGAAGACCCCCATAATTGGCATAGCGTCCATCCTTCGTTGGTACCTCATCTACACCTAGACATCAGGCAGATGTCTGTGGATGAGAATTTACCAGCTGATAAATGTTGTGGGTTTTGTGTGTATGTGATCATTATCAGCTACGTTGTCATTTTGATGTGAATAAAATTAATAATAATAATAATAATAATAATAATAATAATAATAATAATAATAATAATAATAATAATAATTTCAGTAGTTCAGGGCATTGAAGCCAGAGGTGTGACCTTTATGGGTGAGAATGTTGCAAGATATAAGAGCAGAGGAGAAAAGGGTAAGACCATGGAAGCTCTGAAGATAAAACCCAAGCGCATGCGCTGTCCAGAAAAAGCATTCTGGTTTTATATTCTGCTGTTGGTTTATTGGTTGTGTTGTTTTACATTTTCATTGCATGCCATGTTGGGCCTCACCATAAAACAGCATGAAGGCAGAATATAAAATATTTAGAATAAACACATTAATAATTTTTCTAAGCGATGGAGAGATGTTGTACCCAGCTGCCCCTGTAACTCGTAGCCCTGGGCTACCTGAAGTTGAATGTCCATTTTGCGACTATTTGGTGAATATTCAACATGAGCGTTCCCAGGGGAGATTTGGAGGACACCAATTCTTCCCAGCATTAGGAGGTCACCATGTGCTGTTAAAGAGAGACCAATCTCTTGGGGATATTGCAGAGAAGCTTTGAAGACCTGCCATCAATTTCAACTGTGAATCAAGCCCAAAATCTTCCAGATACCGTTTTTGACACGCTCTTCTCCTCCATCAACTAGATAGGGCCAAACTGTATAATCCAAGGCAGACCAGATGGGGCCGAGTTCATAAAAGAATTTTTAAACCCTGCGTTCCGTCTGCTTCTGTGAAAAAGGTCCACTTGGATCGCGCAGGCTGTTATATCACCCAGCCTCTCGGAGTGAAAATAATTTTATGGTTAACTACAGACCATCTGTTAGCTGCTCCCTCTCTCACAGAGTCCATGCTCTTTATAGGTTATTAATATTTATTTAGCCTCTTGAAAGTGTAATCGTGTTACAGGGGCCTGGCAGCGTCTCCTCCAACCATTTATATTCCCCCACGCGGCCAAGGATAGCACCCAGAAACCCTCCGCAAGTCAAACGGAAAGAGATTTTTGTCTTGGCAGATGGCAGATGCTTCAGCCTGCCATGGAGAAATCAAACACAAAAAGTTTTCCCTTGGACAAAGTTGCATTTCACATGTTCGGGATGAGAGGAGTTCCCCCTTCAGCTCTGCATTTCAGTGTCCAACGCCCCCCATTTCGGGAATGCTTTGTGCTGCATTCCATTCTGAAACTCTGACTCAGCTCAGCTTAAGGAATTTGTAAAATTAATACCTTAATGGAAGGATGCTAGTTTGCTACAGATTTCAGTTCCTTCTGTTCATTTGCATCTCCCCCCTCGCCTGACCAATAAGCACTTCAGAGCCCAATCCCGAGCTCGGCACGCTGGCTCACTGCCAGTGAGCACTGTCGCAAATGTGCCCTAAGGCACATTTGTGGGCCCTAGTGCTGGTGCTCCACCAGTGCTAGCCCAGGACTGGCTGGCATTGGGCTAGTGCCAGAGTTCTACCACTCAGCAGTTGCACTGAGCTGCAGAGAGTTAGGTGGGGGCATGGGGGGAAGTGGGGAGAAGGCCAAGGAGGCGGAGAGAGGGCAGGGAGAGGGTGAGGAGGAGGCATTCTGGGGAGAGGGAGTGGGGCGAGAGGGAGGCAGCACCGATTCACCCTTCCCCAATACCAGCCCAACCATCCAGCCACATGAAGGAGGCTATTGCTGGCAGTTTGTGAGGGGCTTGGGGAGCAGATTTGGGGTGATCTTCACCCCAAGTCTGCCATTGTTATCGCCTCCTTCTAACATGCTGCCGAAGCAGTGCTGATATGCTTTATGCTAATTTGAATACCCAGAAGTATGGGGCATCTTCAGGTTTCATTTACAGGCACCATGCCAATGCGCTATGCTTGTAAATGAATCCCAGATACCCCACACTTCTGGGTTTCATCGCAGCGCGCAAGGAGAAAGGGAAGCATTATTTTTAAAGCACAGAGGTGGGACATTGGAGATGGCATCTGGCAGCGTTCTGGGTCACACTGCCCTTACCCATCCCTCACTGGAATCCAAACCAGAACCTTTGAAATGTGTGCCAAACGCCATTTTGCTTCTGATTCCGTATCATGCTGTGAAAAAGCTCACCCCGGACATCACCCGTGCTATCTTGCGATTATTCCTGCTGGCTGCATGGACTAGCCGGACACCTCCAGAGGCTTGACAACCTTGCACGTACACTTGAGTGTTGAATGCTTTCAGCCACTGATTGTCTGGGCCTGCCCTTTGAAACACAATTTCCATGAGCAAATTAAAGCTGCATGTCTCCAGCAGGAAAATCATTTGCATTCTGCAAACCCCCCCCCCTTCCTGGCTTTGCCCCCTCCCCCTTTTGAAGAAAACTCATCTGTTCTACGTGCAGATCAGCTCTTTCCCATCCTTCTTGAGTCAATCCATTCCTATTGCTGTGTTGCTTCCCACCTGATGGTTCAATAGGAACCAGACAATTCCCTTGTCCAGCCTGTCCATGAGAAGTTGACACAGTTCCCTGAACATATTTCCCCTCTTTGGGAGGCCTCATCTTGATAAACTTTACCTGGCTAACAGCCCAATCCTATGCATGCCTACTCAGAAGTAAGTCCCATTATAGTCAATGGGGCTTACACCCAGGAAAGTGTGGATAGGATTGCAGCCTAACTGGGCAAATGGACATTTTTTCAACTGGTGCTCCTCTAATATTTAACAGGGGGACAGTAAATGTCTGTTTTCACCCCAGGACTGTGTCTTTTCTAGTGGCTGTTTGCTTGGGGTTTGTTCTGCATCTTTTTAGATAGTGAACACTTTGGGGACAGGAAGCCACTGAGTTCTTTGAATTTCTCTGTAAATCGCATTGTGAACTTTTTTATATTGAATGGGGTATATAAATATTCTTATTAATAAGAACAAAACCACTTGGTCTTCCATGCCCAAGGGATTCCATTCCATGGCAGATTTAGGCCCCAATCCTAAAGCTCCAATCTGATCCACACTTTCCTGGGAGTAAGGCCCATTGACTATAATAGGAGTTAAGTCTAAGTATAGATGCAGAGAACTGGGCTCTAACTCCCCCAGTGCCAATGCAGTTGCACCAGCCTTGCATCTTGCAGTGGGGAGACAGTCACTGAGTCCTCCCCAAGGTAAGGGAATATTTGTAGTTAAGGGAAGCCTCTGCTTCCCAAATGGGTCTCTTTGGATCTGCTCAAGCTATTTATGCAGCAAAATCCAAGGAGAATAAGGGAGAGGGAAGGGGAGAAGGAAGGGGGATTGGATCCTGGTGCACACCCGTGTTGCTGGGAAACATCCCCCAGTTCACTCCCACCCTTCCTCCTTCACACCTGAAACTTCCCCATTGCTCCCCCTCCCCACCCCATTCTTCCTCGTGTCCGCTCCTCCCCACTGCCTGCTTACCTGCACTCCCACATGTCACCAGTAGGGGCAACTGAGTTCCAAAATGGTCACCAGCGGCCTGGCCACTTATGAGAGCTGTGTTCTGCTCTCAGAAGCCTGGGGTTGGGATTGGGCTGCACCTCACATGCTCCAAGGAGCCTTGGGCAACCCATCCTGCCATCCAACATATAGACACAAGCAACAGATTTTTCAGAGGCAAAGTTGTTCCATTCCAGTCACAATGAGGGGTGACGGGCTGTCCTGTTTCAAATGAACCACTGTTGACCAAGCCAGTGTTCTAGCCACAGCAGGGATCTGGGAAGGGATTCAGACCCTGGACAGTTCTGAAGGGACCGAGGATTTCTGTTTGGGGCAAGGTTTCATAAGAACCTGCCATACAGTTAGGTTGTCCACCGAGATCAGTCCTGTCAACACAGAAGTGTTGAAGCTTTTTAGGGTTTCAGACAGAGAAGAGTCTTCCCCAGCCACTGAGCTACAACTCCCACCCTCTTGAGTATAGGGCGTTCATAGCAGTGGTTCTCACACTTTTAACACTGGGACCACTTTTAAGAATGAGAATCTGTCAGGACCCATCGGAAGTGATGTCATGACTAAAAGTCATCAAGCAGGAAAATTTTTAACAATCCTAGGCTGCAGTCCTACCGACACATACCTAAGAATAAACCCCATTTCTTTGTTGGCATCCTTCAGTCTCGGAAGACTATGGTATTGCGCTCTGAATGGTGGTTCTGGAACAGAGTGTCCTCTCCAGTATGCGAAACCTGGGTAGAGTAGATATGGAGGATAGACTGTTTCCCATGCAGCAAATCCCCCCTCTCCACGTCGCTGAAATGGTCCAATGGAAAGGCAGAGGCCAATACGGTTGGTTCCAGCGGCGTCGCAGGAGTTGCCAGAATATGACTGTGTTCAGCCATGAACTGCCTCAGGGACTCCGGCTCCGGATTTTGCCTCGAGGTTGACTCCTGAAGCCTTTTCCATAACTGGATGTAGCCACAAGGCAGTGGAGGTTTGGGATCAGAGTTTTCCTTCTCTCAGATAGCTGCCTTCCCAGGCTAATGAGTCCCATCTACCCGGTGGCTGTTTAGTAAACCCCATTTACTATCATTGTTTAAATAATTTATATAGTAACCTGTTAAAAGTATGGATCTGTAACATTTCCCCAAATGCAGTCACATACCATGGTAGCACCCAGTTGAATATATTAAAAATAAAATATTGAATGGGCACCCACCTGAAATTGGTTCATGACCCATCTAGTGGGTCCTGACCCACAGTTTGAGAAACACTGCTTTATAGGTTGCATGTGCGCTTTGAGCTTGTAATCCAACAAAGAGCCTGCGGGACATAAGACCCCAGTAAAATGCACTTTTGCCACTCTACTTCTGGGAGAAAAATTCAGCCACTCAATGGAAATTTGAAAAGGAGAATCTGGCAGAGTGGGATGCATGGAAAGCTGGATGACATCTGCACTTTTTTCTTTAAGTGCCTCCAGCTTTTTCTCCCCAAATGCTGGCAGAAGCTGCGCCAGCAGTTTATTTATAGCTGATCACTTCTGTTAAGAAAAAAATAATCATACCTCCAAGTTGGGCCCAGCTGCTTGTTTCCAGTGCGTCGTTAACCTTCAAAAGGCTTTGTGGAAACCATTGAATCTTGTGCAAGTCAGCAAGTAAGAAACATGGATGCTTATGAATCTTTGTGGTGAGCTCTCCAGTTGGTTTGGAAATTCAGAACTTCATACACACAGTTGGCCCAAAATCTCCAGACACTTGGGGTGATGCAACAAATGCTATTTTTCTCCATTTGGCAGCACTATACTCTCCAAGCCAGCAATTTCCAATCTTTTTCCTCTCAAGGCACACTGACAAGGCACTAAAATTTTCAAGGCACACCATCAGTTTTTTTTTTTTTACAAGTGACAAGGCACACCACACTGCTGGCAAGAGGCTCACATTCCTCAATGGCCCTACTAATACATGACCCACTCCCACACTCCTATGGCACACTTGAGGATCAATCCACACTGGTTGAAAATCGCTACTCTAAGCTTCCTTCTCTTGAGACCTGGAATTGGAAAGGAAGAAGGAAACAGAACGGAAGAGTGTAGTAGAGGAGAATGGTGGGCTAGAGCAGTGGTTCTCAAACTTTTTGCACCGGGACCCACTTTTTTAGAATGAGAATCTGTTGGGATGCACCGGAAGTGATGTCATGACCAGAAGTAACATCATCATGCAGGAACATTTTTTACAATCTTAGGCTGCAATCCTGCCCACACTTACCCAGGAGTAAGTCCCATTTACTATCATTGTTAAAATCATTTATATAGTAGCCCATTAAAAGTACAGATCTGTAGCATTTCCCCAAATGCAGTCACTTACTGTGGTAGCATCAAGCCTAACATAACAAAAATAAAATATTGAAATGAATGGGGACCCTCCTGAAATTGGCTTGCGACCCACATAGTGGGTCCTGATCCACAGTTTGAAAGACACTAGGCTAGAGTGTCCCGACTTGACTCTCCTCCACACTTCCTCTTCCACTCTGTTCCCCTCTTCCTTTTTGAATTCAGAAATGGGAGAGGAATGGCAGGGGTTGTGGCTGGCAAACGTTGGCAAGAAATCACACTAGGGAGGGTTTTTGGTTCGGGAAACAGTGGTCTTTGTCCCTGTTAAATGGGGGCAACTTGAGAATATGGGACTTCTAAGCTCACCACTCATAACCGGCACTTGATACTAATTCTCCCAGTTGGAGGTTCTGCCAACAAAAATTCAGAGAAGGTCAGGGTGAGGGATTAAGAGACAAGCTTACTCAATCCAAGCCATTGAATGAATGCTATTTGTTCCCAGCTGCTCTTTTGTTTTCTTTTGTTGTGTTTTGTTCCCAGAAGGATGAAATATCTTATAGACTTTGTTACTGATGGATGTGTCCAGAGAGCTGGGGACATGGAGGCTAAAGAAGCAAACACACACAAATCAAGCATTTTCCCCCATGGTTGGTCAGTCCTCAAGGCCTTGGCAGATGAAGTAGATGCTGTGGTTGGCCAGAGACTTGTAAAAAATGGACCAAAAGGGAAATAAACTTATATGGCAAGATTTGCAAGGAGGTAGGTGTACGTATGTGTGCTTGTGTGGATAATAGATCCCTGTGGGAGTGCAAATGCTCCATTTTGTAAGCAAGAGGAAGATAGATCGTGGTAGGCCTCTTGGACCAATGTCAAACTCACAAGCCCAAGAAGCATTCATCAAATGAGCCCGATATCATGCCTTGATTGACCATCTTCACCAGAAACATGCCTAGGAGATTGAGACCATATTGCTGCTTTTGGACTTGAGGTAAAGTCCTTCACTCCCATAGACATTAACTTGTGGAACTCCTTGCCATAGGACATTGGAGTAGCATCTGATGTAGATGATTTTCAAAGGGGATTGGATTTGGTCGTTTTGCTCCTCCATCCCTTTTCCCATCCACCCCCCTGCCTACTGTCTGGGGCAGGCTACAGTCTTCTTACAAGTTATTGCCCTATGCCTAGTAATGTTTGACTAGAATCCTGATGACACTCAGGTTGAGGTGATAGAACATCAAAAAAGGCCACAGGTCTGTCTAGTCCAGCACCCTGGTTCCCTAATGACCAGCCAGATGCCCACAGGAAAACCACAAGCCTACTAGACAAGAACAATCAGTATGGACCGATGGCTCAAAAATACCTCGTCTGAACCAAGAAGTTCCATCAAGGCATCACAACTAACCATGACGACCATTTTATTTATTTGTCACATTTTTATAGTGCCCTTCCTCCAAGGAGCCCAGAGCAGTGTGTGTTGTTCCTCCACTCTTTTTGTCCTCACAACAAGCCTGTGAGGTAAGGCTGAGAGACTGTGACTGGCCCAAGGTGGGGATTTGAACCTAGATCTTCAAGGTCAAAGTCCAATTCCCAAAGCACTATACCACCCTGGCTCTTTTATGCCGCAAAAACATTTGGAAATGAAGATCTCTGTCTAGATCTTTCTGTGGTTTATATTGGGAGGCTTTCCTGGCCTTTGTAGATTGGTAATGGTTGTCATTCATCCATTTTCAATTTGCAGAATGCTATGGACATGATGTTTTCATTGATCTTGTGTGTCGTAAACCATGCGAGGAAGATATACCTTTCAAAAAGAATAAACAGCATTAAGAAGTGATTTTTGCAACTCAGGTGGGCACAAATAAATCAAGAGTTTCATCCTGAAGCTGAAGCTGAATCCTTTCTTTGTGGCCACTTACACTCCTGGTTTGATGGTATTTAGGAATTAATTGCAATCAAGGATCAAGTTTGATCAATATATTTGCCTCTTTATTAATCTGATGGTCTCCAGTGACGCTCTTTGTTGATTATTGTGGTCTGTTGACACTCTGTTGTCAAGTTTCCAAACCTTTGATCTTGACTGGAATAGGGGAAGTGGCCATATCCTTCCCTCCATGCCTGCTATGCACACATGGAGCTGCAAACAGTCATCTATCCTCAGGGCTGTAGTGCTTTTTCCTTCCATCAATGCCCCAAAGGCCACCAATGGCTACTGATTGGGGGAAAGGCATTCAGGAGTGTCCACTGGAGACTATCATTTAGATGGCATCATGGCTGTTATGTTGGACCAAAGGCACCCAGTTTCAAATCCATTTCCAATTACTAAGCTTCCATGGTGGCCCTGAGTTGGGGTCCGATCCAAATGGCATTGCACTGCGTGGAGGAGTGACGACTGCTGCCCAGAGCTTCAGGCAAGCACCAGGTGATGGAGTGGTAACTCAGGGTGTGGGGGAGGCATTTTAGGGTGGGGGGAAGACAGTGGAAGGTATGGCAGGGGAGGGTGCAGGGCAGGAGGGGAGCAGAGATGATGGCAAACTCTGCCACCATATCCTAACCCCCTCCTGGCCCTGGAGACCCAACACAGTTCTTCTCAAATCTGGATCCGCTCAATAGTGGCCACCTGGGGAATACATGGGATAAGGGAGCATTAGGGTGAAATGCTCTGAGCATATCAGGGTCTGACCCCTCAGCTCAGTCTGGCTCATTGAGTCTGACTATCTCTGGAGGAGAGGAGATTCCCAGATTCTCAGGGCTCCTTATTGCCTGGTTCATTCTGACTGTTAGGGCCTAGATCATGCACATTGGCAGTTAGTAGCTGGATCAGAGATCTGAGCCCCTACTCCCTATCTGGGTCCAAGGACTGACTGTCACTCAACCTGACATGAGTTGGGAACCCATGGGTTGGGAACCTGACATGGCCACAGCTCATCTTCCTCCCATGACCTAAGTTGGAAAGGAAGAGAGGGACAGAGTGGAAGAGGAGGCTAAAGAGGGATGAGAAAAGAGGGATGGGCTAAAGCATTGGTTCCCAAACTTCTGAGTGCCATGACCCACCTCATATTCCACAGTCGGTTGCGACCCAATGCTCAATACTGCACCAGAAAGCCTTACGGGGAGGCCCTGGGCCACTTCCAGGTCACATCAAGCTCTCAACCTACTCCATTGGCCTCCATAGGCCTTAGAATGCCTTCTGGACATGACAGGAGGTCATGGAAGCAAAGAGGAAGTAAACTAGAAATCACTTCCACAAACTGGAAGTAGCTTCTGGTTGTGTCCGGGAGGCATTCTGAGGCCCACAGAAAACAATGGTGGTTTGCAAGCCAGAGCGATCCAGAAGTAGCCTCGGGGGGGGGGGCTTCCAGTAAGACTTTTTGGCACAGTGTTGAGTATTAGGCCTCGACCCACCACTCATTTGGTCACAACCCACTGCTGAGTCACAACCCACAGCCTGGGAAATGCTGGGCTAGAGTATCAGTCATGAGACATGGAGGTCGGTAGTGGTGGGCACCCCTGCCAATCTGTTGCTTCTGTCCTACAGAGCAATCCCCCCCTAAAAAAAAACAACAATAGCAGCATTTTCTCTTGGAGCTTTGCGATGGCACTTAGGGCTCACTGCAAAAATTGACCTCCTGTTAGACCCCGTCTGCTCTGGTGAGATTTCACTGGGAGAGTGCAAGCCTGTGATGCTCCTTGATTCAGTGACACTCATCATGAAAGCCATAAATGCTGGTTGCGTTCCATCCCTTCCACCCCCCTCCATGATATGTCACTGTCCAGTTTCAGGTCCATTCAGTTTAAAAACCACCACATAAAACCATAATCTAAGTGTCGGTCCCCTGTTGCCTCTTCCCCCTGTCACATTTCACGTCGGGGGGGCAGGGCAAGGTAAAGCAGTCGCGCGGAATGGTGGGCTGAGACGGCAGTACATCTTCCAAGCTTTCCTATCTCCCATTTGTCATGTATACTCAGTAGTGCAGTGGTAAATGGTAAACCCCTGCTAATTGGGTTAGAGGCACTTTTTCAAGTGGGTGCTCCTTTTTTTAGCAGGGGGAGAGTAACTGGCCCATCTCACCGCAGCAGTGTCTTTTCTAGTGGCTGTCTGCTGGTGTTCTTTTGCATCTTTTTAAATTTTGAGCTCTTTTGGGACAGGGAGCCTTTACTTATTTGACTTTTCTCTGTAAACCGCTTTGTGAACTTTTAGTTGAAAAGCGGAATATAAATGCTGTTAATAATAATAATAAATGTAAAAGTGTGGGGCCTTGTCATGGCATTCCCTCCCATAGCCACATTCCATTCCAACAATCACAAGAGAAAAAAATAATGAAGTTTATTTTTCTTCATTTGAACATTTTCTTCTCTGCCAACTTTGAAACTAATGATATTTCTTTTCAAGATCTAGTCCCCCAAGCCTTTGCAGTGGATTGGAATCGTTTTAAAGCAAATCTATAAACAGTGAAAAATTGGAGCAGAAAACATCGCAATTAAATCTAAAAGCTAAATGAGAATGCTGGTTCCTCTCCAAAACTCCCCGCCACTGCCCATCCCCACCGCCAATAAACCTCCTCTGCCAGTGGCTGGGCACTCTGATGGCACACACACAGTCACCAGCCAATCATGCTAGAACCTCATTGAACATGTTGCTTCATCTTCAGCACCAATGGAAAGGGCTTTCTATTGATGGAATGCTAGTTTCATTCACTTAGAACAATCAAACTCAGCAGGAGGCTGACTGAGCATCTTGCCTAGGGGCATATAGAATCATAGAATATAAGACTTCTCCAGATTGGTTGCTGAGTCCTGCTGTGTTCAGTCGGACTTACCCCAAGGGACATGTGCCTAGAATTGTAGTCTTAACATAAGCTACAGACTGTCTCTGGTACGATGCCCAAGGCATTCACCAAGACTTATGAGGAATGGTTCAAAAGATCCAGGCATATTTAGCTTGGAAAAGAGAAAACTAAAGTGAATTATGAGCACCATCTTCAAATCTTGGAACAGCTGTGTGGCCAACCACATGTCAATCAGCTTGCAGGATGTGCACCCAGTGATGATGTTATTGTTGGATGATGCTGTAGATCAGGGAGCTGCCTTCTAGGCAGCTGTGGACAATCCAAAGGAATGGGATAACTGGTGGAAGCCTAGCTGACCTCTAAAGGCCCTTTCAACTCTAATAATCTATTATTCTATATGTCCCTAGGCAAGAGTCTCAATCTGCCTAATTCTGAGCCACATTGTTCTCAGCTAAGGTCCTCTTATCTTTAAGAGGCAGCACCTGAGTGCCCTGTTGTGATTGTCCCAGAGCTCTATTGCCATCCTGCTCCACTTCAGCTGTGACTTTTGCATAAACACAGCTATTTTTCTCATCCAAGTCTGGCCTGTTTAATTGTGCACCAAATCACTGTTTATTATGAATGAGCCATTCCAGGTCAGGCAACGGCAATTAAGAGTGCCGCATTTTCAACACAAGGTAGAAAAACGAACCAGTGCTATAGCTGGGTGTGGAGCCTATCTGGTTCCTAGGGCAAGACATAAAGCTGCCTGGCAAGCCATGCTTCACCCTTCCATTTAGATTGATTAATTGACCTTTAAAAATGTACCCAGCAAATAAATTGCCCAATAAAGTAAATTATCCCTGCTTTGTAGCTCTCAAAAGCCACTGTTACTTGAGAAGGGGCTAATGAAGCTTGGAAAGCATTGAAGAAATGACTAATGAAAGGAATGAACCTAATAAAGGATAATTGATTAGTCATTTGGAAAAGCCACAGGCTGTGCGATGGATCTGGCCTCCTGCAGGAGAATAAACAGGGACAGCACCTTTACAGCTAACCGAGCCTAGGAGCATCTCACCAACTACGTATCAGTCAATACATCTGGTCTTTGGCTCAGTGAAGGTCTTGGAGCAAGATGTGAGGCCCATGTAGAGGCACCAGGTGGAAGGCTAAACTGATAGCCAATGAGAGTGGCACAGCAGGGAGTCAGCTAGATACATGATTTTCAGAACTCTGGACAGCGCCCAGGCACAGTGTCCCAATAACCCCTGGTCCAGGGCAGAGACTGATCTTGCAAGTGTAAGCAACTGCCTTATATTGAACAAGATCATCTGTCTTTCGAGCCCAGTACTGTCTGCATGGAAGCTCTCCAGGGTTTCTGGTGGGGCTTTCAAGTAGATACTCTCCAGGATTGAATTTGGGGCTCTCTGCGTGCACAGATGTAGAAGCTTTCTGCATCTACTCACTGGGCCACAGCCCATCCCCTCCATAACAACTGAGACAGGCCTCCTAACCACG
This sequence comes from Tiliqua scincoides, assembly GCF_035046505.1. NCBI lineage: Eukaryota > Metazoa > Chordata > Lepidosauria > Squamata > Scincidae > Tiliqua > Tiliqua scincoides. The sequence goes on from NC_089829.1 coordinate 11,595,935, forward strand.
TGGTTTTGTCATGGAAATTGCCATTTCCCAGCATCACCAGTGTAGAAGACTCAAGTCAGGTCACCAGGGCCAGTTCAGGCAAGGTAATAATGGAGCAGCAGGGTGGGCGGTGCACCGACAGAATCCCAATCCTGTCTTGCCTCTCCAGCTGCCTGGATGGCTGACGAAGCTTGATGAGATCTTGGCAATGGAAGATGGATTCAATTTCCTTACAACAGAGACTTCCTCCTGCAAGGACTCAAATCCTGGGGAGGTTCTCTTATTCAGGTTCCAGAATTGCTGGCTGCCTCCTTCTTCTCCTTTGGTTTCTGGGGAAACCATCTGGGATTCAGTCTCTGACTTGAGTTAGGCCTATTAAAATAGTAATTTGTGGCAGGAAATTATTCCCCGGCGTTTCATCAATCCATCTCTCTTCTGATGCTCAGAGGCTTGACAAAAGCTCTCTCTCTCTCTCTCTCTCTCTCTCTCTCTCTCTCTCTCTCTCTCTCTCTCTCTCTGGAGGTCAAAGCTATCTTTGCATGAACTCCATCCTGTGGGATCCTCTGCAGTGCGTGAGGTCACCATCAAGAGGAAATGGCAGGGAGCATGAACCACATCAAGGCAAGCCTTTGCTGTCACCATGCACGATAGTCAACCAAGCAGAATATGGGTGCAAGCTACAGAACAGAGCTGAGCCCCTCCATTTAAATCTCATTGGCATGGGAAGGCCAGGGATGCGTGGGTCAGATGCCCCACCATTACCTACATAAGAACACAAGAAGTGCTTTAGAGAGAGTCAGGACATTGGTCCATCTAGCTCAGTGTTTTTTCTACAGATTAGAAACGGCTCTCCAGGTTTCATACATGCGCCTGACCCAGCCCTGCCTGAAGATGTTGCCAGGCAGCTCCTTTTGAGCAGTCAATCATGCAGAGATAAAGCTGGCAGCCTCTTCTCTGGGTGAGATCCCAGCCACTTTTCATTACTTCATTCAGTTATTGATCTGTACACTGAGGGCCCAATTCTATCCCATGCCAGCCACGCCAATGCAGTTGCACTTAATGTATTTATTTATTTTTCATATTTAAAATTTATTTATTTTTCTGGTCCTTGACATCATGCCAGATATTTGATGTGTCCCTATGGCCTAAAAGTTTAGAGACCCCTGATTTAGACTGTAGAGTCTTTGGGGCAGGGACCTGCCTGTTTGCTCCACATAAAGCGTGGCATGAATTAATTAATTTTTCACATTTTTATACCGCCCTTCTTCCAAAGAGCTCAGGGCAGTGCGCACAGCTGCTCCCCTCCTTTTGTCCTCACAACAATCCTGTGAGTTAGGTGAGGCTGAGAAAAAGTGAATGGCCCAAGGTCACCCAGGAAGCTTCATGGCGGAGGGGGAATTCAAACCTAGATCTTTCAGGTCTAAGTCCACCTCCCAAACTACTACACCACCCTGGTTCTCATTATTGATGCTTTATTCCTCTAATAATCGCAAAATGTGTTTCATGACACAGACAAACTCTTCATGTCTCATCTGCTCTTTGTGTCTCATCTGCCTTCACCCGGAATATTTCCTTTGCTAAGCGAGAGGCTGTCGCTTTGAAGCTGTATCACCGTAACAAAATTGGCTCTTTTGGAGTGATGACTTTCCCTTTAATTTGCTGCTTACAGGCGTCTGGTAAATTAAAAAGGGGAGAGAGAAATCCCCTTACCCGCCCCACGGCCCCCACCATTCATGCAATCATCTTCCTCGGGGCAGGAACAGTTGGGCAGTTTCCGTTTTGGCGCCCATAAAAGCCTTTCTCTCACCGAAAAATTATTCCTTAATTTTTATTGGTTCCTCGGTAACTGTGTTGACACTGATGGATTGTTCTATATCCCGGCCTCTCCTTGGATTTCACTGTGAGTGGATATTGTTCCCTGGGTAGGAAATAAAAGGTAGGAAAGTGTCCATATTTAATTTACGGCTTGCAATAACGGGAGTTTTATCAACATTCTGCCAACAAATTATTCTTATTGTCATCTTCCTGTTGCCTGGAGCTGAGACCACAAAAACTAAAATTGGGTTTCCGTGAAAGACGTCATCGGATCACCTGGGCCGATGAATGGCTGGGGGCAGAGGTGAGAGGAGGAGTTGTGCACAAACGAGCAGCTGTAGGAGGCTGTTTCCTGGGAGACTTCTCAGGGTGAATTCTCCAAACCAAAGAGGCATTGGAGGGGGATTAGCAAACCGGTGGCACAGTCCAGAGGCAGGTTTGGGTCTGGTTTCCTAAGAAACCCCTATGAATCCTGCCTTAAAGTTCACAGTGGAAAGAAGGTGGGATGTCAATTGGCCTCATGAAAGGGCCAACTCCATCACTACTCATAAGAACAGCCCCACTGGATCAGGCCATAGGCCCATCTAGTCCAGTTTCCTGTATCTCACAGCGGCCCACCAAATGCCCCAGGGAGCACACCAGATAACAAGAGACCTCATCCTGGTGCCCTCCCTTGCATCTGGCATTCTGACATAGCCCATTTCTAAAATCAGGAGGTTGCACATACGTATCATGGCTTGTACCCCGTAATGGATTTTTCCTCCAGAAACTTGTCCAATCCCCTTTTAAAGGCGTCCAGGCCAGACCCCATCACCACATACTGTGGCAAGGAGTTCCACAGACCAACCACACGCTGAGTAAAGAAATATTTTCTTTTGTCTGTCCTAACTCTCCCAACACTCAATTTTAGTGCATGTCCCCTGGTTCTGGTGTTATGTGAGAGTGTAAAGAGCATCTCTCTATCCACTCTGTCCATCCCCTGCATAATTTTGTATGTCTCAATCATGTTCCCCCTCAGGCGCCTCTTTTCTAGGCTGAAGAGACCCAAATGCCGTAGCCTTTCCTCATAAGGAAGGTGCCCCAGCCCAGTAATCATCTTAGTCACTCTCTTTTGCACCTTTTCCATTTCCACTATGTCCTTTTTGAGATGTGGCAACCAGAACTGGACACAATACTTCAGGTGTGGCCTTACCATCTGTTTGTACAACGGCATTATAATATTAGCCGTTTTGTTCTCAATACCTTTTCTAATGATCCCAAGCATAGAATTGGCCTTCTTCACTGCCGCCGCACATTGCGTCGACACTTTCATCGAGCTATCCACCACCACCCCAAGATCTCTCTCCTGATCTGTCACAGACAGCTCAAAACCCATCAGCCTATATGTGAAGCTTTGATTCTTTGCCCCAATGTGCATGACCTTACTCCTTTACTTCATTCCTTCCTCATAGAATCCTGGAGTTGGAAGGTAACCATGAGGTCATTTAGTCCAATCCCCTTCATGTAGCAGTAACTCCTCCTACAGCATCTCCAGCAGTTGCTTGCTGAGTCTCTGCTTGATGATCTCCAGCAAGGGGGAATCTACCACCTTCCTTGGCAATTTGTTCCAATGCCAAACTCCCCTTACTCAGGAATTTCTTCCTAATGTCCAACCGGACCTGACATCCTCCTTCCTGGATTGGTCACATGGGTGCCTCCACCCAATCAGGAACTAATCTATGAAGAGGATGATGTTTATGGTTTGAAAATATTTGGATCTTGCCTTTTCATCCTTTCAGGAGTTTTTTATACATAAAAACATAAGAAGAGCCTTGCTGGATTAGGCCAAGGGTCCACCTACTCCAGCTTCATCTGACTCATGGTGGACCACCAGAAACCTCAAGGAGCACACTAAACAATAAGATCCCTGTAGCCTGTGGCCACCCCCTTGCACATTCAGAGAAAGGTGACCTCTCAAACCTGGAGGTTGCATTCAGACATCCATTTCATGTGTGCACTCCGGCATAGCAGAAACTGGCAGGGGATCGAGTCAGGCCAATGTTCTTTTGCGTTATTCTGAGTCTCATTGGTCATCATGGCTCAGTCAGCATCTCTCCAAGGACACACTGCTCCCCGTGACTTTCCCTAGCTCAGTCTTCTGAAAGCAAATCCAGTGGAAGCAATTTTGATTCCTTCCACACATTCATGCTTCAACCTAAAATAGCTAATAGCCAATGATTTGATTTCAGCCATAATTGGCAATGCAGCAATCAGTGGAAGCAATAATAGTCATGGCCAATCTCGATACAGCCACGCCAATGGAGTGCACACTGTCACCTGGGGTGGGGAGACAGTCTGGAGGACTCCTTGAGGTAAGAGAACTTTTGATGTCTTGTCACGGGGCAAGTCTCCACTGCCCCAATGGGACCCCCCTCAGATCTGTGCCAGTTATTATGATGGTACAAGGCCAAGGAGAGTAAGGGAGAGGGATGAGGAAAGGGAATGGGGTGAGGATCTGGGTCATACTGGTGCCGCCAAAATCCACCCCTCTATCTCCCATCCCACCTCCTGCTCACCCCTTGTTACCAGAATCTCCCCACCCCTCCCTGCGCTGTTCCACCCATCCCTGCCACTCTCCACCCCACTACCTGCTTACCTTCGCTGCTGAAGCTAGCCAGCAATGGTAGTGGGCCTCTGGTTGTTTGTGACTGTGGACTCAAAATGGGGGCCAGTGGTGCCCTGGGCACAGTGCCGTATAACCCTTTTTTACAACAGCGGAACTGTGTTCCACTGTTGTAAAAGTCAGCGTAGCCCTACATCAGCTTGGACTAAATTGTATAAGACAATAATGTAATAATGGATCACATGGCCTGTCCCTTGATGGAGGCAACACAATGGGTTATAATTACAAAAGCCCAGACCAGTCCGTGACACTTTCTGCTCAGAAATGTATCTTAATCCGTTTAGAGGCGTCCTTCATTTTATCTGGAAGTGGGTTGCAGTGATCTAAAACAAATGGATAACAGTGGGAAAATGGGATTAGAAATATGCTGAATAAATATAAAAGGAATATTTGAGTACTAGTATGATTGCTCGGAAGCAAGTCCCGCTTTATTCAGTAGTATTTATTCCCAGTTGATTGTAGCCTCAGAGCACAATCCTATGAATGTCTAATCAGAAATAAGCCCCATTGAGCTCAATGGGACATACTCCCAGGTAAGATAATATAGGATTACCACCTGGTTGTAACATGAGCTATTTATTGGCTCTCAGGCATCCCTTGCAAAAGACAGTAGCCTAGGCATTTACACAGGCCCCTAAGCCAATTTCTCAGCTTGCCTCCTGTGAAGACTGATACTTCTTCTTGGTTAGGATCCTTGGGGAAAAAAATTACAAAGGAAGCACTTGGATATGCCAGCTCTAGAACAAGTCCTGAAGCTCTGGTCCACCTCTTACTTTGTTTCCCCATTTGAGTCTGTGGTTTATTTAATGGGGTACCTAATCCCAGCTATCAGACCCTTGACTTCAGTATTGTCTTCAGCAACCAGACCACCAGTGTCTCCTGGCCTTCAGGTGAAGAATCATTTCTCCCAGTCAAACCTGAAGATGCCACTAGGGATTGAACCTGGGATCTTCTGCATTCAGAACTGGTGGTTGACCAGTGTGCTATGGAAGCTTGTGTAAAACATAGGAAGCTGCTTTCTACTGGTCCCTCCAGCTGGTGGTTGACTGATGGTGGCACTCCAGGCAGCAAAGGGTCTTTCCCAGCCTGAATTTGAACCGAAAACTTTCGTCATTCCAAGCATGTACGTCTCAATCTGGGCAGGTCGAAAATAATGATATGCTCATCTACAGACATAATAAATGGCTTTTTATTCACAGATCTATTAATTGGGAGCATGTCCAGTTTGCTATAAAGTGGTGTCAACAGCTCCATTAATAATCTGGGCTTGACTGCTGGACTGTTTCCCCTCCAGAATTCATTTGTAAACGCAGGCGGCCAAGACGTCTCCCTTTCTTGGTTTCGACGCTCAGTAAACAGGCTACATATTGATAATTACGCTATCCATAATTTTTCAGCAGAAGTTTGCTTTTCATCCATCAAAATCTTCTCCAGCTTCCCCCCCCCCTTTTCTTGTCTCCTTCTTTTCGGCGTGATTGTTTACGGCACCAGCATCTCACAATGGAAAACCTCCCGATTGTCTCAAGCCAACGAGGTTGGCTCTCCGGGGTTCATTTCCATTTTCATTCATTTTCATTTCCGGCACCTCAAAACCACGGGAAAAATCAATGCCTCCCATATTTAACGGCCTCATTGGCATTCATAACCAGTGTGGCGTCTTAGGGCGACATGCAAGGGTTCGGGCAATACGATATGATTGAGCAGAAACACGGCGATTCGTCGTGTTTTTACTCCGAAATGTCAAAAAGGGCCCTTTTATGCTCAATGAATTTGCGACAGATTGGATTCCTTTCCATGTCACTGGAGGTCATGGCACAATTTTTCCTGTTTAGCATCTGATAGGTCAGACGGCGCAAGTAGTGACAGCCTGCTCTTTCGAGGCAGTCTGTGTCATTCTCAAAAGGAACATGAGAACTACCGCGCTGGATCTGACCACAGGTCTCCCTCCTTCCCCACCCCTCCATCATCAAATACCCCTTGGGACATGCATTAAGAGAGCATGGCGATAGTACTCCATTGTGCATCTCGGGCATAGGGCATACACTGAATTGGGTTGGATTGAACTACAGTGGCACGATCAACATAGGAAAACCCTTTGGCAAGTTCAACTAGTACGAAGTGCAACTTTGAGCCCAGTAAGACTGGGGGAAGGCAGGACAACCTGCAAGTGTATCCCTTACTGTGATGCATGAGCGGCTGAGCGGGCAAAGTTCACTCAAATGTAGCAGCCTCACCCCAGGATACAGTGTTGGGGTGTCTGTGCACACGTGAAAATAAGGCACGGGTGCACACTGGCCAACCATGCATGCGTGGACAGAGCATGAGCTTGCATGTATCCTGCCTGGGAGCAGTGCAGATCTAAAAGGACAGGCTGTAAAGGAGGGAGGGAGGGAGGGAAGGAAAGAGATTTTCCTTCTGAGAAAAACTCCAGTTCACTGGCATCGCTAGGGAGGTGTGGGCCGCACCGGGTGACACGCTGGGGGGGAGTGACGCGCCGGGGGGGAGTGACGTGCCCTGGGGGGAGGACGTGCTAACTTTGTGGCTTTCAGAGCTACCCCATTGTGCCATATACCGTTGGATGTGGAATGTCCAGCAGAGTGCAATGCAAAAAACAGAATTGAAATAGCTCCTTTCGTTCAAAAGTTATGGCCACAAAACCGGAAAGAAAAAATGCATTGAGCCCTATGGAAAGTGAAAGTGAGCCGTACCACGCGTTTACTCGCAAGTAGGCGAACTTGCCATAGCCCATCGGAAAGGGCAGGCTGAGACTGTCATTCTAAAAAGAGGGTTCCAGTGCTAAAAGTTTGAGAACTGCTGTAATAACATGTTAGTAAGTTGACACAGGGGGTGTGTGTGTGACTCTACAAGTTTTCAAAATCACTAAAATCAGAGTCTGGAGGAATAAGACCATCATGTTATATATCAATCAATGTGCAATTTCATGCAGAATGCAATGAAACAAACCACATTGAAATATCTGTGTTCTAACAAAAGGTACAGCCAAAAAACCAGTGGGGGTGGGGTGAAGGCACATCACCATGCCCACCACCTGGGGCGTTGCCCTGCCCACTGGATTGGGTGACGCGCAGGCCTCCGGCACCAGGTGACACAAATCCTAGTGACCCCACTGCTCCAGTTGGAAAAGGAGTGCTGGGAACAGAAAAGTAGGCCAAACTCAACAAAGAATGGAACACCTTTCTATTAGGGAGCTGGAATAGAAATTGGGATAGTCATTATCACAACATGTTTAATTATAGCCCAGCAGACCATTTTGATCTCCCAATGACAGCCCAATCCTAAACAACTTCCCAGCACCAATGCAGCTGTACAGGAACAAACCGTCCCTTACCTTGAGGAGGCCTCTGTGACTGCTCCCCCCACAGTGCAGGAGGCAGCGCATGTCCCATTGGGGCACCACCACAGCTGCCATGGGTCAGCTCAGACCTGTGCCAGCTCTATAGGTGAGAACTCAAAGTCCATGGGTATTGGAACACTACATGAACTTCCCACCATACATTCAAAACCCATGTGGTTGATTCCAAACCCGCCAATTAAGTGGAAGAAAAGGTATCAGGCTTATTCCATGGGGAGAAATATCCACAGATAAGGGAAACCCACTTGAATCTTGTGCTTAGATGTGTGTTATATCCATGGGAAATATTGATTTCCATGTGCGTTTTTGCATGTTTTGTCTGGGCCCAACTGCAGTCATTCAAACACCCTATGAAAACTTATTGTTACAAAACTGGAATCTGATGTGGATGAACCAGGCCCTAAAGTCCAGCAGGATCAGCCCATCCATGAGGCCAAGTGATCCAGTTGCCTCAGGCACAGATCAGTGGAGGGGGGGTACACATCTCTGTCTGCCCACTCCACTGCTCCTCCTCCTGCTTCCACTCCTGGGTGGGAAAAGGAAGAGGGGGAAGAGAGGAAGAGGAAATGTGGAGGGGAGGGGAGGGGAGTGCTGAGCTAGAACACTGGAGAGTAGGAGGAGGAGAGTGGCATCAGATAAGGGGGCAGCATTTGACATGCCGCCTCAGGCATCAGGAGATCCTAGGCCAGACCTCATGTACGAACATGTCTGGGATCTTATAACATTACTGACACCTCTTAATGGTCCAAGGGGCTTAATGACAATCTTCATTCAAAGAAGAGGGGATTTGCCAGAACCTTATAGGAGCTCCTCCATCCTCCAGGGGATGCAGGTGAGATGACAGTGGCAGGAGCTAATTTCCCTACACTCCAGTTTTTATAGTCAGTGCAACAAAAGAGGCAGAATTATCAGCAGCTTCTGAGCTGACAGTCAACTCAATCTGAGACTCCAGCCAGCAACTCTGTTCAAAGCAATACCCAGAGACATTAAGCTGATGGGGCCCTGTTAAAATCTCCAGCACCGTTTTTGGTCATTGCCTGGAGTTTGATGCTGGTCCCTGGAGACTCCAAGCCAGTCTTGGGAGGCTTGGCCACTAGCGTAGCTAAGGGGGACTGGGGGGTACAGGGCCGTGGGTGTCATGCCTGAGGGGGTGTCAGAAGTCCTTCTGGAGACCTCTTCTCCAGAAGACCCTTCTGGAGACCTCTGACAGGTACTTTCAGTTTCTAGCAAAAACCAGAAATGTATTTCAGAGGCCTCCAGAAGGCATTCTCAGGCATGGCAGGGGTCATGACAATGTCATATGGAGTGTGAAAATTCTTTATGATCTCAGATGCTTTAGACACACCACTGGGTCAGCACCCCTATCTGAGACAGAGGCTGTTGGGATAATGGGATGGAAGCACAGTGTGCACTCCATGAATGAGGCTTCATAACTGATATAGGTAAGGGAAAGAATTGGGCTAGAAGACCTCCACCCATCCCAGGGCATGGTTGCTCCAGGAAAAGCCATATGGCGTCCAGTAGAACTTTCTCCCAAGAAGATGAGCATACCATAACATTATGTTGTGGGAGCCCGACAATGCCAGACAGATATTCCCATTTTTCCCCAGTGTACCCTCTATGTGCACCAAGAACTCAACAGAGCATTTGTAGTCAATGGGTTCCCGCCCAGGTGCGCCAACTCTTTATTCCATTTAATTGTGCCATGCTACACCAGCGCACAGCTGTAAATGTTCTCAATGCCGCAGCCATGGATCCCTGCAATTTTAGAAGGCATTCTTAAGTTTGGAAGCTGCTTTTGTTTCAACTTCCAAACTGTCACCCCCTGTGAGCCGTTCTTTTGCTCGGCAAGGTTCACCCCCGCAGAAATTCCTCCGCTATGGTGCCATAATTACCAGGTTCGTCCTTTTCTTTCGAGTGGTGCCGGCAAAAGTTTGACATCGGGAGACGGGCTCATGAGTAGATGTAATCGGACCCCATGCTTGTGCCGTTGGTTGACGATAGAAAAGGCGGATCGTTGATGAAGAGACCTGGCTTAATGGTTTTTGATTCCATTCATCGGCGGAGTCTTTCGGAAAAGTTATCTCGCTGTGCCAAGGAAAGAACGAGAAGTGAGACTGAATTGAGCCAGCCACTGAGATGCCGACAGGCAATCCGGGAGCGTGCGCAAAGCTTAAGAATAGACACATCAGATTTCTGGCAGGCTGGTTACTGTTATGGTACATCTCTGCGCATGTTTTTGCATGGAGACCACCTCCCTGATCCCGGGAAGGTGCTATTGTTCCTATAATTACTTAACTATTTTCCTTTCTCAGTCTGCTCAGGGAGGAATGTGAATACCAGGCTGTTTGCCTGAGCTTCAGAAGCCAATATGGGCTAAACAGAGGTGATGGCACATCAGAGAGAGATCAGAACAGGGATGTCAAACTAGTTTCATACAGAGGGCCAAAGTTAGTATTTGTGGTTGCTGAGGCTGGACATGACATCATTAAGCAGGAAGTGACATCATTAAGCAGATGATGGCCAGAAATAAGTACATTGTTCTCACGTAGAAACTCAATAGCTGCAAATGACAGAAGAGAAAATGTGCAAATCTTGTTCCTATTTTCAAGATATGAGAGAGCCGAATAATCAAGATGGGAGAGCCCAATTATAAAGGGTTCCAGATAAATTGTTTCTGGGGGAGCATTTGGCCCACAGGCTTTATGGTTGACACCCCTTCATTAGAACATCAGATCATAAGAGCCCTACTGGATCGGGCCAAGGGCCTGTTTAGTCCAGCTTCCTGCGCTGAGCCCAGAGGTGGACCTCCCTTGCCCCGCACCCCGGGGGGGCAGGGGAGGTCCACCCCAGGATAAAGGTCCATGATGGCAACCCCCTTCACAGGATGCTGCCGTCTCTCCCATGCGCAAATTGGCTCCCCGCTTACCTGGAGTGCATGGAGCCTTGCACGACTCCAGGACGCACCAGGAAGCCTACCTAAGCATCTCCAGGTTCTTAAACTGTGCTTCTGGGAAGCTGAGTTCCCGGAAGCAGTTTCCAACCAGGTCAGGGGTCTCAAAAGGCTTCCCACATGATCCTAGAGGCGTGCGAGGCTCCGCGCCCGGGGCATTTGCCCCATTCATTCAATGGGAGGTCCACGACTGCCTGGCCTTCCCCCAAGTTCCTGTAACTGATGCCCCCTAGAACAGCCCTTTAGCAGTAAGCAGAACATACATTTCCTGATGGCTTCTCTTAACTTCAAAGCCCTTGTTTATTGATTTCTCTTCTTCTCTGACCCCAGGACACCATGATGTATGGGGTTAATAACCACTCTCCAGCCAGTTTACATACAGTCACTTCTGCTGCAAGGATGGTAATTGCCAGCTTCTCTGTGTTAACATCACCAAAGGGAATGTGTTCAGCCATTCAGCATCCCAGTTTGGGGCACTTCCAAAATCCTCCTAGTCTGAATTTCTCCCTGAATTCATTTCTCTCTCAGTTATTAGGATCTGGTTTCCAGTGTGGAGAACTAATGTATTCCACACATGAAACCCAAGGGAATTTGAACCCATGGCAATTGGTTTTACTGTCAAAAGTATTTTCCTCACTGGGCTATAGAAGAGAAAAAGTTTCTCAGAGGTCATATTTGTGACTCCAATTCTGAATGGGCTTGCTGGGTGAAATGGGAAAGCTGCAGGACTCAAAATCACAGCTCCTGACTTTTCTGATTAACAACATTCTCCATGGTGCCATACCAGCTGTGGGGTGATGTTTATATAAGAATATAAGAAGAGTCATGCTGGATCCCTGCAATTAGTGCAGAATGCGGTGGCCCGTGTGGTTATTGGAGGTAGGCAGTTTGACTCTGTTAGCCTGCTTCTCCAGGGGCTACATTGGCTGCCCATTCGTTTCTGGGCCCAATTCAAGGTGCTAGTTTTGACCTTTAAAGCCCTTTACTGCTCTGGACCAGAGTATCTTAGGGACCGCCTACTTCCGTGCAATCCGGCTCATCCTCTTAGGTCATCAGAGAAGGCCTTTTTACAAGTGCCGCCGCCTAGGGAGGTACGTGGGGTGGCGGCAAGAAATAGGGCCTTCTCAGTAGTGGCACCAATGCTATGGAATTCCTTTCCCCTTGACTTAAGAATGGCTCCCTCTCTTGAGACTTTTCGGCAGGGCCTGAAAACCCTTCTGTTTAAACAAGCCTTCTGAGTTCATGGCCTTTTTAACATATTTTTTAACATCTTTTCTACATCTCTTAGTATTTTTTACAGGCCTGATTCCTATGATCTGCTGCTCTATGCTCCTTTTACCTGATTTTTTTATCTGATTACTGTTTTTATGATATTTGTTAATATGTTAATGTTTTTATCTGTTTTTTAATATTATGTTTTAATCTGTTTTTAACCTGTTTTAAGTCGCTCTGGGTCCCTTTGGGGAGAAGGGCGGGGTATAAATAAAGTTTTTTTTATTATTTATTTATTTATTTATTTATTTATTTATTTATTTATTATCAGGCCAAAGGCACATCTAGTCCAGCTTCCTGTATCTCATGGTGGCCCACTAGACGGCTCAGGGAGCACACAAGACAACAAGAGACCTCCATCCTGGTGCCACTCCTTTGCACCTGGCCTTCTGATGAAACCTACTTTGAAAACCAGGAAGTTGCACATACCCATCATGGCTTGTAAACTGCAATTGACTTTTCTTCTAGAAATCCATCCAATTCCCTTTTAAAGGCATCTGGGTTAGATGCCATCACCACATCCCGTGGCAAGGAGTTCCACAGACTAATTACACGCTGGGTAAAGAAATATTTTCTTTTGTCTGTTTTAACTATCCCAACACACAATTTTTGTGGATGTCCCCTGGTTCTGGGGTTGTGTGACAGTTCCCCGGGGTCATCCTTGTGGTTACGATCTGAATGTCAGAGGTGGATGTGCTAGTGGGCTGGGCAACAGTGGTGGGAAGCAAAAGGAGACCAAGCAAACTTTTTGCTCACCTCTCCTTCCACCCCAGTGCAGGCTACCACCCAGCCCGTAACACAGGACTAAGAGTCTAATGAGCAGCTTTAGTCAATTAACATCCTCTTCAAAGAAATCAATGCTCTCGATTCAGCACATCATATGAATTGCTGGGAGAAGCCAGTCCTTCAAAAATGCTGACAGCCACATCGCGCTACCAGATCCTTTGAAACGGCATGCAAATAATTCATCGCCTCTTTTGTTGTTGCCTTGTTCGGTGTCCTCCTCTCCCCCCCCCCCCGCTTCTTTCCTCCCCTCCCCTTCTCAGCAACAGAGACACATCAGACATCCCAAGGAATGAACAATTAACACTCAAAGTGATGCGTTTTGCCTCTTATGTGAAAGACACGCAAGACTTTCTCCTGATGGTGAGGTCTGATTTTCAAACAGAGGATGAGGGGGGAGGGGGGGCTGTCAGAGGCTTCAAATATTTACCTCTTTGTATGTTCCCAGAACATCCATTCTGCAGTGAGACCCTGCATGAAAAAACTCCCCGCTTCATCCAACGGAGTGTAGTCAGTGCAAAGGCTTCTTATGGCACCCTGAAAACTTTGAAAAAGTACCGTAGATACTCGCCTATAGGGCGATAGATTTGTCCCAACAGATCGATCCTGAATCGACCCTTCGCCTTACCTGCGGGGCCACTCGGGGTCAGGGTTGTTTCAGGCAAGCTGTGGAGCAGCAGTGGTGCTGCTGGGGAGGGTGATGTGCCACCCGCTCCCCCACCTAGCGCTTAGGAAGCGGGCGACTCCACACTCCACACCTTGAGCAGGTTGCCTGACGGAGGTTAGGGGAGCAAGGGAGCAGGAGCCTGGAGTGCCATGCCTGTCCTCAATGGGGCTTACTCCCAGGAAAGTGCGCATAGGATGGCAGCCTTTGAGCCCAAGCCTGTGCATGCCTACTCAGAAGTAAATTCCATTATTGTCAATGGGGCTTACTCCCAGGAAAGGCTTGAAGATGGGGAGAGAGACAGGAGGGCTGCTTCTTCATGCAGTCTGCAGCTCTGCATCTGCTTCTTCTGAGCGAGAGGGAGGAGGGGAACCCCCCACACAGCCTCCCTCCCTCCCTCCCACCCGCCCCCACTCCTGCACTGCCTGCTTCTCTCTGCCCTTCAGCCCCAGCCCCTCTCTTCCCTCCACCAGGCTTCACTCTGTTGAACTGTTTTCTCCCCCTTCTCCTCGCCCACTGTGCCCCCCTTCTCTTCCCCCTTCCCCACTGTCCCTCTTTCTCTGCCCCCTATTTGCAAGCCACCCTCCATCAGGGAAACTGACCAGGAAACTGATTAGAGCAGCAGACAGCAGTTTCCATTCGCACATCCCCCCAAGACCGAGAGCAGAGCTGAACCAGCTCCCCAGAATCACCCCACTTCTTTAAGAGTGAAACTCTCCTGACAGCCTTGATCCTGCTGTAAATCAAGAGGAGGAAATAGCCCTCAGACCAGGTGAGGATGGGCTTGTTCCAGCTGCAGGATGCACCTTCCCTGAAAGTGGAAACCCTCCCATCAAATGTCTCACAAGCTACAATTCAGAGCACCATTACTTACGAATACACCCAGGGAAAGCAATGGGCCTGCTTCTGAGTAACTGTGCAACTGAAATACTGAGTGATAGATCAGTGAGTGATAGATCACTTTTTTATGTTTCAGTTTTTTTCCTGTGCTGGTTTTCAATCACTGGTTCATACATGAATTGATCACCAAAAGTTAGCTATTGGTGAGGCTCTCACAGTCAACTAGCTGCCTCCCTTCCTGCCTTGCTGGCCCTACAAGGCATTCTGGAGCACTGCCATTATTCCATTCTCTTTCAAGTACCCCTAAAGGTCCTTTCCTGTGCCCCTGGGGGTACATGAACCCCAGGTTGGGAACCACTGTTCTATTAGTATGTTCTTTACAGTGCATTTACTCTCTGATAGTATTTACAAAAAGATGGTGTAAACCAGAATTTAAAAGTTTATGAATAAAAATGAATCTTATGATCTTTTACTATATTTTTAATAAATTAGAGACTGTCAGGTAACAATTTCTGGTAGGTTATTTTTCAGGATCTGGCCTAGGGTAAAATCAGACAAAAACTTGCCTCAAAACCTGCCCTCGACTTATCTGTGAGATCAGCTTATGGATGGGTGTCTTCGGTGATTGATCGGCACTTTGCTTGCACCACAGAAGAGCATTTTATCCACTTTCTCCAGTGATCACATCAATGAGAACCTGGAATAATTTATTTATTGGGGGGGGTTACCTCCCCAGGTGTAAATGTGTTTACATTTAGGGCATGCTCCATCTTGAAGACTCAGGCAGACTCAAGATGGATGATCCTGGTGAAGACAGACCTTGCCACAGTTATGTGGATCTTCAGATCCATGTATTTACTGGTGTAGACATAAATTTTGAGGTCCCCACACACACCCCAAAGCAGTGTTGCCCAGAGCCACATATTCAGTAGAATCTATCCCAAATAAATGTCCATAGGCTTGTGACCTTAATTTAACAAGCAGCCCTAAGGAAAGATGATATTAACACGTGCCCCTTGGCATATGTCTCAGTTTGCCTCCTGCTGAACCAGACACTTCTCAGTTCAGGTGGTTTGGAAACAGTTTCCCAAGCAGGACCTGAGCTCTCCTGCTGATGATGTCAATGCTCTTGCTGTAGGATAAATCCCAGTGGTGAGTTTGTTCTGGAAGAGGGGGAAGCAGATGGTAGTCTCAGATCAGGGCCCAACCAGAGCCGGGAAAGGGCAGATCTCCCTTTCTATGCATCTTGGCTTTTGCAACCCCTTGAGAACTCTCCGCAGCCCTGGTGCCTAGAGACCCATCCAGCCTTGACTCCCGATAACTGCCCCAGTCCTTTCTCTCTGCTTGCTGCTTTGCTTTCCCCTCTCCAGCCTGCACCTCCAGCCTCCATAGCCAGCCTCCATTCCTGCCTTAATTCATCCTCTGAGTGTGAGTGTTTGGCTACCTCTTGGGGGGGGTCTCCTGGACTCCAGCCTGGTGTTGGGAACCCAGGTCTAGGTTCAGGACCTCCATTGCGCCTGGAGGACTGGGCTTTAACCCACTGCTCAGGGGAAGTATCCTTAGATGAGTTTTGACTTCATTCTTTGTTTAATAAGATTTGCTTTTTTTAAAATACTGGCAGTTGAGGCCCCAGAATTTCTAAAATTTGGGTATTGATCCTCCTCGAAAAAACTAAATGTCATCTTCCCTGTTCTCCCACTCATGTAATTTTGACTGCTGCTCCCAAAAGAGAATCACAATCTTTCGGTGAAGTATTTAAGGGTGGGGGGACCCAGATCTCCAAATGAAAATAAAGCACTTTGGGGCTCCCGATGTGTTAGCAGAATTCAGTTCAGAGGAGCCTGATTTAGCCCTCTCTGCATCTCCTCCCACCCCCTCAACATACACATACAATTCACGGCATTCTGGGCTTTTGATTAATCCTCTGCTCCGTGTTTAAAATTACGTCCTGTGCAAATTGAACAAAGCCAACACTGAGGTCATTGACTCAAAATATTGAACAAGTGTCCATGCAGGGCTATAAATCCTCATTCCAAACCTTTATGGCTTTATTAGCTGAGAAGTTGCTTGATTGGACTGGATCCTGCTGTCTCTCTTAAGGAAGCCCTTTGGAGAAGCCAGAGGCCAAAGCCCCTCTAGGCCCCAGGGAACCAAAATGATCCAACAGTTGCAAAGATAACTCTCGGTTACTGAAAGAGGAGGCACTTGCTTGTTGTCATGCAGCTTGACATGACGGAGTGGCAGGTTGCACAATCGGCCCATCCAGGCAAGAGATTGGTGTGGGGGGAGGGGGTGCGCATCCCTGACCAGCTCCTGCTCCACTTTTCACTCCCTGGATTGGAAAAGAAAGAGGAAGGTGGAAAGGAAGAGGAAATGTGATGGAGAAGAAAGTGCTGAGCTGGAGCTTTGGAGAATAAGGGGAACAGAGGCTGGCACAGGGCCGGCCCATACATGAGGCCAACTGAAATCAATGTCTCAGGCAGCAGATTGGTAGGAGTCACCCATCTCTGTCTACCTACTTGATGCCACTGATGCTCCTCCTCCTCCCATCCCCAGACTGGAAAAGGAAGAAGGGCAGAGAGAGCAAGAGGAATGAGAGTGCAGAGCTGAAGCATTGGAGAGTGGGAGGAGCAAAGGCTGAAGCATCATCACATAGGTGGGCAGCATTTGGTATGCCACCTCAAGTGTCAGGGAGGTCTTGGGCTGGCCCTGACTGTTCGGATGGATCCAGAACCCTGAGTAGGATGGGGCACATACCAGAGGCCCACAGGCACATTTGTGTTGGCCAATCCTTTTAACAAGGAGGGTCTATTGATCTCCACTTCCACCTGGCAAACCATGGCCTGTGGTGGTGCTTAGTGAACACTTGTCAGTAGGGGCAATAGTGGCAGCAGTAAATCATCTACCCCCTCCCCATGCCATGCCTTAAAGGGGCCTGGGGCTCTGGTCCCTGCCTCCCTTCCTTCCCTTGTGTTTGGTGGAACAGGCAGCTGGGCGGGCGTGCCCAGGGTCCAGGCAGCCTCTCCTCCTCCTCCTGAGGCTTTTGCTGCCAGTCTGGGGACCCTCCCGCAGCTTCTCCAGGTAAGTCGGGACGGGAAGGAAGCAGCCAACCCCAACAAGGTTCTATTAGTAATTGGAAAGTTTTCAGCAATGTTTACTACCGATAATAGGAGGACTCATCTGCGCATAGAACCTAGTAAAGTTACTAAGAAGAAAAAGAAAGATCCAGAGAATCCTGATGCAAACTAGAATGGAAGAGACATGAGGCTCAAAGGAACAGATCTAGGAAGGCAGAAGCTCCTGGTGTAGCATCATCCTCCACAGTGTCCCAAGTGCTTCTTCAAGTTTACTGGTTTGGACATACTGTATTGTCACTCATTTTTTCCCTAAGGTACTCCGGAGCAGAAGAAGAAGCAAGGGAGATTCGTGCCTCTCGCAGCCCAGCCACAACTCGAAAAGATGAGGCAGTCAACCATGCGGACACAGCCTCAGACCGTTTGGAAGAAGGGGAGGTGCTATGAATTAATCGAGGTATGTGGAGACACAATGATCACCAGGAACCACAAGCACCTAGACCCGAGGCCCAGCAAGCCTCTAAGGTCTCCAGCCGGCTGTGGACCTTGTGCCAGCTGTGGGGAACTGGCAACTCCGACATTCATGCGATTCCCCACAGCTGGTGGTCATCGTGGCAGCTCAGCAGGCTTATGGAAGCAGGTCCTTCTTTCTTCATCTGGGGCGACAATTCTCAGGTGATGAATCAGCTCTAAGCGAATCAGCTCTTGGTTCTAGCGTTGTTAAGCATGGAGGAATCAAATCCCATCCTCGTCACTGTAGTGCAATAGTGGAAGATCTGGCGTTGAGGTAGAATGTGGACTTTCAGAAGGCGTTTGACACGGTCCCTCACGGTCCCTCACGGTCGACCCAATGTGCGGCGGCAGTGAAGAAGGCCAATTCTATGCTTGGGATCATTAGGAAGGGTATTGAGAACAAAACGGTTAGTATTATAATGCCGTTGTACAAATCGATGGTAAGGCCACACCTGGAGTATTGTGTCCAGTTCTGGTCGCCGCATCTCAAAAAAGACATAGTGGAAATGGAAAAGGTGCAAAAGAGAGCGACTAAGATGATTACGGGGCTGGGGCACCTTCCTTATGAGGAAAGGCTACGGCGTTTGGGCCTCTTCAGCCTAGAAAAGAGACGCTTGAGGGGGGACATGATTGAGACATACAAAATTATGCAGGGGATGGACAGAGTGGATAGGGAGATGCTCTTTACACTCTCACATAATACCAGAACCAGGGGACATCCACTCAAATTGAGTGTTGGGCGGGTTAGGACAGACAAAAGAAAATATTTCTTTACTCAGCGCGTGGTCGGTCTGTGGAACTCCTTGCCACAGGATGTGGTGCTGGCGTCTAGCCTAGACGCCTTTAAAAGGGGACTGGACGAGTTTCTGGAGGAAAAATCCATTATGGGGTACAAGCCATGATGTGTATGCACAACCTCCTGATTTTAGGAATGGGTTAAGTCAGAATGCCAGATGTAGGGGAGAGCACCAGGATGAGGTCTCTTGTTATCTGGTGTGCTCCCTGGGGCATTTGGTGGGCCGCTGTGAGATACAGGAGGCTGGACTGGATGGGCCTGTGGCCTGATCCAGTGGGGCTGTTCTTATGTTCTTATGTTCTTATGTGGTGTCTGCAGTGGCCCCTTTAAGAGTTAAGGTCTGGGTTTTCAGTAAAGGGTGTGCTGCACAGCTGCAGCCACTAGGGGCAATGAGGTACCTAAGGATATGAGGAGCACCTGAGGCAGGAAGGGTTTGTGGGTTGTAGAAGGAGTGCAGGTTGGAGGTAGGAGAGGAGACTTAACTTGGCTTATTGACTTTGGAATCTGACCTCAGACTGTGACTTGGCTTATTGACTTTGGACTTTGCCCTAGATACTCTGACTGACTTTGTGACTAAAGGACTGACTAACAGACTACTCAAACAGGCTGCGGAGAGCTGGAGAGCTGAGGAGTGCTGCTATACCGGGAAGGACTGCTGCCTTAGGAACTGGGTCTCTGCAGTTTAAACAGGTAAGCTACCCTGGAGGTGGGGTCCAGCAGGACTGTAGGGCAGAACCAGGGTCATTTTGGGGGGAAAGAAGGGGAGCTAATTTGCTTAAAGTTGACATAATTCTCCAGGCAGAGCTTGACCTTGGAATCTGGCAGAACAGTCGCCAGTGTTACATAGTGGGTCCATGCTAATAAAGGAAGGCATAGCGATAACAGCTCAATACTCATTCCATCTTCAGAACATGACCTGGCAATGAATCTGACACAAGGCAAACACCTCTGGCTTTTATACCATTTAGCTCCGCCCAGTCTCCCCATGATTGGTGCAATTGAAACATTAACTAGAGGGCCAATCAGATGGTAGGATTTCGATCTGTCACCTGATTGGCCAGCCATAAGTCTGGGCCAATCATTTATGCAGGATTTCAATCCTGCATAACTTGCATACATAACAGTTCCAATTTTATCAAATCATGGCTGCTGGGTTGGGAAGTGAGGAAGATGGTTTTTTGCATATGCAAAGCAGTGAAGTTATGCCAATTTTGCAGAAGGAAGGACTGAGGATGAAATGGAGTGACTTATCCTAGGCTGTCTAGAAGATCTTGGTGGAAGTGAGATTTAAACCAGGGGCGACTAGATCCACTGTTAACTTTCTTAGCCACTATCCTACATGTCCTCTCAAGTCCCCATTATAGGATTGCATGTAGCAGGGGAAAGATCTGTGGACCCTGGAGCTGCTGAATATCCAAGTAGACCAACCTAGGTAATAATCAACATATGTCTAGGCTTCTTCTGTTCTTACGTGTGTCCATCTGATTGGGCTCCCTGTCTCAAATTGTTCTGAAGCTCCCTCTTGTCTCAAACGTAAAAATGACTGTAAGATATGCCAGCCACAGAGGGAGAAGACAAAATTGCCCTTTTAGATTCTGGTAAGCAAACATAATTATTGCCTGTTTTTTTATTGGATTTTATTGTTGTTTTAAGTGTTTGATTCCTGGAAGAGCCTGTAACTGAAAAATAATAAATGTTGGATGGAACAATTGCCTTCCCAAGTCTCCCCTCCGATTGGAAGAGGGGAGGGACACTTTTGTGCATGTCCTCCCCCCCCCCATGTAACTGGGGTGCGTTCAGCTGTATGTTGAATCTTTTAAAGGCCGTGTGCTAAAATTCAGGGATCAAAGGAATCCAAATGGCTTTGCTTCTCATCCCAGCACCTGCAGCTTCTCCCTCCGAGCCACACAGCTCCCGAAGCCCAGAAAATGTCACAGCTGCATTATGTAGGCAGGAGGGGAGGGGACCAAATAAATAAATAAATGAGCATCTTTTTATTTGCAATAAGGGCTGCTGAGCCGCCCATGTATGTGCATTTGGCTTTGCCAGAGAGCCTATGGCCCACACGCGTACGCAGATCCCCGTTGCTTGTTCTCTCCGCGTCGGTGTTAAGTAGAGCGTTCCGTCGGAGGCCTTAATTATTTATTAAGCGTAATGGAGTTTAATATAAACAATTACTTCTGCGGGTATTAATCTTAAAGCCATTTAGCTTGGCAATGGCAAAGGGGGAGGCGGATGGTGTTTCGTTCTGTTCCAAGGCCTGAGAGCTCTGGTGCCTTTTATCATTTTTCAAATGCAGGGTGGATGTTTATGGGATCAGGATAAAGCCCACAGGACAGTACCTGTGAACACACAAAACCCAGGGGGTAGGGGGTGCCTAGCAAGGTCTATGTCTCCTTCCCCCCCCCCCCGGCTGCTACTATTGCTCCTCCACCAGCACTCCCTGAATTTGAAGAAGGGAACTGAGAGGAAGAGGAAGTGGAGAGGAAGAGCAGTGGCCCTAGAGTGTCTCCCAAAAGACACTCTATATCATAACTCCACTTGCTCCTCCATACTTTGTCCTCCTCCGTACCCCCCATCCCATCTTGCTTGTGAGCTTCTAGAGCAGCCATTTTCAACCACTGTGCCATGGCACACTGGTATGATGCAAGTGCTCCACAGGTATGCCACAGGAATTTGGGGGAGGTCATTTATTAGTAGGGCCATTGGGAGATGTGAGCCCCCCCCCCCCACTGGCAGCATGGTGTGCCTTGTCAAGGGTCAAAAACATGATGGTGTGCCTTGACAATTTTAGTGCCTTGTTAGCGTGCCATGAGATGAAAAAGGTTGAAAATTGCTGTTCTAGACCATAAGGCCTGCGGGCCATCTGAAGCCCCCAGAAACAATTCCTCCTCCCCCCATTATAATTGGGCTTTACCAGCATGATCCCCCAGTCTTGCTGGGGAGCGGGCAATATGTGAGGTCTGCTACTCTCTTGTAAGATATAGCTCAGCTGCCGAAACCACATTTTTGTGGGATAAAAGGGCCCCAGGAACAGGCAATACTGAGCTGGATGTACCACAGGACTGCTTCATGTGTTCACATGCTATAGCACATAGTGTGGTGGATGCAAATTGGGAAGGCCTGGATTCAAATTGGCCAAAGAAGCTCACTTGGTGAACTCCGGCACATTGCTGTACTTTTGCCTAACCTCCTTCATGAAGTCATTGTGCGGCTGAAACTAAAATATCTCCAGTATGCTGCCCTGAGTGTCTCAAAAGAAAAATAGGGCAACCATGAGTGAAAGATAAGGAACATGTATTTTAAAGTGTGGAGGAAGATGTTGGACACACATACTCTGCAATCCAAAGCATTTGTCTTTAGGGCAGCAATATATGTTCTCCCGCACTTAAAACATTACATCTGTCTTCATCATTCAGTGTCTCCTCTGTCTTCATCTTTAAAATGGTACATCTGTCTTCACCCTACACTTCTGCAAGGAAAAAAAAATGGAAGATGCATTGACCAGCAAAGCAAGACCAAGGAAGCTGAGAGCACAGTGATGGTGCACTCCACAACATGCATTCTCTTTTACAACACGTTAGCAGGGAGGTCAGAAGGAGAAAGAGAAGACGTGGGTGTGCTGTTTACACCAGCAGCTCTTTTTACCAGTCTCCCATAATAGTCATCTTCCCCATTTGCAATGGAAAGCCTTTTGCTCGAGGTGATGCAAGTTGATCCTAAAGTTCTCTCAGTGGTGCATAAATAAATTAATAATGCAACTTCTGCTGCATCTTGCGGCTGTTTATTCTTTCACACCTCTCCAGAACCATTGCAAATGTTCTGCGCATCCCTTAACGGGAGCTCATTGGAGAGGCTCGGCTTAAATTAAATCCTAACTGGGACCAGAACTCAGCAGAATACTCCAAGAAGCCGTACAAAAGCACTTGTATTTGGAACTAATTACATGTCAGTAATTGCCTTTATCTATAATCATCGCGGATGTTTTCTCATTAGGCTCCATTGTCAGCCAAGACAATCCAAAGTGTCTGACTTTTGCAAGCGGGTCTCTGCGATAGCGCAGAGCGCTTTAGGCAACATGTCCTCAGGGGCTCGATGAGGCTCTTCTGCGAACAAACAGAAGAGACGAACTTGTAATTGAACCGGCCAACGACTGAGCTGCGGGGCCAGGGAAGAGCTCCAAGCATTCAGAGGTAGGAAATGAATGCAGGGTGAAAGAAGCTGTGGCTGAAAGTGTGGGAGATCAATGACCAAAATCTAGATCTTGGTACACTGTGTATTAGTGATGCTACCCAAATCTGTCAGGACCTGCTTCTTAATATGAATCTGTCCCACTAGTAAGGATTGGTCACTTTCCATACCGTGTCCATTCCTCCAAAACGTTCTTCTCCTGCTTGGATAGCAGACTTTGGGTGCAATCCTACCCTGCGCTGGAATAGGCAAGCCAAGAGGCTTGCACTGTATCCAGCGCAGGATAGGGGCCCAAAGCGGCTCACCCAGAGGCAAGGGAGAACTTTTCCCCTTACCCCTGGGTAAGGCGCCTTTGCCCAATGGGTCTCCTGAGGTGGCACAAGTCTGAGGAGAGTGGAGCGACTTCATGCAGCTCCAAACTCTCTGGGAATGAGGGTTAGGATCCAGAATAAGTGCTGGATCCCAGGCCCGTCTCCCACCTCCCATTCCCCCTTGCCTGCCCCCCCCGGTCCGCCCTCCCCACTCAAGAATGCCTCTCTCCCACCTCCTTCCCTCCTCCTCCCCACCCACCCCAGAAACCAAGCTGATGAAGCCAGTGCGGTGGCTTGCATCAGCATCTGCACGCTGGTGCACCTCTGAGCACTGGCCTGACTTGTTCCTGACATGGCACATTTGACCCTCCTGGACCAGCACAAGAGACTTGCACCAGCCAATGGGCGCCTCAGGATTGCACCCTTTGTTGAAGCACCTCCCACTCAGGCAGTAAATCAGCAGTTAAGGAAGCAGTGATATGGGAAGTACTGCTGCCCCTATCTATATTGCAGACTCTGTGGGGCAGGGACCATTCCTCTCATTCTGTGCAAAGCGCTGTATACGTTGATGGCTATATATTGGTCCGATTATAATCTAATAAGAATATAGCATTATAGGGTATAGCAATTATAATATAATAATGTAATTAACGTAACAAATGTAATATCATAACAGGAATAATTAAAAATAATTAATTTAACATGTTCCAGCATATATATATGCTGTTCTCACCATTAAGTCAGCTAAGTGAGTGGGCTGCTTAGGAATGTACAAGGCCTTAGGAATAAAACAGGAGAAAACAACCCAGAGTCGACCTGGTTGTCTGTGCTGGGGGCAGGCTGACCAGAAGGGGGGGCAAGTCACATTGCTCCAATCCCCATATGACACCCAGCTTCCACCCAACATGGGGGCACAAGGAGGTAATGATGTGACAGTCACCCAGACAGTTTCATGGCGGAATACAGATTTGAACCTGGGTCTTCCAGGTCTAAGTCTGACACCACACCCCACTACACCATAAAGATCAACCGGTCATTACTTGGATACAGAAACAAGCTGCTTTACCCTCCAAAAACATGGGCAACAGCAGCATCTGTCATCCAAATCTAAATCACTCGCCTTCACTCTGCCCTACAAAACCGGCTTCAGTTCTATAAAGGTAGACGTGACTCACCTTCCAGGTACTTGGAGCTAGCTAAATACCCATTAGAGCCAATTGTTCCCCATCAAAGACCAAGTTGCGCCAAACTAAGGAAAGAGAGGAATCTCCACTTTGCCTGCAAGGGCAGCCTGACTTGGAACAGCATGTTGCCTTAGTAAATGATTTCACTTTGTTCAGCAGAGAACAGAACTGTCTCTGACTGGTGGCCGTGTTTGGATATTTGTTTATTTAATGGCACAGAAACAAACAAAATTAATTCTCAGCTTCTGTTGTGAAACAAGGGCTCCAAAAAAAAAAATTGTCTGGATCTTATGAGTCAGCCTTAGAAGGAAGGCAAGAATTGGAGCAGTGCAGTCATAGTATCATAGAGTGTTCGAGTTGGAGGGTGCCTTGGAGGTCATCTAGTCCAACCCCCTTGCTCAGTGCAGGCAATCACTACAGCATCCCTGACAAGCGGTCATCCAGCCTCTGCTTGAAAACCTCCAACGAGAGAGAGAAAGAACCCACCAAAGCATGAGGCAGACTGTTCAGCTGCTGGACAGTTAGAAAATCCTTCCTCGTGTCCAGCCTAAACCAATTTCTTTAGTTTGGGAGTGTTTAGTTTTGTAAATATGCAACTAAAAGGCATGGTCAGGACTGAGATTTATACAGAGATGCATGATATGGCAAGAGTGAATACAGAGAAGATCTTCTACCTCTCTCATGAGGGATAACCAGGAGACATCCTATGAAACTGAGCAGCAAGAGGTTCAGGATGGAATGTTCAACTGCACATCGTTAGCCGTCAATGAGACTTACTTCTAACTAGACACATGAACAGGTTTGGACTTACCTGACCAGGGAGTGGCCTGCTTCCCCTGGGAGGGGAGGGCACCAGGATGCAGACTTGTTGTCTTGTGTGCTCCCTGAAGCATTTGATGGGCCACCGTGAGATACAGGAAGCTGGACAAATGGGCCTTTGACCTGATCCTGCAGGGCTCTTCTTATGTTCTTATACCCAGTGGGCATAGGGCCAGGTACAGTCTGGGAGAGGCTGCAAAGGCCTCAGAGGGGCATGGTGTAAGCCGTCAGACCAACCAAGGAGAAGCATGAAATGGCAAGAGTTCACAGGATCCTTTCCGCCTTCAAGAAGAGGAGACTTAGAACCCAGAAGGTGACCAGGCCAGGTGGGTGGAAACAGAAGCATAATTAGGGTTTGCATTATCTGGTGCAAGAGCTCATTGCGTCACCCCCATGATGGACCTACTCCCGTACCAGACCATATACGAGAATAAATAACATCCCATCAGCATTCAGGCAGCTGCCAGCAGCTGCTGACCCCTCCTCAGGGGAAGGGGACATTCATCCCCTTTCCCCAAGTAAGGCTCACATCCTGCAATGAGGTTACTTGACTCTGTGTTGGCTATTTAGCCGGTGCAGAGCAAGGATGCCTCATGTCAGGCTGTGAAGACTGACATGGGGATCTGGATTTGGTGGAGCTCAGCTCCGCCCCCTCCCGCCCCACTTCCCCCCCACACCATCTCCCCACCCCTCCCCACCCTCTCCCTGCATTCACCGTTCCAAAGTCTCCGGGAAGATGTTGAGGTGGAGAATTTCAGCAGCAAGCCCTGCCAAGGTCAAAACAACAACAAAAGGAGCCCACAATATATCTCAAAACAGATTTTCAAGATGTATTAAAATGTCGGCCCATCAGTTTCCTCCAGGACATGTTTGAGAAGCAATCATAGGGCTTCAGGAAACCAGCTCAGACCATCGGTCCACTTACGGGAGCTCAGTATTCTCCGCGTTGTCTTCCCACAATAAAGAGAGGAATTTTTCTCTACCTTGGCCAACACAGATTCTCCGGTGTATAGATCTTGGTTAAAAAAAAACCCCAAAAGTAATCATGAGATATGATCCTGACCTTTCCACAATTTGACACTTTTCAGGCTGGCCATTTTTCTCCCAGACAGGCGGGAGAAATGCAAAATGGTGCTGAAGACAAAACAAAATTTTCCCGTATAAATTTCAGGTGCTGTACAGGTGAAATGGGCTGCCTGGTCGCTAGCCACTAGCTCAAGCCATGCTGAGATTGATGTCCCATCAAGGCAGATCGAGAAGGTAGTGGAGACTGCCAACCCCAGACTGGCGAGGGAGGGGAGGTATATTCAGTAGGTTTCGTGCATAAAAAATTGGTCACTGTTTAATAAAGTAGCACAGGTTAAACGCAATTGCAATCCGGTGTCTTTGCTGCGGGGGGGGCGTGAGGGTAAATAGAATGCTAGATGCAGGGAAGTGGGAGTGAGATGCTAGTAATTTATGGTCTTGTGTATGCCCCCTGAGGCATCCAGTGGCCACTGTGAGATACAGGAAGCTGGACTAGATGGGCCCGGGCCTGATCCAGCCGGGCTCTTCTTATGTTCTTATATTCTCCTTCCACCTGGTTGGGGAATAACAGCCCAATCCTAAACAGCACTGGCACAGCAGGGCACTGGGATTGAGCAGGCCAAAGGTCTTCTTGAGATAACGGGAACATTTCAGCTGTGTCAGCATCTGTGTAGGGTTTTCAAGCCTGGGAGGGGGAATAGGGTGCAGTGTAGGCCAGGAATAGGATGCAGTGTAGGCCAGGACCACCAATTCTCCTAGGCCTGAACAGCCCCCCATTCTGCCCTCCCCCTCTCCCTGCACCAATCTGCAGGAGCTTACCTGCTCCGCTGGGCAGTGCTCCTGGGCTCAGTGCCAGCTGGACGGTGCAGGCCTTCCCACCGGTGCTGCAGGAGCTGCTGGTGGGAGAGGAGAGGAAGGAGGACCTCTGCAGGTTGAACAGGCAAGCTACCCTGGTGGTGGGGTCCAGCAGTACTGCAGGGCAGAACTAGGGTCATTTCTGGGGAAAGAAGGGGAGCTAATTAGCATAAAGTGGGCATAATTCTCTAGGCGGAGCTTGACCTTGGAATCTGGCAAAACAGTCCCGCAAAGACATGGCAAGGAGCAGAGTTCTGGCTCAGCCAGAGTTGCCATTTCTGATACTAACTAAAGCATTTCTGGAGTAGACTTTCTGGCTGTTTCCAGACCTGCTGCAGAAAATACGTACTGTACATGAGGCTGACCAAGATGGTCTCCACTGGTGGTGGTCTCATAGAGCAAGGGTCTCTAAAATTTTTGGCCAAAGGGCTGCATCAAATATCTGGAACAGTGTCGAGGGCCGGGAAAATAATTAAATATAAAATTTCAATAAACACTTTAGAGATGGAACTTAGATGAATGAATAAATGAATGGGCTCAAATGTCCAGGACTTCTCCAAGAACAAACACAGCCCAAGAAATATAGCACACACTTAAATGGACCCCCATTCCCCCACCCCACAAGCACAACTCTGATTGTGCTTGGTCAACTGGGCCAGAGGCTCTCAGGGAATCAGAGGCTGGCTGCGGGCTGGATAGAGGCTCACCGCGGGCCGCATCTGGCCCCCAGGCTGGGGTTTGGAGACCCATCATAGAGGATGCTTGTCTCCATTCCTCCTTTCTTCCACTTCCTGGATTCAGGGAGTGAATGGAAGGGAGTTCTGGTGAAAGGAGAGTATTGGTGGCTCTTCTGACAGGATGATACACTGCAGAGTATGGGTGTGATGGAATTTACTGCCCCAACTCAGGCTCCAGAATGTCATGGGCTGGCCCTGTGCTGATACAGTGATAAATCACGGCTAAAAATAATGCCATCTTGTTGTGATGGTTACACGGAGATCTTTTTTGGTATGGAGTATTTTGCCAAAGCACAAGAGCATGCATGTGTGTCACCGAAAGCAGAATGCGCCATGGTGCACTGGTAGAATTGGCACAGGAGTGGCATGTGCATGTACGTGTGTGCTGAGCATGGTGAAGGCAAAATGGAAGGACCATCGGGGGCCATGTCCCAGGCTGCAGCATTTGCGTGGATCTTCTGCTGCCAATAACATTACAGGGCAATTAGGACCTCCGGCATACTCTAATGACATGAACAGACACCTGTTTTGCTTTTCAATTAGTTCAGCACAGGGCCTTGTGAAGGAATGAATACTCCAGACAGCATCCATCTCATAATATTACAGTGCCTCTCTCTTCATATGTCATTCTTCCCGCAGTTGCAGAATGCAGGGACAAAGGAATGGAAGCAGGCTGGCTAGCTGCACCACCCAGTGGCAGAGCTAAGGAGGTACAGGGGGTAGCAATTGCACCAGGCAGCAACCTTTAGGGGGGCAACAACCTGAGCTTGATACTGGCCAAAATTGTGAAAATCTTAGTATATACGAACAATACCATCATGTTATATATCACTGGAATGGTAGTTCAATGCAGAATGCAATGAAACAAACCACATCAAAATATCTCTATTCTATCAAAAGTTTCAGCCAAATAACCAGAAAGTAAAAACACAACTGCATTATATTACAAAAAGTGGATTTTCTTAACTTGAAACTGACCTATGAGACTGATTGTTCTGAGAGCCAATGAGGTGTTATTATGATACAGCATGGAACCAAACAAGGTGTTAATATGAATCATTTCCATGTATCATAATACAGTTACCACTGCTAACTGGGTAAAGAGGCATATTTTCAAATGGTGCTCCTCTTATATTTAGCGGGGGGGGGAGGGATAATTGTCTCTCTTCACCCCAGCACAGTGTCTCTAACCCAGTTGTTCTCAAACTGGTGGGTTGCGACCTACCAGTTCGTGTAAAGGTTCCCCCGTCCCTTGAAGAGGTGGTGCAAGGGGAGAAGGGGATGACGACCATACGGACCCGTTTTGCTCCCCCCGCCGGGAATAGCTCCAAAGGGAGGGGCCGCTTGCCCACCTCACTGAGGGTCCCTGCCAGCCTGAGCGCTCCGCCCCTCCTCCAGCTATGCCACTGGTCTCGGAATGCCAACCCTGAATTCACTTGACAGATGGGACAAGTGCACAATGGAGAGGGAGAGGGAAAGACCCAGAACTGAAAATGTTTCATGCAACCATCAAAGATTTCTATTGTTCACTTTCATAAATGAGACCAGGCCATTCAGAATGCCCCAAATACTGGATGCATGAGGGTAATTTCTGACCCAACCCTGTGTGGAATTGTTTCCATCTTTTTTTCCTCATTGCTCCACAAATCAGCAGCTTTGCTCCGTTACACAAGGAAGTAGATTTCTCCCCTCCGACAGAGAGATCACCAACCGCCATCTCTCGAAAACGCCTTCCCTTTCGTCAAATGATGGTTTGGTTTTTGTTTTTTTTTATCAGAAAAAAACTACCCTTGGAAATAAAATCTGGGTTGAACATGCCCATTGGAGAGAAAATATTATTAACTTCTCGACCCGCATGAGAGTGATGGTCATTTGGGGAACCATAAGGGTGGAGGAGAACGGTTGAGAGCAGCCGCTGCAGCTTGCGGTAATGAAGATTTATTGAGGATCAGGGATGACATGAGTTTATTTAGGATCCTGTAAACTGCTCCAGAGAGACATGAGCAAAGCAATGTTATACGGGGATGTCAGCACAATACAGAGTGACACCATTCTTTCTGGGAGGGCAGCTTGCCAGAACCAAACTGAAACTCTTAATTGGGAAGCAAACATCTGGGTGATGATGACCTTTGTCAAGTCCTGTGAGAGAGAACTTCGGCCTAGATCCAATGATGGTGTCCTGAGCTGTCCGTTGCATCAATGGAAGCACAAGATGTAGTCCTAGGAAAGGTCAAGCTTGATTTCCTGTGGCACATGGTGCACTTATGTTACAAATCCCATAAAATGGTCTCACTCAGAGTCATCCCGGTGATCTTCAACTTGCCAAGAACCAGGTCCCAACTCAGATCCCAGTTTGCAACATGAGACTTGCTTTCAAGGGCCTGTGTACCCACTTGGACTTGGGTACACTGACCCCTTTTTCTGCAGGACTGTGTAGAAACAACCCAAGACCTCCTGGCACCTGCAGTGATGAGCCAAGCTCTGTCCCTACTGAAATGGTAATGTGCCAGTCTCCACTTCCCCCAGTCCAACTCTCCTACACACTTCTGTTCAATCCCCACTTATTTTCCCAATCCAGATATTAGGAGGGGCAGTGGAGGCAAATGGATGGATGGAGATTGGTGCCGCCCCCCCATCAGTTGGCTGCCTGAGGCAACCGCTTCAGTTGGCCTCATGGATGGGCTGGTCCTGCACCTCTTCCAGGCCCCAGGTATGCCAACACAGTGGTGCTCGCCAGACCACAGTGGCTATAGTAGATGCCTTGTGCACACCCACTACAGTGTTGGGCAGCTCTTGCTGTGATTGCCGTGGCACAGAGCAGTCAGGCACACTGACTGACAACCAAGTCAGCCAGCAAGTGGACAGAAGGGGTGGGCCAGTAGCCAGCCACACTGTATGTTTTACATCTTCCTTTGACTTCCCTTCTTTCCTTCCTGGGCAATTGGAAGGAGAGGAGGAGTAAAAAGTGACAGTGCAAGAAAACAAACTCTATTTTGGAGGACAGAGATGAGAAGGACTGTTGTGGCAGGGAAGGGGGGCCTGTTGGGTGGGAGCTTTAAGCGGCACAGCAGATTGGAAGGTTTGCACAAAGCAACTACGTCCAAATATCTGGTACAACTTACTTCTTCTTAAACCCCTAACTGTGCAACTCTGAGTCTCAAAACAAAATGGCAGAAGCAGCACTGCCATGACCCACCTGAGGCTTGGTGGTGACCCACTTCTGAGTCCTGACCCACCAATTGAGAACCTCTGCCTAAGGCTCCCCTTTGATCTGCTTTTCCCTCAGTTGCTCCTCCTCTTTGCTTTTCCCTTCACACTACACGTGAAAAAGGCAAAGCCTGGGGAGCAGAATAGAAGTGGTTGGAGAAGAGATGGCCTAGAGCGGTTCCTGGGAGACACTCTGGGCTACTACTCTACTCTCTCCTCCACAAATGTTTTCTTCCTGCTCTTAAAAAACAGCCTTAGCAGGAAAAGGAGGAGACTGTAAGAAAGTAGGGAACAGGAACCTGTTACAGTCATTTGGAAAAGGTACAGATGGGTGCAGGGTAAGGACATGTCACCAGCTGCAATCTACTGGCCGAGGCAACCATTTTCCAGAGACTTTAGGCTCACCTTGGACATGAGAACCCTCCTTAGCATGCAAATGCCCATGTTGCCTGTACTGAGCAGGGGGCTGGCACATCATCACATAACGGGGAGAACATTTGGCATGCCGGCTCAGGAGGTCCTGCACCAGCCCTGCTATCAGCCGAGACAACACTGATCTGTGTCACACTCACCTGGCATCCACCAAGCAACATCGCCACACGTGCAGATGATACATCAGGCAACTCTGCAACCAGATGTTTCCCCAGGCTGAGCCCCAGAGGTCTCAGCCCTGCCCTACCTCTTTTTGAGGAAATGGATCAGTCCAAACTGAAAAAAAAAAAAATCACCCCAATATTTCACCAATATATTACATTTTTAAACAAGTTTTGGACAGTTTTAACTTAGCATAAACAAGATTTGCTTTTTCTTCTTCTAATCATGCATGGGCATCCATGGATTGGATTTTCCTCTCTCCCTCATTACTATGTGATGATTTTTGAAACAAAGCCCAGGGGAAATAAACTTGCCTGGCCTTTTTTTTTAAAAAAAAAAAATTCCATTCCCCCCCCCCTTTTCTTTTCTTTTCTTTTCAGTGCTCCAGGCTTATATTTGTACTCCATACAGTTAATTTCACTTTCAAACAATGCCGAAACATATGGAGACTTGCACTAACGCCGTGTGTTTGCTGCACAAGAACTCTGCCCCTGGGGCTGAGGAATTGAAAAGGATGCTGAGAGAAATAAAGATTCCCGGACCAAGGTTGCGGTAGAGTAATTTAAAACTTTACTAAGGAAAAACAGAAAACAGCATCCAACAGCCGAAACAGAATTCTCAGGAACAGAACCCCATGCTAAGTTCTCTTCAGATAAAGAGGACCCTGGCAGTGGTGGACCTACCACTAAATGAATGGGGCAAATGCCCCAGGTGTGGAGCCTAGCGTACCACTAGGACTGTGCAGAAGCCTCCCTGCGGCTACCGACATGGTCAGCAACATCGTCAGAAGCTTAAGGAGTCTTCCCCGACGCATCCTGGAGTCACACAAGGTTCCATGCGTCCCAGGTAAGTGGGGGGTGGATTTGCGCATGGGGGGCAGCAGTATCCCGCAGGAGCGCCATCACAGACCTTTGCCCCAGGACACGGGGCTGGGGAGTCCCACTACTGGACCCTGGATTAGCCCAGCTCTCTCAGGTAAGTTGGCCCACTTCAGAATGTGAGCTCGATGAATAGGAGCTCTCTGACTGGCCAACTACAACAAACCAAGGGCCCAATCCTATCCAACTTTCCAACAGTGATGCTGCTGTGCCAATAGGGTGTGTATTGCATCCTGCAGTGGGGGGGCAGTCACAGAGGCCTCCAAAAGGTCAGGGAACATTTGTCCCCTTACCTCAGGGCTTCATTGTAGCTACAGCAGCACTGGAAAGTTGGACAGGACGGAGCCCTAACTAACTTCAGAGAGCCTGAGCTCCTCCTTCTATAGCCAGATAGTGCACACAGCACACTATTTTTGCACATATCCCTAGTTCAGTTTGCCTGCTGAAACTTACTAAGGTCATTCTCACTCTAGTCCTCTTAACTCCTTAGGTTCTGGACTTTATAACAACCCCTCCCTTTTGTTTTGGACAGCACCCTCATACAGGAGGGTGATGTTCACCACCTTGGACCTTAAAGTGTTATAAGCAGAGGGCCCTTTTACAGCAACCGCATAGAATACTGAGAAAGGTAACATATATTAAGCAAAAACATAAGAACAAGCAAGCATTGTTATCCATTTCAATACCTTCTTCAGCTTTCCAGCCCAATTTGGGATCCGTGACCATAAATCTCCAAACCAATTCTGTGCCATCCATCCAAGAGATTCCTCTGCTTTCTCCTGCTCTAATCATTCCTGTGCCACCTGCCTCCGGTGTGCAGTTCAGTCATATACCATGTCATATGTATCATCTACGAATACGCAGCGCTCTTAGTGGATCAGGGCACAGGTACCTCCTTTTGCCGATAAAATTTGATCTAAAGCAATTCAGTTCTGGAGGGTTACCTCTCGGAGCTGTTTCCCTAACAGAGCAGTGTCTTGACTTGTGGCTCAAAGCTCTGGCAACCAAGTTCAGTAATTTGGCTAGATGTCAGCCACCCCAGACTTTGTTCAAGTGCTCACATTCAAAGTGCCCCCCCCAAAAGGAGCTGCGGGGAACTCAGACTTACACTGTCACTGTGCTGATGGTGTCGCTCATGATCCTTCCCTAAACCTACCCGACCCTCGAACGAATTTTAAAACACCAACCCTCACCCTCCAAAAGAAAACCCACAAATCAGAAATCGACAAAAATTCAAATCAATCAATAAGCTAGAAGAATTGAAAGAGTAAATGGCAAAGAAACAGCAATAACAAAATGTGATCAATAAATTCCAATTAGCTAGAATAAATAAATTCAATAAATTCCAATTAGTTGGAAATACGAAGAACAAAGGACAATAAACATTAGACACAGTCCCTAAAAATAATTCAAGATCTTCTGTCTCTTTTCTGACCCCTCTAAGTCCTCCCCTCTCTCTAGGTCTCTCACTGTCCCACTCCCTCTCACTCTCACATGTGCCCAGTGCTCCTCCTCTACTCTATATACCTGTGTGACAGGTGACATCACAGGGGGTGTGACTTTAACCTCCCACCTCAACTGCCACCAACTGCCACTTCTATGGGCTTTTGAGGTGCCTCTTCTTCCACCCAAGCTCCTTCTCTCCATGCTCCCCAAGTGTCTGTTCCTCTCATAAACCAAAAGACATCTGATGCGCCCCCCCTTTTCTTGAGGGTCTCCCTGATAGATCAGACATGACCCACTCAGGGCTTGCCCGGGGGTGCAGCTGAGGGGGGCAGCACATTCAGCCGGTGAACTTTCTCTGCTCTCCTCTTTATATACCTGTGCAACAGGTGACATCACAAGGGGTGGGGGCTTCAACTGGCACCAACTGTCACTTCTTTGGGGCTTTAGGGCACCTCTTCTTCCATCCAGGCTCCTTCATGCTCCCCACATGTCTGTTCCTTTCATAAACCAAAAGACCTCTGACTCACCCTCCTTTTCTTGAGGGTCTCCCTCCCTTATAAATCAGGCGTGACCCACTCATGGCAGTCCAGAGGTTGTCAATGATTGGAAGAGATGCCCCCTTTGCTCTGGTTGGTTCTTGCCTCCACAGGATCCCTGCACACCACAAGTACCTCCCAGCCTTTGACAAGTCTTGGAAGAAGAATGAACAGGCCCTTTGCAATATGGGCTTACCCAGGGGTGCAGCTGAGGGGGGCAGCTGAGGGGCAGAGGGCAGTGCCTGGACTTCTTTCAGACCATGAGGAATGAGGTCATCAGTAGCAATGCTCAGATAAGCCTGTTACCTGAAAGCACCACTTAATAATGACACGGATAACCGGAGGAGGTTTGCAAACTTTACTGCAGCGATGAGGACCAACACCTAGCAAAGCTACTAAGGGTGTGGCCCGAACTTTCTTTCCAGCAAGCTTTTGTACTGTTTAAGCAGGCATTAGCATATCTCATCTCTGATTCGCCTAGGAAATGAGCTGATTGCCAAAATGTATACATTCTTGCTTACCCATGTCCATATTTGGTCATACTTTAAACACCTCTGCTGTGGCACACATTTCTTCATGATGGTGTGCCAGAAGGAGGGGGAAGAGGGGGATACGGAAAATTTTAATTTCCCTGTTAAGCTCCGGCTTCAAGCCAGTCTCTAAGATCTGTTTTGAAGGCTTATAGGGGGCAGCAAAAAAAAGCATTGTGGGTCAGTGTTTGCTTTATGGCCAACACAAATGGCCTGTGTTGCTGTCGCATTCCCTATGAGCCTGGCACACCCCTGTACATCTGGACCTCTGGATTTCTGGTCACCTCTGGACTTCATCACTGCCTTGGCACAGTGGTTTTAAAACTCGTTCAGAGATGTTTCCTACTTCATTCAACAGGCCTCCTTCACATACCACGTCATTGTGTCAGCTTGAAGACCACAAAGACCATTTAAGGTGAGAAAAATGGTGGAGGGGGTGGGTTCATGAGTTTTCAAACAGTTTTTGAATTGCTGACAGCTTTTCAAAGCAAATTGTGCCTGGCTGGTGGCCACAGAATCCTGCCAAATCCACCCACCAGTGACAGCAGGCCAGCCAGTGGGAGGAGGAGGGTGAAGTGTTAGGGTTGTCGCTAACCACTAGGCATTGTGCCTCTTCTTTTGGCCATGTCCTCTTCCACCTGAAGGACATACTGGCATTGCTGGTGGTCACAAGGTATCTAGGGAGCAAACGTAGAGGCAGTGCAGGAAGGGGTGTGAATTGAAAGGGGCCCCAAGGAGGGTGGGTAGTCTTGGGCTCCTGGCTGCCCCTGGGTTCCCTGCTGGTATCATCTCAGCAGTTTATGCAGGGCTTCCCAGGTCACACCCACCTGACTTGTCTCCCTATTCCTCCGCTGGGCCTCAGAGCAAAGGTAGGCAGGGGGTCTGGTCTAGAGGGTAGAGCCTCTGTTTGCCTGAAGATAACATCTGCAGGTTGCCAGTTCGAGGCCACCGGCACCGTAACTGGTGAGACCTTGAAGCAACTGACAAGCCGAGTCGAGTTATTCCACCTGCTCTTTGGTGTGAGCGAAGAAGGACTTGGCTGCCCTCCATGTGAGAGATAAGGAGCTGCTTGTCAGCTTATGTGGGAGGAAACTGGCGGCCAGAATGTGATACCAGATCAGAAAGATCCATCTGAAATGTTGTGGTTCTTGAAAGATAGAACTTTTCTTCAATTGTAAAAATCCCTACGGGGATTTAGAACAGCCTGCTATGTAAACCGCCTTGAATAAAGTCTGAGGAGAAATCTGATGACCAAGAAGGGCGGTATATAAATACCTGTATTATTATTATTATTATTATTATTATTATTATTATTATTATTATTGAAGGCACCATTTATTTTATTTATTATTTATTTATTGGATTTGTAATTCGCCTTTCTGTTCCCGAAGGGCACCCAAGGCCAGCACTTAACAGCACTTAAAAAGACATAGAATACATAAAATTGTAAAATGCAATCATAATAAAATGCACCACACTCCTCAGCTTCAGCGCCTTCTCCACCCTCAGCCTCCAGCCCTCAGCCAGCCCCTTCTCATCCCTGGCCCACTCCTTATATTCTCTTGACACTGGCTGGTCCCTCCTTCCCTTCCTGGTTCCACCTTCCCTGTATGGTTGGTGTCTGGGTCCTATGCCTCTTATTCCCAGGGGACAGGAAGGCTCCTGCAGATACTTGCAGCGTGGGCTGGTGCTGTCTGCTCATCTGGCCGATAGCCCATGCCCTGTTCAGCTGTTGCCTTTCCAACCTCTCCTGGTGTGTACCTGGCCCTGGATTCACTTGGGGGGGGGGGTATACCCTGGTGCTGGTAAGGCCAGCCCTGGGCATGAATATTTGGTGTTTCCCTCCTATATCCCCAGGTACTTCAGATCATCTCATGGGAAAGGGTCTTCAGCACACACCAGAATTTCACTGATTTCCATCTGGGGCCCTTGGAGAAAATGTAGACAACATCCATTGTGATGAAAAGCTTTATTACATCTGCATTGCATCAACCCACCTGTGGAAGAGGCAGGAGCCAATCATGAAACCAGCACACGCAGGAGTCAAGCAGAGCCTGGGGCACCAGACTGGAACCAGGAACAAAATTCCAATTCCCGAGGACATGGAAGAGAGTCGGGAAGCAGCAAGGAAGCCAAGAATCGAGCCCGGAGTCAGGATCGGGAATGAATCCAGGCACCAGCAGAAACCGTCAGAAGCAATAGCACAGCTAGAACAGTGCAAAATGGTAAGTAGCGCAGGCTCCTGAAAGCAGCCCCTCCCACTCACCCACAGAGCCATCCAGGCAGCAACATCAATGCGCAACACTCTAGCTAAGCTACTGGTCAGAAGGGAGAATGGGAATGCGGGTCAGAAGGAGGATGGAATGAGGATGGTCAAGCCAGGAGTCAGGAACCTCTTGACATCCTCGAGCCCCCCACCCCTTCCAAAGACCATCTGATATTTTCTCATCCTCCTATTCTTCCTCCAAGTCCTCCAAGTCCTCATAGAGAACTTGATGTGGATGGGAAGAAGAAGAGAGGCAGCTAATCTTTCCATTCTATTTGCCTTTGGAAAGGGGTAGGGAGGTGGGGGGAGTCATTGCCCATATTTTCACCATGGGGAAGGCCTCAGGAGATTGGGTTTGATATGGGGGGGGGGGTCATGTTAAGCAGCAATGTCTTCTTCCAAGCTTTCAGGTGGGCTGCAAAGAAGTAGATTCAAGAAATACCTTCTTCCAGCGTCAACTCTCCCTTCGCGAGGAGTTGCATCTTGGAACGTGTCCACTTGGGCCGTCGGTCTCCAAAATACAAGAGCAATAGTGCAGGCCCCTCGGACAGCAGCTAAGGCTACGCATGATGTCCACTGGAGCGGACAGTGAGTCACTTAAGCCTCTTCTGGGATGTGGCCTTGCCCTCCCCCAAAAGAAGGAACCTGCTTCGGAGAGAAGGGAGGGTGGTGATGTGACGCAACAGTCTCTCCCAACTCTCTAAGGATCTTGCCGCTGTCTGTAAGGAACCCCCCTCCCCAGTGAGCCTGCCTGGAAATGTCCCCCTTCCAGGAATTGTGCTGCCAGCAGTCCCAACTGTGACTGGTGACCCACTGCCATTTTGAGCTCATCCTCATTTCATCCCAGAAACTTCATGATGGGGACAGGAGGGGGTAGATCCAACCCATGGAAGCAGGTGGGACACTTACATTCATATGAGGTAGAAGCTGGCCAATTGGCAGAGGCTGATGCAAGTTTCCTTTCTCCTGGCTGACTCCTCATCATCAGTGGCCATGAGGCTTCCACTCAGCTCCTGGAGGACACAAAAGCACTTCAGCCTTATTCTACTGGACTGAACCATCTCAGAATCTGGCCCCCAGCTGGGGCACGTATCCTCCCCCAGCCAGAAGAATGACAGGGTCCTTGGAAGAGTCTCCAAAGCAAGTTGACCTAGGTGGGCCAAGTGGGCCCCTCTCCCACCGGCTTCCCTTTCCACAGACCACCATGTCTGAGAAAAGACTCACTTCCTTGATCTTTATCAGTTGGCCTGTCGTGGGGAACTTCAGCAGTTAGGAGGGGGGCTCTGGCACTGGCTCTTAACTGCTCTTCACTGCCCCCCCCCCACGCCAACAAGGCTGAGAGGGGGAAGCCTGTTGGCAGAGAGCAGCCATCACGATTCCTGTGATGAAACCACAGGAACCACTTCCATCTTCCTGTCTCCTGCTCCATGGTTTGCTACTCGCTGTCCTCAAATGTGAGGTGCCCACTCAAGTCCTGTGAGGCACATGATTGCACTGGACTAAACCTTCTCTGAACTCCTGCCCCCTTACCATGTTGCAGGTAGCAGAGCTGACAGATGTTCCTTCAGCCAGATAAACCCAAGCACCCCCTGCAACCATCAGCAAGTCAATGTAGCCTCTCTTTCTGCAAACCAGCATCTCTACAACACTCCCTTCCATAAGCTCTGTGAACCAGTCGGTGGTGGGCATCTCAGAAAGGAGCCCACACAGTTTTTGTCCCAGGTTTGATAAGGTTTTTTCCCATGCTTGTCCCTAGAAGAAGGCAACAGATTCGAAGGAAGGGCCCTCTTGAGAAGAAAACGATGAAGAGGCAAGATGGGACCTCTCAGGTCCAACTAGATCAGCTCTCCTGATAGCAGGACCAAAACTTCCTGCCAGCCCAGATCACTCCCTGCTCCTACTGGCTCCAGACTCAAGAGGACAAGTCAATCCTAGTCACAGTTTCATGGAAGTAAGCCCCATTGAGCATAATGGGACTTACTTCTGAGTAGACACATAGGAGTGGGTTTGCCTGGCTGTGATGGGCACATTTACCTGGAAGTAAGTTCCATTGCACATGCCTGATCTCAGAAGCTAAGCAGCTTCAGGCCTGGTTAGTACTTGGATGGGAGACCGCCTGGGAATACTGGGTGCTGTAGGTTTATACCATAATCTTTTGAGACTGAAGGTTGCCAACCAAGTTCCATTTACTATAATGGGTCTTACTTCTGAGTAGACATGCATAGGATTGGGCTCTGAGGGCCCAATCTTTTCCAACTTTCCAGCTTAATGTAGCCACAATGCAGTGGTAATTTAATTTAATTAATTTAATTTAAATTTAATTTTAATTAATTAAATTTGATATCATGGGGGGGGGGGAGGCTGAGGCAGCTTTGCCAGACTATAGCTTGCTCCATGCTATCTTCTGATGTTAGCTATACACTCAGCTCCTGGCTTCCTTCCTCATTCCACCTCAGCCTCGTTCTAATGGACTGAACCATCTCAGAACCCAGCCCTCAACTGGCAGAGGCTCTTAAATGTCTGCCTGCTTTTGACTCACTCCTGATCTTCATGCAAAGTTAAGCATTCACTCAGCTCCTGGGGGCACAACAGCACCTCAGCATTATTCCACTGAATGGAACCATATCAGAACCCGGCCCCCAGCTGGGGCATGGATTTTCCCCCAACCAGAAGAATGCCAGGGCCCTTGGAAAAGTCCCCAAATTAAGGGTTGACATCAGGTGTGCCAGGTGGGCACCTCTCTCACCAGCTTCTCTTTCACCATACCTGAGAGTGTATGATTTTCGGGAGCTGATCAGTGGTGGGAAACTTCAACAGTAGGGAGATGGGCTCTGGCGATGGCTCACAGCTACTCTCCACTGCCCCCCCCCATGCCAGGCCAGCCTTTGGCAGAGCACAACCAACACGGTTCTTGTGATGGAACCACAGGAATCACCTCCATCTTTCTGCTTTCTGCCCTGTGTCTTGCTCCCAGCTGTCCTCGGACGTGATGTACCCACTCAGGTCCTGTGAGGCACAACAGCACCTTAGCATGATTTCACTGGACTGAACAATCTCATAACACCTGCAGCCTGCTGGGGTGCAGATGCTCCCCCAACCAGAAGAACACTAGTCCCTTGGAAGAGATCCCAAATCAAGGGTTGACCGCACACCTCGTCCACCAGCTTCTCTCCCACCAGCTTCGCTTTCCACAGACCACCACATCTAAAAGACACTCAATTCCAAAACCACAGCTGTTTGGGAGGGTGGTGGGCACTTCTGTTAGGAGCTGCCTCTCCAGACTGGCTTCTGACTCTGAAGGGAAATGACGCTGAATAAGAAGGACAACCCCCTTAGAGATGGGTGTGATGAGGGAGCTGAAGTCCTCGTGGGCCTGGGTACCTCCTCACCTTTCCAACTCTGATGTACACACTGTCACCTCCAGAGGGGATGCTCGCTTTGACACTTGATGGTGGAGCCTCAAGCATGGCAGATGCACAGCTGAGGTGTTACAGATGCTGCCTCCAGCCCCCAGGGGATTTGCAGGATGTCTTGCGGCTGTGCTGCCTGCCCAGCAGGCATTTGCATCACCGGGGAGAAACTGGAGGAAAGGAAAGTGGTTCCCAGGCAGAGACGGATGGGGGGAGTGGTCTGGGGGGGCCAGGGAGTCATGGCAGAATAGCCTTGAGCTTCTGCACCTCTTGTCCTTTCCAGTCAGTTCCTCCGGTCTCCACATGGGTGCCTTGATCTCATGAACCAGGTCAGTGGTGCTCAAAGTGGTTCTTCAAACAAAGAAAACAGATCATTTCTCTTAAGGGGAATGACCCAGGAATGGGTGCCACAGAGACGCCTCAGCAGTCGTGACAACGCAGGCACCCAGAGTCTTGCCAGCCTACCTGAGGAGGTCTGGCAGCCTTGGAAAGGGTTCGGGAGGCCTGCAGCCTCCTCTGCGGGTCTCCCCCAAGCTTCATTTCGCCCTGGTCTGCAGGTCGGAGCCACTAGGGTTCTCATCAGCCGGTGCGGGATGCCAGTGCGTCACCCCCCATGCAGTGGGCGGGGCAATACCCCAGGTGGTGGGTGTGGTGATGTACCATCACTCCGCCCCCACTGGTTTTTTGGCTGTACCTTTTGATTGAACAAAGAGAGAACACATTCTGCATGAATTTGCACATTGATTGATATATAACATGATGGTATTATTCCTCCAAACTGTGATTTTAGTGATTTTGGTCACTAGTGGTGTCACACACCCCCCCCCCCGAGGGTGTCAACTTACTAACACCTTATTGCAGCAGTTCTCAAACTTTTAGCACTGGGATCCACTTTTTAGAATGACAATCTGTCCAAGACCCACCAGTAGTGATGTCATGGTGGAAGTGACATCATCAGGCAAATTAAATAAGTTTAAATAATTAAAGTAAAACAAATAAATAAGCAGAAACCAGCCCTGTTCCACCAAGTGAATTTCTTCTGTAGCCTGCCTGCAATAACACCCCCCCCCAAAAAAAAATCAGAAATGAAGAAAGCATTGCATCCAGGCGTTTCTCTGACCCAGTGTGGGAAGCCAGTGCTTCGCCCCATGGCATCCTGAGAAAGAGTTCCAAGACAGCAGACAGTGAAGAGCAATGAACAAATGTATTACTGTGTTATTAGTGCAATCCCGCTTTTACTTGCTGCTTGTCTTGCATTACAAGCTGAAAAAAGAAAGGAGCAGAATCGTAACTTCTACTCAGAAGTAATTTTGTTCAATTTTGTTCAGTGGGACTTACTCTCAGGAAACTGCGCAAACAAAATTATGCAGGGGAAGGATATAACACCAGGACCAGGGGACATCAACTCAAATTGAGTGTTGGGAGAGTTAGGACAGACAAAAGAAAATATATCTTTTCTCAGCATGTGGTTGGTCTGTGGAACTCCTTGCCACAGGATGTGGTGGCAGCATCTGGTCTAGATGCCTTTAAAAGGGGATTGGACAGATTTCTGAAGGAAAAATCCATTACGGGTTACAAGCCATGATGTGTATGTGCGACCTCCTGATTTTAGAAATGGGCTATGTCAGATGCTGGGGAGGGCACCAGGATGCAGGTTTCTTGTGGTCTGATGTGCTCCCTGGGGCATCTGGTGGGCCACTGTGAGATACAGGAAGCTGAACTAGATTATGGCCTGTCCAGTGGGGCTCTTATGTAAGCTGCGTCCTCCTCTTGCTCCTGTGGCTGTGGTGGAGAGATTGGGGTGCTGCTGTGTGTGGGGGGAGAAGGGCTAAGAGAGCACATGTACTTACCTAATAAAGAGGTAGAGGATTACACATATGGCAGAAATGATGCTCATTTGGCTGAAATAAAAAGAACAATTTCTCAGCAGTTTGTCATAGAAGCAGAACTAAGGGGGCTTAAAGGGGGACCTAGAACAGCTGGGTCTGAGTGGAACACAGAACTGGGGGGCACAGACACTGCCTTCAACGGCAGGACAGACGTTCAGATGTAGCAATGGGGTCTGGAGGCTAAAATGGTCCTCTGAGAGCCACACAGAATGCTATTTCGGCTCCCCAGGTGCTGCTATCTGCCTCTCTCAGCACTGGCCGTTTGAGCGCAGGGGCGGCGTTGGCCTGCTGGTGAAACCCTCCGACTTGAACGATTCCATCGCTGGGACAGGCTGGTGCTTGGCCGGGGTTCGGGATCACATTCTGCACTGCTGGATCACGACCATCCTGAGGTCCGCCTGCATGGCCAAAAGCAAATACCACAGGGTCCAGCACGAGATCCACGTCCTGAATACAGGGCTCTCCTCGCAATCTTCGCGCAGGTCTCTGTTGTGCTGCTGCATCAGGTGGGTTTCAAAAATGAAACTCCATATGCCTTGAGGCTGGCTGGCCCTGCTCTTCCTTTCCCCTTGAGGGACGGGGCGGAGGGCGCATCCTGCTGCTTCGGAGCTCTGATCACTGGAAGTGGGGTGGGGATCCATCCCTGCCGCTCCGGAGCTCTGGGCAAGCTCTGGCAAGCACTGGGAGCAAGGACCCCCCACTACTGTGGAATGGAATAGAACCCAACCGTGCAACAATAGGCTGTGACCATCCCCAGTGGCTTAGCCAGAGGGAGGGTGAGAGAGGGCTTTTGCAGGCTTTCAGGCTGGCAATGCCCAGGTGCCATCTCCAGATCCAGTGGCCGCCTGCCCCTGAGCCCCGGGTGCAGGGGAGAATCGGCAGGCCTTCCTGTTCTGCTTGGGGGCTTCCCGGGGCCACTATGGGTAACAGAATATGATGAGCTGCCCGGGACCTGATCTGGCTGTGGAGCAACTACTGTTAAACTGGAAGTAAACCAGTGTCACAATCACTGCGGCACCACTGGGGCACATCCCCCCTCCAAGTCCCCAGCCCTGCAAACACTTGCAGTTGGTTCTCTGCCTCCCAGTGAGTTTGAGAACCACTGAACTAGGTGATTCTGGATCCACTCCAGTTTCGAGTGCAGCCATTTTCAATCACTGTGCTGTGGCACACTGGTGTGCCACAAATGGTCCTCAGGTGTGCCGCGGGAGTTTAGGAGAGGGTCATTTATTAGTTTGGGATTATTTATTATCCC
Source organism: Tiliqua scincoides (assembly GCF_035046505.1). Classification (NCBI taxonomy): domain Eukaryota; kingdom Metazoa; phylum Chordata; class Lepidosauria; order Squamata; family Scincidae; genus Tiliqua; species Tiliqua scincoides. The sequence continues at coordinate 11,639,793 of NC_089829.1, forward strand.
ATTGGTTTGTGTTTATTGTTTTTAAATGTTTGATTTTTATACTTATTTATATTTTTCATGGTTTTCATATTTTATTTGTTAGCCGCCTTGAGTGCTCCTTGTGGAAAGGCGGGATATAAATTCTACTAATAAATAATAAATAAATAATTGGGGGATGTGAGGCCCCCCCACTGACAGCACACTGTGCCTTCTCAGTTGTCAAAAAATTGATGGTGTGCCTTGAGCATTTTAGTGCCTTGCCAGTGTGCCATGAGATGAAAAAGGTTGCAAAGCACTGTTCTAGAGGGTCACCATCCCACATGGCAGTTGACCACTCATGCCTGCTATAGTTTGTAGTTGTTTGGAAGGGAGGGACATTTGCTCTGGTCAGCACTTGTCTATAGGATCCCTTCCTTCTTCAATGGTTGGGAGGAGATTGAACAGGTGTGTCACTATGAACTTGCCCAGGGATGTAGTAACTGTGGGGTGCTCAGTGTAGAGGGCAGTGCCTGGACTTCTCCTGGAGCAGGAGATGATTACAGGATTACCAGACATAACAAGGATGATTACAGGAGTGCTCAGCCCTGGCTGCAAAAGGAGGGGGTCCCTAGGAACCGTCCTAGGGTCTTATGGGGGTTGCAAAACCCGACTTACATTCTTAGTGCATCCCAACAGTGTTTCTGGCTTATATCCTCCCTAACACTCATCCTTACTAAGTACAGGTGTGCCCATTCAAGGGCTCCATTCTGGAACCCACCACAGATACCTGAAACCACAGATAAAAGAACAGCTTTCCATTTGGCTGTGGCAAGGGATCACCCCCCCCCCCCCCATCACGCTTGGTTCAGTAGTACAGTTTGGTACTGTACTGAATTACTCCAGTGCAATCTATTGTTATTGGAAAAGCGTCGTCCTTCATTTTGCGCAGTCATTTGGCCGGCCATTGGGCGACTTCTCCGATTTGGCAGAATCAGGTCTCGCGTTTTGGGGGGCTTAACGTTTTGCCCTCCCCCGTGGGCATGGGGCATACTGAAAGTCATCAGAAGCCACTGGCTGTTAATTAAACAGGGCAGAGGCAGCAGTTCCTAGTTACCTCTTTGTGTTTGGCTTAGAGAAGGAGCCCCGAGGTGGTGACACCTCTCGGCTAACAGGGCTTTTTGGCCAAGAGTGACATTCCCTTGGCTAAAAGCTCTAGCTTTTTTTAATTAGAGAATGTTTCACATTTGCAAACAAAGAAGAAATTACAAAGTAGAAAATATGAGGTCCCAAAACACAGTTACGTACATCAGAAGGGTATGGGTGATCACACCCCAGAGCATTCAGGCATTGTGCAAGTCGTTGCAAGTGGTGGGTTTAGAGTCCATAAGTCACTAAGTCCAAGGCTAGAGAGCGGAACATGCCCAGTCTCACCTTATATGTGACCAGCTGTGCCAGGCCAGGCTTCTTCCACTGACAGCAGCTTCTGTTCATGGATCCTGAGTCCAGGGCCCCCCCCCCCCAGGGCGGTCTCCGTGGTCATTGCTGGTGTGTCTGGCTTCTGGATGGGTTTGTCCAAGGCATGCATGACAGCAATGGGGCACAAATCACAACGCAAGGTGACATACAAGGCAGTAAATCATGATCGGGTGAAGAGGAAGAGAATGAAGCAGAAACAAGTTCTGTGTCAATCCTTCTCCAACAGCATGAGCAAGCAGGTACAGTGTTGCTCAAGTGGCATGTAGTCCAAGGTTGGAGGCGGTGGGGGGAGCTTGCTTTATCCCTGTGTTTTTCCCTTGAGAGCAGAGACTTTCTGCTTTCCCCTTCCTGCTCCCACCAGGAAACAGTCTGCAGAGAGGTCTACAAGGGGCAGTGACTTAAGATCCACCGCCATTCCCTGGATAATTCATGCCTGCCAGTTTTTTTCCCCCTCCCACCTCCCCATGTATCCCTTGACTTCAGTTTCTGGGGTGTGTGAGAATATGATGCTGGCTCTTCCCCCCCCCCCCAACTTGTGTATGATCTTTGTTACTGCTTTGCTTGCCAGGGCTGATCAGTTTAGGGCACAATCCTAACCCCTTGGTTGGCAACCTTCAGTCTCAAAAGACTATGGTATAAGCCTACAGCACCCGGTATTCCCAGGCGGTCTCCCATCCAAGTACTAACCAGGCCTGACCCTGCTTAGCTTCCAAGATCAGACAAGATCAGGCATGCGCAGGGTAACAGTTATGTCAGTTCTTTCCAGCACTGGCATAGAGGTGCCAATGGAGCATGTGCTGCATCCTGCAGTTGGGTGTCACTCACAGAGGCCTCCTCAAAGTCAGGGAATGTTTGCTCCCTTACCTCGGAGTTGCATTGCCCTTATGTCAGTGCTGGAAAGCACTGACATAAGGGGTTAGAATTGCACCCATTATGTCTGTCTGCAAATCCCAAGCCTGTTTCCCTCTCTCATCAAGCATTTCAGGTCCCTTCTCTCTCCCTCCCCCCCCCACAGCTTGTTCTTCAGCCCCATCTCTTGTAGACATAAATACTTGCTGCTGCTGAAGGCAATTCCCAGTTTTCCTCTCCCTCCTTTCCGCCTTTCACTCCTCCTTTCAAGTCACAGATCACAATCGTGCCTCCAGATCAAAATCGCCAAACTAAATCCTGACCTTCTCTTCTCCACCTCTCTATAAACCCAGATTCAACATCTGCATCTCCCCCTGGTTATGAGCCTGCCTGCCACTGTCAGAAGGTGTCATTTAGTGTAGAAGGACGCAATCTAGCCCTTGATTTGGGCTGGCACAAGTTCCTTGCGCTGGCCCAGGAGGGTCGCAACTGTGCCATAAGGCACGTTTGCACCTCCTCAGGAGGAAGCCGGGCCGGCACTCAGAGAAGCGCCAGCCTGCGGAGGCTGATGCAAGTCTCCATGCCAGCTTCCTCCCCGCACCTTGCGTCGGCCTGGCTGGGCCAACACAAGGCTCTGAAGTAGGTGGGTGGGTGGGAAGAGACAAGAAGGAGGCATTCCTGGGCAGGGGAGAGGGGTGGTGGGCGACCCCAGGGGCGGGCGGGCAAGGAGTGGGAGGCGGGACTGGAATCCAGCAGTTATGCCAAATCCCAGCCCCTATTCCTGGGGAGAACAGAGTGGCCTTAAGCCACTCTGCTCTTCTCAGACTTGCGCCACCTCAAGAAAGGGAAAAGTTTCCCCTTGCCTCTGGCTGAGCCGCTTTTGGCCCCTATCCTGCACTGGATACAGAGCAAGCCTTCTGCTTGCTGTTCCAGAGCAGGGTAGGATTGTGCCCGAAGTGTCATAGATTGGAAGAGGTGTCCCCTTTGCTCTCGTCAGTCTCTACAGATCCTTCTGAATGGACTCATGTTTGTTTTCCTTTAGTCTCTCACAGGAGCCACATCAATTGCACTCTGCATTCTTTGTTGGTACAAGACAGCCAGTGGAGGGAAGCCATGAGCCACTGCCAGAGCCCACTTCTCTACTGTTGAAGGTCCCCACCATTGATCAGCTCATAAAATGCCTCACTATTCCTCCTCCAAGTTCCCACATATTCAGGGTCGACCCCGGGTGGGCATCCCTCCCACCAGCTTTGCTTTCCACAGGCCACCATGTTCACAAGACACTCGTTTTCATGGTGTGAATGAGCTGGCCGCTGGTGGACATCTCATTTAGACATCCACACCACATGACTTCCACGCTTGCTGTTAATTCCTAAAAGAAACGAGGAATAAGAAAATGAGACTCTAGTCATGAGGGAGCCAAAGTGCTGCTGGATGGGCCTCTTTATCTCATGAACCAGGCAACTCTGGGTTTGCCCCAGTTTCTAGAGGGTATCCATCCCAAGTGACAGGTGAGAAGAGTAGAAGGGCCCTCACTATGGGCTTGCCCTAGGGTGTAGCTGAGGGGGCTAAAGGTGGGGCACAGCAACAAGGACCCATTGACCTCTTCATTCTGCCACACAGAGCTTCTCTTGGTCCCTCCCTATCTAAGCCTAAATCCTAAACTGAGGTCAAAACAAACAAAATAAATAAATACAGTCAGTTCTTGTTATCCACTAGGGTTAGGTTCCTCAAAAACCTAGTGAATTAATGGAGGCTGAATCATTGAGCCTATGGGAAAAATGGGATTAGGTTCTAGGGGACATTCTTCACCATATACTCTATGAACTTCATGAACCTGAATCTTATCATGAAGTCTGTGGAACTCGGTGATTACTGTTCTCACTTTTTTCTTTTTTCTTTTCTTTGTATTTAATATTATGTATTAAGATTGTATCTCTTGTATCATGTTATTCACTGAAGGGATCTGAAGGCCTTAGGAGTGGACCTCAACAAGTGGGAAACCCTGGCCTCTGAGCGGCCCGCTTGGAGGCAGGCTGTGCAACATGGCCTTTCCCAGTTTGAAGAGACACTTGGCCAACAGTCTGAGGCTAAGAGGCAAAGAAGGAAGGCCCATAGCCAGGGAGACAGGCCAGGGACAGACTGCACTTGCTCCCAGTGTGGAAGGGATTGTCACTCCCGAATCGGCCTTTTCAGCCACACTAGACGCTGTTCCAGAACCACCTTTCAGAGCGCGATACCATAGTCTTTCGAGACTGAAGGTTGCCAACTAACTAATCATGTTATTCACTAATAAAAGGGGAAAAATCATTGCCAGGGTTGTGAAGAGTCAGCTGAAATCCCCAAGATGGTGTCCGAGAACCATTAATATGATGTTCCAATACCAATTCCTGTTTGATCAATTCAAATCAATTCAAATCTCCTGTCTAGTTCCACTCTTGTCTCTTCCTCCTCACTATCAACCCACATTCAGCCTCTGCATCTCCCCCCTATTTATGATTCCCCCCCCCCCAGCCACTGTTTGCTCTTGTCTCCACAGGATCCCTTCCTTCCTGAGCTATTGAGAGGAGACTGAACAGGTTCCTTGTCCAGGGGTGTAGCTGAGGGGGGGGGGCAGGTTGAATCGCAGGGTCCAGAACTTGTTACCAGCAGTGCTTTTAAAACACATGTAACATGAGCATGAGAGGAAAGCAATCCTGTATACCGCCCCAGGGTTAGGGTTGGCCAGGGTCATGGCCAATGGATCTGTTTCGGGTGAAGGGAACTCGGAGATAGGGTGAAGGTGCACTCAAGCTTATTAAGAGTACTCAGAAACCATAGAAAGGGGTTCAGTTGGGTCTAGGTAAGTGAGTTCATTCACACTTCATCTATATGGGAGAATCTACAGCTAACATTCATAAGACCTTAAATTGCCACTGCAGGACATTAGGAGGCAATGTACTGTCCTGGAGGCAGATGACTCAGAGGTCATCTGTCTCAGACCACTGAGTCACCTTTGCTCAAGGTGCCAAACCTCATGATGTGATGCTAGAACTTCTGAAACCTTTCGATTATCAACTATAACATTGTACTGATGCTATATCATGCTGTATTTAAATGTTATTTATTCCATTTGACTGTGTCCAGCAACTTTTTCCTTCTGCTATTCAGTATTTTGGGTGATTTGGGGGTGAACGTGGAAAAACTTTGGAACCTTAGAATTTTTTCCATTGAAATGAATGGAATCATTGTAGTTATCATCCAGATTTTCACAACAAGGACTGTTTTCAGGAATGGATCAGGTCTGTATAAAGAGGTAAAGTTGCATTCAGAACAAGGTCAGGTATCTGAGTGCTTGTGGAAGATCCTATGGGATTCTTCGATGGGGCAACTCAGTTAGGGAGTCCTCTATTGCTAGTTGAGAACCCCTGATTAGTTTTACTTTAATGTCTTCACCCAGCTGGGGGTGCCATAGCTAATTGGATGGGCACTGGATCATTTCTAGATAGGAGCTCAGTCATGGGCAAGGACCATCGGAGGTATGGCACTTGTCCCTTGTTTTGCAAAAGTAGCTTTTGACAAACTCAGGAGCCCAAGGAGGTGTCTCTGATCTGAAGAGACCAAAGATCTCTTGGAGCTGGAGCTGGAAAGCATCATCTAAATTTTGAAGGCATGGAAACTCCCTTGACATTTAAGGGATCAAAAAGGCTCTGACCAAATTGGGAACGTTAGGCCCTAATGTTCAACTCAGATCAACTGGGGGTGGTGGTGGTGGTGACTGAATAGTTCAATGAGAAGTATATCTTTACTGGCCTCTAGATCTGTCATTTCTTGCCATTGGTCTTGTTAGCCATGTTATTGGTGTGGATGGTTGAACCATTGGGACTGGACCAATTCATGGAGGACCAGAGGTCAATCAGTGGGTACCAGTTATGATATACCTCTTGGTTCAGCAGCCCTACACCCCTGAGTCCAGTTGCAGGAGAGGCATGGCAGGCGAGGGGTATGCTTGTCTCTTATGCTGGTGCATTCCCCAGAGGAAGCTGGTGAGCCAGTGTGGAATCAGGATGCCGAGATAAATAGGCCTTTGGCTCGTTTTAAGTGATGAGCTGTTCCCAGGCTTGGCAACTTTCACTTGGCTCATTTTTTTGCAGACCTACGCAGGATTTGTATCCAGTCCTCCAGTGGCTTGCCTCTGTTGATAAAAGGGCAATACAGTCATGGAAAGGGTTTGGAACCGATGAGAAGAACATCCCGCTATAAATTCTTCTGTCCTTCGCTTTGTGGGGAGGGGGTGGGAAGGAAATAGATTTCCGATCTGTAAAGACAACCAGATACACCATATAAATCCAAAACCGCCAAAAGCTTAATATATTGTGAATTGGCTTCCCTCCATCGCTTGGGGCTATTAAAATTTTTAATCAAAACTGTACGCTATTAAAATGGACAGAGGTTGGCAAGGGATTTGGAATTACCTTATGTTCAAAGCGAGGGGGGCCCAAAACAAATGAAATAGATTTCAGGTGCCAAGAGGAGGCACGCCAGACTGTCAATTAGTTTGGTATTCCTTTATTTATTCACTTGGTTTGAAATATTTATATCCCGCCCTTTCCCTCCAAGGCGGCTAACAACAAGAGGAAAGTTAAAAGCCATAACGTAATCTAATTATAAACCAGAAAAAGCACTTTCGCAGCCATATAAACTGAACAGAGCAGGCCTGGCCCATTCATAAGGCTGGCTGAGGCGATTGCCTCAGGAAGTGGACTGGCAGGGGGTGGTTCTATGGTTCCTTGGAAATGGAGATTCTCTAACCCACCACTCTTCTCTCCGCCGCACTTGCATTCTGCTTACCTCTTCCTTTTCAAGGAGGGGAGTCAGAGGTAGCTCCTCGTACACTGTCAGCTAAGGCTCTAGGAAGTCTTTGACCAGCCCTGGGATTAGAGGAGACAAAGCTGAAAGGTTCTGAGATCCTTGCATTTCAGATCTGCGTAGATATTTTCCTTACTACGTATATTATAGGTATATTCCTTACTCAGGTATAGGTATATTCCTTACTCAGATCTTCTGAGTATTTCCTATCAAGAAGTTCTCCTGCACAGGATCCAAGTCCTCCTGGCTCCAACATTACTGCCACACCTCACTCCCACAATCATTTTGCACCAAACGCCTTTTCCTTCTTACCTGGAGGTTCACCATCTGCCTTCTCTACTGTTCCTCCTCCTCCTCCTTTCTGGAACTGAAAAAGAAGAAAGACCTAAGAGCATGATTTTTCAGCACAAGGGCCACATCATATACCTGACACAGTCTTGAGGCCCAGAAAATGAATGAATGAATGAATGTAAGGAGAACCTATATGCTGAGAGTTTGATTGAATACAATAAGTGGGTGGGGGTTTAAGGAGATTGGAAGCAGAGGGCAAAATGGATTTGCACAGGAAGAGGGGGGGATGGATTTTGAAAAAGCATCAAGCAACCTACGATGCAAATCATAATTTTGTTTTCACAATTTCTGCTCCATATAAGATATTAACTTTATATTTCTATTTATATTCCAGATCTCCCAGAATCAGTACATATCTCATTCAGCCACTAGAGATGAGGAATGTAATGCAATGTAATGGAATAATTTCTTTCCGCTACACTGCGTTCAGCACCTCTAGTGGCTGAATGAGGAATATACCCGGAAGTGCGTCTTTGGAGTTCAAAGAGGCTGGGAAACTCCATGGCCTGGATAAAATTATCCAGAGGGCCAGATTTGGCCCACGGGCTGAGGTTTGGAGACCCCGGTTCTAAAGCAACTATTTTCTATGCTCTTGCAAATCCTTCAGCGGCCAATGGATCTCCTTGGGAGGGCAGTCTAAATGGAGAATCCCTTCTTTCCCACCAGATGCATCCAGGGAGCCCACAGCTAGGCAGGAGCCCTGCTCTGCTGGTGTTCTGAACTAAACTGCCCCTGATTGTGGAGGCTCGCTCCACCTCTTATACTTAAGAGCTGTTGGTGGAGCTCTCTAGGAATGACACAGGAGTGTGCGCAGGATCAGGCCAAGGTGAGCCCACCTAATCCCAGCATCTGTGTTTCCAACAGGGGCCAACCATTCCAGTTCAGGGCTGGCTCATCCATGAGGCTAACTGAAGCAGTTGGCTCAGGTGGCAGATTAGTAGAGGAGGCACTCATCTCTGCCTGCCTACTTGCCTCCTGAGGTCCTCCTTCCACTTCCAAATCTGGTAAGGGGGTTAGCATTTAACATGCCAACTCAGGCATCAAGGAGGTCTTGGGGCAGCCCTGCATCCCCCCCCCCAGTTCAGCATCTTCAGGTAGGGCTTGGAAAGACCCCCCCATATGAGACACTGGAGAACTGCAGTCAGTGCGTGTGGACAGTGCTGAGCTAGATCCATCAGTAGGTTGACTCAGCAGGCAACAGCACCATACATTCTCCTGTGTCTCCATTTCCAACCCACACACACGCACGCACGCACACATGCATCAACCCTAGGCAGAGCAGTATGTAGTTCCAGTACTGACTCCTGGCAATCGGCCTCCTCTAGAGAAACTATAGCTTGGATCATCAATCACCTAGGCTGCTCCTCCAGCCATTGGTCCTTTGGAAGCAGACTCATCCATCACTGCCAGGGCATCAGCAACCAGAGAAAGTGGCAGGCCATGATGGAAAGAGTTCACACAGGAGATGCAGAGAGGGAACAAAAAAACCCCAGAAAACAGCTTGCGTTTCTACCCTTTCTGAACCTTATCTGATTTGGTGAGATGGTGAGGAGGGCAGGAATGAGTGTGAGAATTCATCTGGGAAACTCTGGGGGTGCAGCCTCTGTAGTCTCTTCCTGCCTGAAGATGCTGCCAGAGATTGCATTCTGGGATCTTCTGCACTTGAACAGGGTCTGGTCCACTGAGTCCCAGCCCCTCCCAGATTTCAGATCAGACACTGATGGAGTCTGGACTTGCCATATCTTAAAGTCACACTGAATGAACAGAAGACTCTGCTTTGGGCTGGGTCTGATCATTAGTCCATCTAGCTCAGTTTGTTCTACACCAGGCTTGATGGAAAAGGAAAAGAGGAAGACAAAACATCAACAGATTTTTGGCAGGGCTCCTGTATGCGGTACGTCAAGGCAGTGGCATAGCTTGAGGGGGTGCAAAGCACTAAGTTTTGTAGACACCTGAATGCGCTGTGTGAGTGGCCCCTCCCCCTCCCCTTCAGAGCCTTTCTGAACAGTGGGAGGATGACTCTGAAGGGGAGGGGGAGAGGGAGGGGCCACTTTTGCAGGGTACATTCAGGCACCTGCAAAACTTAGTGCCTTGCACCCTCTCTAGCTATGCCACTGCATCGAGGGGTCACCACATGTGTGTGTCCAGCCACACATGTTTCCCTCTTCCAGTTGTCTGCATGGGAAACACTGATGCGAAAAGATTCACATGAGACCAGCTTCAAGGGGCATCCCCTTGAGAGCAGTACAATGAAAATGCATGGATCTGTGGAGCAGGGGACTTTATTCACCACCTCTCCTTGTCTTAAATAACTTCACCTCCATCTTTAATTTAGGTAGTACAATAACCATAAACCCTGAGAAGCCATTCATCAAATGAATAATTCATTGCTGATTTTTTTCCTCTTTTTTATTGAGATTGATCAAAGATATTACGTTTAATAAGGGAATTTGTCAAGGTTATCTCGTGTCAAGCAGAGAGAAAAAAGGGGTTGCTGGAGGTTTCTTGGACATGCAAATGATTTGTTTTGGTCTGGCCAGCTTCAGGTTGAGAGGTGGAAGGAGGAGGAGAGCCGGATGCCATGATCAGACTCAAATGGAGAACTAGAGGGGGTTCTTGTGTGTGGAGCGCCCCCCCCCCATAATCTGGCATGGCTCTTCCCTCCCTCATCCTAACGAGACCCATGCTTGATCAGGACAAAGGCCCATCCGGTCCAGCTTCCGTGAGCACAACATGGACTTAACCGCTGTGGGGATCATTCAATTTGAAGAAAGGATGGTCTACCACATAGGTAGGAGCCCAAGTTCAGCAGAGCATATGCTGATAGAGGTTTCCGACAAGCCATCTTGCTAACATCGGCACCTGTACTTAGAAAGAGAAGTGGGTACTACCTGGACAGGAAGCTGCCGTCCAGAGTCAGACCCTTGATCCATCCTGCTAACACAGGCTGGTAGGGGCTGTCCAGGGTTTCACATGGGAATTTTTCTCCATCCTACCTTGAGATGCTGCCAGCAATTGAACCCAGGACTCCCTGCATGCAACTTGTCCACCGAACGGCAGTCAATCCCCAGGTGATTACTTCTGAGGCTGTGTTCATTTTTCAGATTGAAAATAGCCGGAAGTGAGGTTGCTAGCAGGCTACAAATGTGATTCGTTTTTTAAAAATGGCACTCAACCAACTTTAGGGTATTTTTGCAACGTTTAATCATTGCCTGATAGTTATTAAAGTTACCTTAAAGTTATTGACTTCTATATAATGCTTTTAAGATCTCGAGAATGGATGGCTCCTTTTATCCAAGTTTAAAAACTACTCCTCTCCTGCCTCCCCCATTTACCATACTAGATGGCTGCGCCCAGTGGTTTTCTCGAAACAGAGCAATAGGATAACATTATTCATGGAGACAGCCATGTTTTCTAGCACCAATCTCACAGGAGATATAGCTAGCATGGCAAGCGTGCTAGAAGGTGAAAAACAAATGTGACTCTTATACAGTCTCATACATATTTACAGGTAGATTCAAGACAGACAGAAGGAAGGGTTTCTTCATACATCACAAAATTTTCTAGAAGATGCCGTCAGAAGATGAAGGAATGGACAAGAGTTCCTACCAAGAGCTGCCAACTCTGGCTGAAGCTATTCCCAGAGATCTCTTCAACCTGATGCAATGTTGGAAATTGCCAGTTAAAATCAGCTTTCAGGAATCACTCAGAGATTGATGTTAATTCTTGGAGACTCCAAGCCAATCCTGGACTGACAACCCTATACCTGCAATCCTCAAGGTCTGCCTCCAGACATACTGTCCACCCAAGGAGGTCCTTTCAAGTGCCACTGATGTATGCACAGCAGGCATGCATCCAAGACAGGGTTTTCTTTGTGGCGGCCTCTGGGCAGAGGAACTCTCTCCCACTGGATACTCAGAATGCCCTTACTTTTCAGACAGTTTTTAAAAAACAACTAACAAGCTGCAATCCTATCCACACTTTCCTGAGAGTAAGCCCCTTTGAACAAAATAGTACTTACTTCTGAGTAGACCTGGTTAGGATTGTGCCCTTGTTCTAATATGCTTTGTGGAGGGGGGGATTTTTCAATAGCTGGAACTGTTGTATCAAACTCATTTTGCTTTTTGAACTGTCTAAGTCACCTTTGTGCAATGCAGATGGTGGAATACAAATGGAAAAGAATTGCACAAGAAGTTGCTTACATCTAGTAGCCATAACAGCTATATGGGACCAGAGGCAGTATAGCTCTGAATGCTGGTTTCTTCAGGAGGCATACCACAAAGAAGGCCTGCTTCCCTCCATGCCCTGCTTGAGGGTTACCTGGAGGAAACTGGCTCTTGATATGATTCTGCCAAATCATAGCAATCTACGGAAGAGGCCCTTCTGTGTGTTCTACCAGCGCCAGCCCATCCATGAGGCCAACTGAAGCAGCTGCCTCAGGCAGTAGATTAGTGAGAGCGTTCTCTGTTCACTTCCTTGCCTCCATTGCTTCTCCTTCCACTCCCTGGGTTGCAAAAGGATGAGGGCAACAGCAAGGAAGAAGCAATGTGGAGGGGAGGCCCCCTTGTCTGAACCCCTTGGAGATTGCCAGTCAGAGTCAGACAATAATGAGCAAGAGAGTCCAGTGACCTGACTCAGTGAAGGGCAACTTATTATAAAACACAAGTGTGATATGCTGCATAAAAAGGCTTGCGTAGCTGAGTTGAAAAGTGGGATGCTGTGTTTCATGTGTCTGTAAAAGTCAACTTGCTGACTGCTCGAACCAACCAGGTGCTTAGGCGCAGGACAGAATAAAGAGACAGAACTTTCCTTCTCTCCCCAGCTATTCTGATGGCATGTTTTTCTGCATCACTACACCAGAAGGTGATCCGATGACCTAATCACACCTGATGCAGGGTTCAGATTCCCCAGTCCTGCTAGAGGCAGATCAATGACATGCAGAGATGTGGCAGGCACCTCCTCTATCTGGGGGAAAAGTCAGGAAATGTCTTCTCTGCTTTCTGTTTACTAGGGAGAAAGTCTCATTGAACTCAGGGGGCTTACTTCTGAGTAAACATGCATACAATTAGATGTTTGAGTCCATAACTATCATGGGATATTCACGGTTCTCGTGGAACACAGTTTAGAAACAGCTTGATGGGCTGGTCTGTGATCTGCTGGCGAAAGCAGGTTGTGAAACACTCATCTGACAAATCCAGAAAGGCCTGCTTTGGCAAAGAAACATTTGTGTTTTTTTCAGCAATTAAGGAAGAAAGAAAAAAAATCCCTAGGAGAGGTGGAACTTCATTTATTTAGTCTGCAAAAGATTAGCTGCATGTCAGCTGCTTGCTGACTGCAGGGACCTCTGAAATTTGCAGGCTGAGTTGGGTCAGCACAAAAGCTCACCGTCCGGTTGACATGTCAGCTTGCAGCGACAGCTGCCATCTGGGCTTGGCGAGCAGAGCAGGGAAGCGGGGAAGTCTTCCTCCCTTCTCATGTTCCCACTCAGAGCAAAGATGCAGGGCTGATCCATAGAGGCAAAGAAGAGCAAGGTCAGCTTTCCTAAAAGATGGTTTTGCATAGTGTGCAGCGGTCAGCCTACTGAAAGTGGTTGGTTGGTTGGCAACCTTCAGTCTCAAAAGACTATGGTATAAGCCTACAGCACCCGGTATTCCCAGGCAGTCTCCCATCCAAGTACTAACCAGGCCTGACCCTGCTTAGCTTCCAAGATCAGACGAGATCGGGCATGTGCAGGGTGGTCGTCTCAAGAAATAGGCTCATTTCTGGTGCCAGGTTCCTGGAGGCCCTAGGGAAAAGCCAAGCACTGCAGGCCCCATGCACCCTGCCTGCCCCCTGCTAAGGCATTGGCAATGGCCACTACCACCAGTATTAAGGGTTCAGGATTTGAGGAAAAGTTACAGCTCTGTACTTTTAACAGGCTACTATGTGTATGCTTTTACAATGATAGTAAATGGGACAATCATTGGTAAGTGTGGGTAGGATTGCAGCCTAGGATTGTTAAAAATTATCCTGCTTGATGATGTCACTTCTGGTCATGAGATCACTTCCGGTGGATCCTGACGGATTCTCATTCTCAAAAAGTGGGTCCCAGTGTTAAACATCTGAGAACCACTGCTCTAGACTATCACCACTCTTCTCCTCCAACTTCCTCGGATAGCCAGTCCCATCAGTCTTTTTCAACAGGCAGCAGGAACAAGGTGAGGAGATGGCCACAGCAAGGAGAGCAGGCCAAGGACATGACACCAGCAACGGCACTCATATGTTGTCAGGGAAAGTGACACATGCACACGGCCAAGCAAGAGGGCTGCAATGGTGATCACAGAATCACAGAGTTGGAAAGATCCACAAGGTCTTCTAGTCCAACCCTCCTATGAAATCCTCCTAGATGCACAGCATCTGATTTGGGAGATGACTCGGGCTGCCCCTGGATTTTTCTTTTTTAAATTGTATTTAATTTAACTTTTCTGGAAATTCTGACCACAATGTGATATAGACTTGTTTTAAATGAATAAAACAAAAGAGATGGCAATTCTAACATGAATGGACATATGATGTGATGGACTAGATGACTTTAAAAGAGTGTTGGACAGATTGATGGAGAAAAAGGTCATCAAACATGACAAGCTATGATGACTATATGCAACCTCTGGGTTTCAGAGGGTTTCAGTCTCTCTCTGACTGCCAGGTGCAAGGGCATGGAGACAGGATACAGGGATCTTGTAGCCTGCGTGCTTCCAGAGACATGCAGGGGGTTAAGATCCAGGAGGCTGGACTAGATGGATCCAGCAGGGCTCTTCTTATGTGGGAGATAGTTTTGGGTAGGGTAGCTCAGTTGTTGAATAACTGCTTTGAATTGAGGAGGTCATCCAATATCAGCTCCAGAGAGGACTGAGACCCACCTCAGCAAGACACTGCCTGTGAGTGTCGCTGTTGCTGAGCTGGCACATGTAACAGCTTCCTGTACCCTTATTAGGACAGACAAAGAATGGGGCTGAGATTCTGGCAGCAGAGAGGTGCAGAGTTGAAAATGACTGATCTCACACGGTGCACTTCTTGCGACAGCTCCAAAGTCCTGGTTGTGCTCCAACTTGAGAAAAAGGCAGGTGTACTATATCTAACTCATGCACTCAATCCAAACTGAACCACACATCGTCACTGGTTAATTTCTTCCCTTACACTTAAAAGTTGTGTGTGTGTGTGTGTGTGTGTGTGTGTGTGTGTGTGTGTGTGTGTGTGTGTGTGTGTGTCTTTGTTTTTAATGTCCTCCTGGCTCCATTGTCTTATTCCAAAATCCTGGACAATCTCCAAATGAGGCACACCTTTGACGGAAAGAGAAGATGCCATTAATTTGGAAGACTCCAGTACATTGGATTAATCAGTTTTTCCAAAGAATTAAAAGAAAACTTCAAAGACATCCTAATGTCATTTGCCCTTGGGTGGCAGGACGAATGGATAGTGACAGCTCCAGAATTGTGTGTGTGCAAGCCAGTGTGTTTTTCTTTCCTGAAGGTCTTCTTAGATAATTAAAGGTGGGCGATTTCTAACGATGGAACGCTTTAATTTACAGCCGGTTGTATTATCCTCAAGTACGTCTCTTTGCTATTTACTGCCAGCCTTATTTGCAATGTCGTCAGTACAAATGGGTTTTAATTTAGAGGACAAGCTGAAAGCAGGGCAGGTGCCAGATTGCTGCATGCCCTTGGAGTACCTCCTACACTGGGCTCCGTGGGGCATGCTGGGCCACCCCCTCTCCCAGAGCTACCAATGGCAGCCAATGGGCAGTGAGTGGGGGAGGGCTTCTTCCACCCTCCCCACCTCTCATGGAAGTTCTGGAGAGAGCAGAGGTCCTCAGCAAGCAGATCAGAACCAGCAATGGATTACAACCCAACCTCAGGTTAAAGTGCTGCCACCACAGTGAGATCACGTCCATCAAGTTTGAACAATAGCCCAGGCTAGGCAGCGCCGGCCCATCCATGAGGCCAAATGAAGCCATTTGCCTCAGGCAGTAGATTGGTACGGACTGAATTGGAAAAGGAAGAGAAGGGCAGAGAGGAAGAGAAAATGTGGAGGGGAGGAGAGGGCTGACCTAGAACTTTGGGGAGTGGGAGGAGCAGAGGCTGGCACATCATTGAACCAGGGGGCAGCATTTGGCAGGCCGCCTCAGGAGGTCTTGGGCCGGCCCTTGGGCTAGTAGTCCAAGAAGAGGTACATTTCAACAGAGATTTTGGAGAAGTTTGTTTAGCAAACTTTCCCCACTCTTCAGTGGACCCCCCCCCTTTATCCATCCTCCTCTCCTCACCTTCTCAAAACCTTCCCCCTGCTCTCTGCCATGCCTCACCTCCCTGCCTCTTTCTCTCGCCTTTCCTTCCCAAATGGCACCTTCAGTACATTTTTCGTTCACAGATGAAAGTTCAAAGCTCATGAACAGGGACACATTGGCCATTTCCCTGCCAAGAGGCAGGGGCTCCTTCAGGCTGGGGAGGGGCTTCAACAAGCTGTATCCCCCAAAATGCCCATTATGAACCCCACCCCTGCATGTAGCCTGTTAAGTCCAGCCTCCCACTGAGAGCAAAGGGAGGCAAAAACAAATGGAGTGGTGAAAATGCATGAGAAAGAGGTTGAACATGTTTTCAATGAATGAATGAATGAATGAATGAATGAATGAATGAATGAATGAATGAGCTTTTTCTTTTCCAATAACAAAAAATAGATTTAATGAGATAAAAAGAAAAAAAAAAGATTCTTGCACACCCCTAACACACTCACAGCCCAGTCCTATCCAAATCTTCCCCCATACCTGCAACCACACCACCAGAGCATGCGTTGCATCCTATGGGGTGGGGGTGGTTCCAGAAATCTCCTCTAGGTAAGAGAACATTTGTTCCCTTGCCCAGGGGTAAGCCTCCACCTGCACCAGCAATTCAGCTAACGCAAGTCTACGTGGGCCAAGGTAGATGGATCAAGGTGAGAAAGGTTGGACAGGATATCAGCGGAGCTGCTGCCTCTTATACCACCTCCTTGCCTTCCTTGACAAACCACCTTCCTGCTCCAGTCACCACTCAGTTCCTCCCCTCCCCACATTCCATCCCTTCCTACCAATCCCCTGCACTGACTTATCAATGCAGAGGGTTCTCTGGAAGCTGCTGGTCTCTCCCCTCTGGTGGTCATAGCCAGGCTGTGTAGAATGGCAGGCTGCATTCTGCGAGCGCCATCAAATGCACTGCGCCACTTTAACGCAAGTTCTGGCAGTGCAGCGGGCCCATAAGAGTGGGCCGAGATATACGCACGCCAGCTGTCAGAATGATGGACAGTTTGCTAATTACCTCAAATCAGCAAACATAACAGTCGTTTGTCATAGCCTGGCAGACAAAGCATTCGTTCCTTTAATGTAGCTGTAACCCACTGTTTTCTGCTCTGAAAAGTGCCCAACCCAGCAAACAAGGGAAACCCCAACAAAATGAGAAACACTGTAGCAAAGTGGGGGATGGTTCCATAAGTGGCACCTGATGGGGCATGAGCCAGGGGTCATGCCCACACAAGGCCCACACTTGTGTCTGGTCACCCCTGAAGTTGTTAGGATCCACTACAGTTGCTTCCTGTTGTCACCTGGTGAACTGAGGTCAAAAGGGATGCTGTGGCATCACCAAAGGTCCAGGAGCAAGGGGTGAAGACTGTGTGATCTCAGATGACACCATGATGCACATGAATACACTTCCTGGTTCTCTCAAAACTGAAGATGATGTCGACGGCAGTGGGGCGCATTTATGATCTCACTGCTGTCCCATTCCTTTCTCTTTGGTCAGCCCCTAAAGACAAAGGAACAGCGCAGCGGCAAGGTAGCAAACTGGCTGAAACAGGAGATGTCGAAAGCAACGGTGGCAGAGCATGTTTGCTAAAGGAACGGGGTGGTGGCAAGATCACAGTGCCCCTGAATCACGAGGAAGTGGTGGCCTCTTCATACCTGCAACCACACGGGTGCCTCCTCCCGCTTGCTATGCTATTGATGCTGCTGCTTCCACCACTGCCATCTTAGCTGGGCCTCACACAGCACCCCCTTCTGGTCTGGCACCCTGCCTTGCTTGCCTTGCCACTGCTACTGGGTGATAGTAGTGGGCTGTGGATCTATGTCTTCTTCCCCCAGTACCACTTTCCAATTCACAGAGGTGTGGTCCCCTGACCTGACATTGGCTGGGCCACCGGGAAATCGTTCAGTTGCACCAGAGGAAGAGAGATGACCCCTCCACCACAGCCACTGTCCATTCTCCACTGCCTCCAAGTTCACCATTTCAATGGGTACCAAAAACCCAAACCAGGCAGCAAGGAGCGGATGGGAAAGAATCTTCCATCTTCGCCACTGCCGTAGCTGTGGGTGGTGGCATCAAGGAGGGTCCGCATCCGTTCCTGCTTGCTTCCTGGGCACCATGCAGGGAGTAGCTCCCATGGCAGGACCGCAGCATTGGAGGTACCTCCCAGATGCTGGCGCTGCAGCAGTAAAGGAAAACAGTTTCACAAACAAAGGCAGCCACAACAGGCATCAGTGCAAGTGACAAACTGTTAGCAAAGCAGGTATCATCTCACCTCCCTGGCAATGCGTAAAGCCGGCCACACAGAAGGCTTTTCAGCCCTCTCAGCTCCAACAAAAGCACAACAATAGAGCCAGTCCACAGTCTCTCTGCGACTAGGCCTTACCCAAAGATGGCTCTTACTCACCATGAAACTAAAACCCACATTTCAGCCCACCCATTGAGTTTTGGGGAGGGGAGGAGGAAATGTGCAGAAAATGATGGGCTAGAGTGTCATAATGGAGCAGAAGAGGAAATGGGGAGGAGAGGAGAATGATGAGCTAGAGCAGGGTTTCCTAAAATGTGGATCTCAACCCACTGGTGGGTCCCAAGCCCATGTGCAATGTGTTGCAACTTGGGCCCTCGCACTCACCCCTACTATGCTTTGGCTCCAAATCAAAGCCTTTCCAGAAGCTGAATTACTCACTGGCAGGGTTGTGAGGCTCTTTTGGGTTGTGCTGGGCTGGCAATTCACTATATGACCACTGCGGGTCATATAGAATGGCCCACAGAAGCCTTGGAAAGTCATTTTTTGGAAATCCACTTCCGGTTTGCTTCCAAAAAAAAGAAGCAATGTGCCATCCTGAGGCCCGCAGAGGCCAGTAGAGTGGGTTGCCAATCTGACGCAAACCAGATGAACCTCCCCACCCTCCCAGTACGTCATCCCCATGTCGCAACCCACCACAGAGAATGAGGTGGGTTGCAGCACCAAGAATATTGAGAACCACTGGGCTAGGGCATCAGAATGGAGCAGAAAAGAACATGCAGAGGAGAAAAGAATGATGGGCTAGAGCAGCCATTTTCAACCACTGTGCCGTGGCACACTGGTATACCGCGAATGGTCCCCAGGTGTGCCGCGGGAATTTGGGAGAGGGTCCTTTATCGATAGGACCATTGGGGGGATGTGAGCCCCCATTGCCAACACAGTGTGCCTTGACAATTGTCAAAAAGCTGATGGTGTGCCTTGACCATTTTAGCGTGCCGTGAGATAAAAAAGGTTGAAAATCACTGGGCTAGATTGTTAGAACAGAGAAGGAGAGGCAGCATGAAGGAGTGATGGGCTAGAGTAGGAGTGGCCAAACTTACTTAATGTAAAACTTACTTAACCTCAAGAGAGATGTTTGAGAGTCACAATATTTATGAAGCATCTAAATTCTTAAATAGATTTACTCACCATGAACATTAAACATTTTTTCTTAATCTAGTGGACTCTCAGTTGATACAGGGTAAATAATTATAGCACTTGAAAATTTGTTCTTTACTTTTTATATTAATTGTGATGCAAAAAGGAGCTCAGTCAACGTAGTTCTGCGAGCCACACATTATACGTCAAAGAGCCACTTGTAGTTCATGAGCCACCCCTGGGCTACAGCATCAGGTCCTGGTAGGTCTTTGGCCGGTCCTGTGATCCTAAGACTTCTGGGTCACAACCCAAAGTCAGGGCTGGGACTTTTAAATCACTGTCCGGATCCCTCGTAAGGCCAGCAATTCTTTTTCATCTCCGCTCCCCTCTGTATCCCGTCTGCCTGTGAATTATTTATTCCCAGCTAATTGAAGGTTAAATGCAATATTGAGTGTTTGAGGCTTTCATTATCCACTCCTGATGGGTTTCTTTATGGAGCGAGGCTAGTTTTTAAGTGCCTTTTCATTTCTTAGCCTAGCAACCATGAAAGACACAAAGGGAACTCGGCTTTGCGTTGAGTAACAAGGCTGTCTATGGATATGACTGGGTTTTCGTTCGAGCCAATATCTCTCAATCCATCTTCGGCGATGAATTGTCAGCCTGGGCTAATGAAATGCAGGGAACGCAGGCTGGGTGCTTAGCAGAAGGCTGGGCAAAAGCAAGGAACTTTGCCACGAAATGCACTGGCTGTCCTGTGGCAAAAGAAAGAAAGAAAGAAAGAAAGAAAGAAAGAAAGAAAGAAAGAAAGAAAGAAAGAAAGAAAGAAAGAAAGAAAGAAAGAAAGAAAGAAAGAAAGATGGTGCCCCTGTATCCACGAGGGATCCATTTTTGGATCCCCTGCAAATACTGAAAAGAGCGGATAATGAAATCCACGGTCTTTGGAGCCCAACCAAGCTCTGAGCTCCAACTGAGTCAACCTGAGTTCCATATGAGCTTCGCCTACATGTGTGGCCTCTCCGAGGATGCTCAGGAGCACTTTTTCAACAACTTCTGGTTAAACTGGAGGTCATCGAAAAAACGCTTTGAGCGCCTTTCTGAGTCTCAAAGTGGCCACGTGCCACTTTGGAGAGAAAGCCTAAACAGCTGCAACTGGACCAAGGCTCCAGTCACAACTGGGAAGTCTACAGGGGGGCGATCCGGGTGTTCAGCGCCCGTGGTGAGGCAAATCTGCAGATGCCGAGTCTGTGAATAAAGGGATTCCACCTGTATATCTTGGTTTTCTTCTCAGTGCAATGCAGAATTCAAGCAAGGCCTAGCAGTGGCTAAGGGGAAGGCAGGGGGACACATTACCCTAGGTGCCATGCCTTGAGGGGGTGACTTCAAAGCATCTGAAAAGCACTTCTGTTTTCACTGGAAAAAAATTTTTGTGCCCCTGGGTGCCAGATGCCTTAGCTATGCCACTGAGGCCAAGGGCAGTGGAAGCATGTGGCAACAAGAATCCATTGAGCTTGTGAGGCTCTTGGGGCAGGGCTTCTGCTCAGAAGGCCTCAGGCTGTCTCAGGGAGGGGGGCTTACAGCACCCTAGTCCTCCTCCCTGGCTGGGCTTTTGCTGCCTTGGTCCTGGGCAGGGGCGGTTGTCTGCACAGCCACCCACCTCCCAGCTTCTGGCCAGCCCCAGCATCACTGGTCTCCCAGCATTTGTAGGGCCAGCTACCCTCCCATTCCCCTCAAGGGGGGGGGTAAAAAGGATGGTTCCCTGGGAGCCACCCTTCCCTGGGCTTAAAGGCCTCCCTTCTTTCCCTGTGCTGCCTTCACCCCGCCCTTCCTCCTGCCCTTCTGGTTTCTCCCTTCTCCTGTTGCCTGGCTCCCCAGCCCTGCAGCCTTCTCCTGAGGTAAGGTGGGGACCCCCGGGTGCAGGGTGGGGACCCCAATAGAGCTGATTCAGCTCCTATGAAAAGGACCACTTTCCCTTTCCCCATCGCCATTCTAGAAGCAAAAGACGTAGGGCCGACATTCAATGGGAGAGCCAATACTTAGCACACTTGCATTGGAGCTTGCCTATCAAGGCACTCTTGAGAGTGGGGTTGCAATGGTGTCCTTCAAAAAAACTTCCTTCAAAGACATCTAGTTGCTAACTGGGAGCCCAGGCAGTAAAAGGTTTGGAAGGAATGGGCTGGAGGGTGACAAGGCTTAGGAAGCATATCGAAAGAGTGGAACGTCTGAAAAAAAATTGAATTCTTGTAGATGTAATTACATCTGTGTCCCTTGTTTACTTCATCTCCCTGCTCCTCCCACTACCTTGTTGTTTCTCTTGTGTCACTATCTAAATTTTAGCCTACTCCTCCTCTTCATTAAGAACAGCAACAAGGTGATAGTAGAATAGAAGTAAAAGAACTGGGGGAAAAACAACAAACTACAAAGATTTACAAATAGAAATCAAAGGATTGTGGCAGAAGAAGACCAGAGTAATCCCAGTGGTGCTTGACACCCCTGGTGCAATTCCAAAACACCTTGAAGAGCACCTTAACAGTGTCAGGGCCACATCAATTACCATCCACCAACTACAAAAAGCAGCTTTACTGGGAACAGCTTACATTTTGCAATGGTATTTAAAACATCAAAATAGGATAAAAGTCAGGCATCCCAGGTCCTTAAGAAGGATGATGCCTGGATAAAACAACCAATCGATAACACCTGTTTGACTGTGCAAAAGCAATAATAATAATAATAATAATAATAATAATAATAATAATAATAATAATATCACTGCCATTGCATATTCCCGCACGCCATATCTTATCCTCCAACCTCTTAACAGAGTGTCAAGGTACATCTTTGTTTATCTGTATATATCTTCATAGTTACACTGCAGTGTCAAGGAAGATAGAAACTTCCTGCAGAGAATTTTCAAAGTATTCTCCCCAAACGTTGGCAGAAACTGGCCTCAGTCCTTCTGCACAAGAAATATAATTCACAAAGAGAAATTCATCACTGTATGCAGTGTTCATAGTAACTATTCTGGTGGGCTTTGTAAAAAGAATGGGGGGGGGGATCACAGAGGATAGCTCTGTTGATAGCTCTTAACTATGATGTCTAAAGTAGAGCCTCCCTACTCAGGAGCAGTCTATCTCAGAAGGCTGAGGACAAGCAATCGAGAAAGGTTATTGGCTACTCACCTGAAGCGGAAAAAAAAAAATCTTTTCAACTTTATGAATGTGTGCCATCACACACAAACAAAATGGGACCCTTGAACATTTGCAACAGACGTTAGCAAAGAGTCTGCAGCCTGTGGAAAGCGGGTCCATAAATCTCCAGTCTGAGAACTTAAAAACCAATCAAGGATGTTAAAAGAATGTCGGCTGCAAAGGTATGCATCGCCAGATATTTATTTAAAACCTCCTAAGTCAGTAAAAGTGCTTTCAGATCAATCTTAAATCTTGCCAGCGGTGATGGAGGTGTTTCAGAAGGAAATCAAGGGTGGAGTTTCAAATATATATCAGAAACAGAAGTTGCGGAGGGCGGAAAAGAGTGGAAAGTCAATGGTCAGTCAATCTACCCCATTGCTGTCCCCCTCTTCCTTTTCCAATCCAGGGAGTAGATTGAACAGACTGGGACCACCACAGCTGGCAGTGGATTGAGTGGACTGAGACCATCACAGTTGACGGTGGATTGAGTGGACTGAGACCACCACAGCTGACGGTGGATTGAGTGAACTGAGACCACCACAGCTGGTGGTGAATCCTTCCCAGTTCCTCTCTGCCCTCCATACTCCATTCAGTGGAATTTTTCACCTGCTCAAACTTCCCTCCTCGGAAGGCCGCCAACCGTATGCCGACACCAGAGGTGAGAGTCTATCCCTGCCATTGCCTGTGCCATGAAAACGGTTTTCCTCCTGTAATAAAGCCTTTAGTGCTGCTAAATAATAAAATAAAAGCACCCATGACCAGGCTTTATTAGACAGAAATCTGTTTTGCTGCCAAGCAGTTACATTTTATCACCAGCTGCTGTGAGCTGCAACAGGCACCCATGGACAAAATCCACTCCAAAGGGCTGCGGCAGACACGCTGTTGAACAGGATGAGGGACGCATACAAGATGAGCCCCCACCCAAACTTTGCCCTGGATTTTGGGGATCTGAATGACATGCTCTTGTTTCCGAAGGATGATCTAGATCCCATATACATTCTGGGAGAAGAGATACACCCCTGGCTGATACTGCCAGTATCAGTTTTCTCCTATGGTACTCTATTTAGAAAAAATATTGTCTAATATCGCTCCAATCAGGGTGTTGAGACAGCAGCCGAGATGACCTAGCAAGTGGCTCAAAATCCTCTTTACTTCTAAAGGAAGGAGGGTAACAGTGATGTGCGGTGAGCTCCAGACCCAGGGAGGCACAGCCACATGGGCCTGGACACACTCACTCACTCCCCCTTCCTCCCCGTTAAGCTCAGTCTCTCTCAGTGGATCTTCCATGAAACACACTCTCTCTCCCCCCTCTCCAGAAATGAACTCACCTCTTCTTCCCCCACTTAGAGCTAGGGACAGTTGCAGACCTACCATAAGGTCCAATGGGGCAAAAGCCCCAGGCGCAAGGCGCTAGGGCTCCGCAGAAGCCTCTCTGAGGTTCCCAAAGTTCACGGTTTTCCGGAAGCACAGTTTATAGCATCGGAAAACCGCAGAGAGGTTTCCCCGGCGCAGGTGGAGGTCACGCGAGGCTCCATGAGCCTCAGGTGAGGGGGGCAGATTTTTGCATGGGGTGGTGGCGATAGCCCACAGGGGGCGCCATTGTGGATCTCTGCCCTGGGCGCAGGGCTGGGGAGGTCTGCTGCTGGCTAAGGAGTGCTCAGCGACTTTGCCCCTGGGGCAGCTCAACAGCTGCCTCCCCTGGTACTGTAGAAAGTTCAGTCCCTTCGTGCACACTCCCTGGTGTTTTCATGGCTTTCTTATGAACAGAACGGAGGCAACTCTGCCTGCTGCCTCCCCAGAGTTTGCTGATGCAAGTGTCCTGCCTGTTTTTCATTGGAAGCCAGCACCTTCCCTGTTTGTTTGGAAACCAGCTATGATTGCAGCCTAACCTGCTGGAGGCATCTTTGCTTGCTGCCTCCCCAGACATTGTGATGCAGACACCCTGCCTGATATTCATTGGAAGCCAGCCATGATTGCAACAAACCAGCTGCTAGCTGCTTGCCTGTGTGTGTGTGTGTGTGTGTGTGTGTGTGTGCTGCTTAGCTCACTGACTATACTGGAGAAGGAGCTGTGTGGTACAAGTGGTGGCGGCACAAGCAATGACTTCTCCCAGCCTTCTCATGAGTGAATGGGAGAATATGGCAGCTGGTGAGACAGGTCAAAGGGTGCAGCCACATGGCCCCTCTGATAGGCAAGGAACCCTGGTTAATGCACGACCTGTCCAATCATCAATGTCACCTTCCAGAGCTGTGAAACAAGACTTGTTGGAGAATGCACCTGCCCTTTTTAACCCCTTTCTCTCAGGCAGTATTTTCTATTAAAAATCACCATGCCCCCAGATCTTTTTCACCCAGCAGTGGAAAAGAGACGGGTATCCCTTTTGAAGTGAAGGGGAAATCAAATTGAGGGGAAACAGTTTCAAACAGTAAAACAACCCTTGGAAAAATGACTGAGAAGGCCCTTCCTCCCCACACCAGTCTCCCATTGCAATTGTAGGCTCCGCAGTTGTGTTTTGTGAAAAGAAAGGAAATTCAGGAAATGGAAATGATTGAGTGGCATGTGTTGTTTGCCTCCAATTAGCTCTCAGTTATGTTACTTTTCAAACTTGGCAGAGATGAGATAAATGCAATTCTAGGACAGGGACTCAAAAACAGGAAAGGAAGAAAAGGACAAAACGTCCCGGCTCGAATTCTTCATTGCAAAGCAACAAGGTTGGTCGATCGGTTGGGGATTTGGGAGG
This sequence comes from Tiliqua scincoides, assembly GCF_035046505.1. Classification (NCBI taxonomy): domain Eukaryota; kingdom Metazoa; phylum Chordata; class Lepidosauria; order Squamata; family Scincidae; genus Tiliqua; species Tiliqua scincoides. The sequence goes on from NC_089829.1 coordinate 11,664,885, forward strand.
AACTCAGAGGAACATCTGTGGATAGCTAACTGAGAGAGACAAGACAGATCTCGAGATAAGTTGGTTGATTCCGTCAAGACACAGACCACCAGCGGTGAGGAAATCAGCCACTGCATCAAACAGCAGAGTCAATGCTGGGGAGGGCTGGCACCTGGTGCAATCTGGAATGACATCCATGATCTGTCTACACCGGTGGTTCTCAAACGTTTTAGAGGTCCTAGAGGCTGCTGCCTGATTTATAAATGCCAAGGGATGTGCCGAAAATGTTGTTTGTGCAGCTGTGTCCACACCAAGTATCAGTTTATTTAACCCTTAATGCACATAGCCAATCTGCCCAGTCAGTTTCATAACCCGACAAAAATTGGGTCATAACCCACTGGTGGGTCTTGGACCCACAGCTTGAGAACCACTGGTCTACACCATTTTAATTGGAAAAGAGACCAAAGGGGAGTTTCTGATTTGGGCTAACTCAGGCCTTGGTGGAAACTGTGATTTCTGGTCAGGGTGGTCTGGTCTAGAGGGTAGAGCCTCTGTTTGCCTGAAGATAACATCCGCAGGTTTCCAGTTCAAGGCCACCGGCACCGTGACCTTGAAGCAGCTGACAAGCCGAGCCGAGTTATTGCACCTGCTCTTTGGTGTGAGCGAAGAAGCGTCTTGGCTGCCCTCCATGTGAGAGATGAAGGAGCTGCTTGTCAGCTTGCGTGGGAGGAAATTGGAGGCCAGAATGTGATACCAGATCAGAAAGATCCATCTGAAATGTTGTGGTTCTTGAAAGATAGAACCTTTCAATTGTAAAAATCCCTATGGGGATTTAGAACAGCCTGCCATTGTAAACTGCCTTGATTAAAGTCTGAGGAGAAATCTGACAACCAAGAAAGGCGGTATATAAATACCTGTATTTTTTTTTTCTGCAAAAGCAGCAAGACAATTTCAGTTGGAGAGAATGGGACAGGATGATGGCACTCCTACTGTCCTCCTTCCAATCAAGAGCTCTTCTGCCCAATCCTATTTAAATCCCTGCCACGCCGATGCAGCTGCATCACCAGAGCACACACTGCATCCTGGAGGGGCAGACCACAACTATGGGTACGGAAACATTTTTTTCCCTTGCCCACAAGTAACCCTTCACTGCCCACTGGGTCTACTCAGACTATGAGCGATTTTAGCTAGTGCAAATCTGAGTGGGCTCAGGAAGACAGATCAAGGCTGGGAAGGAGGATAGGATATCAAGAGCACTGCTTCCTCTGATACCACCCCCTTGCCAGCCCAACACACACCCCTCCCTGCTCCGGTTTTGGCCCCACATATTACATCCCTCTGGCATCAAGATCCTGCCCCCTTTTTTCTCTGACATCACTGATTTCCTTCAACTTATTTAACAACTACAATATCTTCTCAAACTTGTCCTGCTTAATATGTTTTGGTCTTAATAAAAAAATCTTCCAAGTTCTGCCTTTGACCCACAAAACACTCATAAGAACATAAGAACAGCCCCACTGGATCAGGCCACAGGCCCATCTAGTCCCTGTATCTCACAGCGGCCCACCAAATGCCCCAGGGAGCACACCAGATAACAAGAGACCTCATCCTGGTGCCCTCCCTTGCATCTGGCATTCTGACATAGCCCATTTCTAAAATCAGGAGGTTGCGCATATACATCATGGCTTGTACCCCGTAATGGATTTTTCCTCCAGAAACTTGTCCAATCCCCTTTTAAAGGCGTCAATAAGCTCAACCTCCCAACCCAGCAAAACTCAGTAGTTTTGCCCAAAGCTGATAAAAACCTTGCTAGGCTCCACCCCCTGAACCCTGATGCCCTAATTGACTCCACCCATTATCGTATTTCCATTCAAATCACAACGTGGCTCACCTCCCTTTTGCATGTGGGTTAGGATTTCCAAATTGTGAGCCATTATTTGTGTGAGTGAGCAGTAAATACAGCAAAAGTTTTAACGTTTTGCAGCCTGGATGAATCTGTCTCCGTTAAAGCCTGACTTGGAGCCTTGGCTTGATTGCCTGGCAGACTGGGATCCATCAGTCTAAATCAGGGGGCTCCCTGAAGATGTTAAGAAGCTGGACGTCGAGCTCCAGCCATTAACTGCCAGCAGCTTTTACCTAAACCATTTAAAATGAATAAAGCTCCACTCACCATTCAACTCACATAGGGAGAGAGCTCACAGGACTTACCGCTCCAAATATATTGAGCTTCACCATTTGCAACAGAATATTAATGCTGACCGGGAGGCGGTCAGCCACTCTCACAACAAAGCTCACTCCCGGAACCTGAGTCAAGAGGGACTCCTCTGGAAAGTGAGGAGTTCCCCTACAGAGCCCCCCCCTCCCATTCTCTATATCCACGCACTCTGTTCCCGTTAATTCACTAATCTGCAGGAATCAAAGTGTCACTTATGTTACCCCATTCGCGATCTATTCTTGGCCATCCTGAGAGGCCTATCGTGCAAAGAGGCTTAACAAAGCACAAGTCTCCATGTTGCTCTTGCAGGTTCTTGCCATCTTCACATGAAGCACTTCTCTATCAAATGCTAAAAATCATCCATGGAGGGGGGAACCAAACACACAATCTGATGATGGCTTTATTGGGAGCAAATTTTCCGAGTTCTCCAGAACTCTTAACTGGCCTGAATTTTAAGGAAAGCAAAGTGGCTGGATGTTGTATTTTGCCCCCAAAGGTTGCAGCTTACAACAATCTCAGGGGTGAGTGGAACTCTTGCTCCCATGGCGTATACAATAAGTGGTTAATTTTGTTTCAATACTCTGTACTCTAGTGTATAATTTCAACAATGGCAGTGAAGCATTTTACCAAAATGTTGAGCTGCCCTCACTATCACCCAGCTCATAGAGTTCAAGATTTCAGGTTCATAAAGTTTATATACTGTTTAGTGAAGTAATCCTGTTTTTCCCATAGGATCAATTATTCCATAACTGTGGTTTCCATACCTGCTAGGTTTTTCAGGAACCTAACCCCAGCAGATAATGAGAATTGACTGTACGTATAAGCTGGGAGCAGGATCACCTCCTCCTTGTGGAGGCTTCAAGAGAGTGCAAGCCTCGAGGCAAAGTGGTCTCCTTTGGGTAGGAAGAGGAGGAGAAGGAAGAGGAGGACAATCAAGACCCTGCTGGGCTTCTCAACACTGACAGGAGCACCCCCAAAACCAAAGCCCCTGAATGACCAGAGCTCAATCCTTCTGAAGATTGTGACAGCCAAAAAAAAAAAAAAAAAGACTACCTACCTATCATCAAGGCCACTATGGCCATAACAAGTGAAGAAAAGGGGTCTGAAATCAAAGGAGAAAAGATGCCTAACTTTACCCTTGCCCCAGACTTGGGCCCCCTAGAATGCCAGAATTACAGTGGCTTGGGCCAAGGTGGCCAAGGGTACAAGCTAGTATAGACACCTTCCCAGGGTGGCTCCACCAACAGGAACAGCCCAGAACTCCTGGAGGCAGTGTGTCAGATGCTGCACCCCACATCTTGTGTGCTCCCCTTTCATGGCAATGCACTGGCCACAACTATTTTTCTTCCACTGCATGGCACCATAGTTCACCATACCCATCCAAAGCACTTCTAAGAAGCAGCTACACTGACGATGAAGTGAGCCTGATCCACCGCCCCTTTGGTGGGCCCAGGCAGGGGACAATCGCTCTTATGGTCCCTCGAAACTGGCTGCACAGACAGAAAACCTGGCCACCCCATGTCTGCCAATTGTGTCCAAAAGAACATAGGAATGTCATGTGCTTTCTACTGAGTGTGCTGGAAGGAGGAAGCAGTGCTGTGGACAAAGGACAAAATGGGACAAAATATTGTATTGGCAACCTTCAGTCTCGAAAGACTATGGTATCGCGCTCTGAAAGGTGGTTCTGGCACAGCATCTAGTGTGGCTGAAAAGGCCAATCCGGGAGTGACAATCCCTTCCACACCGGGAGCAAGTGCAGTCTGTCCCTGGTCTGTCTCCCTGGCTATGGGCCTTCCTTCTTTGTCTCTTAGCCTCAGACTGTTGGCAAAGTGTCTCTTCAAACTGGGAAAGGCCATGCTGCACAGCCTGCCTCCAAGCGGGCCGCTCAGAGGCCAGGGTTTCCCACTTGTTGAGGTCCATCCCTAAGGCCTTCAGATCCCTCTTGCAGATGTCCTTGTATCGCAGCTGTGGTCTACCTGTAGGGCGCTTTCCTTGCACGAGTTCTCCATAGAGGAGATCCTTTGGGATCCGGCCATCATCCATTCTCACGACATGACCAAGCCAACGCAGGCGTCTCTGTTTCAGCAGTGAATACATGCTAGGGATTCCAGCACGTTCCAGGACTGTGTTGTTTGGAACTTTGTCCTGCCAGGTGATACCGAGGATGCGTCGGAGGCAGCGCATGTGGAAAGCGCTCAGTTTCCTCTCCTGTTGTGAGCGAAGAGTCCATGACTCGCTGCAGTACAGAAGTGTACTCAGGACGCAAGCTCTGTAGACCTGGATCTTGGTATGTTCCGTCAGCTTCTTGTTGGACCAGACTCTCTTTGTGAGTCTGGAAAACGTGGTAGCTGCTTTACCGATGCGCTTGTTTAGCTCGGTATCGAGAGAATGTGTGTCGGAGATCGTTGAGCCAAGGTACACAAAGTCATGGACAACCTCCAGTTCATGCTCAGAGATTGTAATGCAGGGAGGTGAGTCCACATCCTGAACCATGACCTGTGTTTTCTTCAGGCTGATTGTCAGTCCAAAATCTTGGCAGGCCTTGCTAAAACGATCCATGAGCTGCTGGAGATCTTTGGCAGAGTGGGTAGTGACAGCTGCATCGTCGGCAAAGAGGAAGTCACGCAGACATTTCAGCTGGACTTTGGATTTTGCTCTCAGTCTGGAGAGGTTGAAGAGCTTTCCGTCTGATCTGGTCCGGAGATAGATGCCTTCTGTTGCAGTTCCAAAGGCCTGCTTCAGCAGGACAGCGAAGAAAATCCCAAACAAGGTTGGTGCAAGAACACAGCCCTGCTTCACTCCGCTTCGGATGTCAAAAGGGTCTGATGTGGAGCCATCGAAGACAACAGTGCCCTTCATGTCCTTGTGGAAAGATCTGATGATGCTGAGGAGCCTGTGTGGACATCCAATCTTGGGGAGAATCTTGAAGAGGCCGTCTCTGCTGACCAGGTCGAAAGCCTTTGTGAGATCTATGAAGGCTATAAAGAGTGGCTGTCGTTGTTCCCTGCATTTCTCCTGCAGTTGTCTAAGGGAGAATACCATATCAGTGGTGGACCTGTTGGCTCGGAATCCACACTGCGATTCTGGATAGACGCTCTCTGCAAGTACCTGGAGCCTCTTTAGTACAACTCGGGCAAACAGCTTTCCTACAACGCTAAGGAGAGAGATGCCGCGGTAGTTGTTGCAGTCACCCCTGTCACCTTTGTTCTTGTACAGCGTGATGATGTTTGCATCCCTCATGTCTTGAGGTACTCCACCTTCTCTCCAGCAGAGACAGAGGATTTCATGCAGCTCAGTGACAATGATCTCTTTGCAGCATTTTAGGACTTCAGCAGGGATGCTGTCTTTTCCAGGTGCCTTGCCAAAGGCAAGGGAGTCCAGGGCCACGTGAAGTTCTTCTAGGGTTGGTTCACTGTCAAGCTCTTCCAGCACAGGCAGGCACTCAATGTTGTTCAGTGCTTCTTCGGTGACTACATTTTCTCTGGAATATAGCTCAGAGTAGTGCTGCACCCAGCGTTCCATCTGCTGCGCCCGATCCTGGATGACCTCGCCTGTGGCAGACTTCAGAGGGGCAATTTTCTTCTGTGTTGGACCTAGGGCCTGCTTGATACCATCATACATCCCCTTGATGTTGCCCGTGTCAGCTGCTATCTGTATCTCGGAACAGAGCTGGAGCCAGTAGTCGTTAGCACATCTCCTGGCAGTCTGTTGGACTTTGCTGCGAGCAGTTCGGAGGACCTGCAGGTTGCGCTCACTGGGACAGGCCTTGTATGCTGCTTGAGCTCTCCTCTTTTTCTCAATGACTGGTGTCAACTCCTCAGAGTGGGCTTCAAACCAGTCTGCCGCCTTGTTGGTCTTCTTGCCGAATATGGACAAGGCGGTGTTGTAAACGGTATTCTTGAAATGTTCCCATCTGTTGGATGCGTTTGCGTCGGCCGGGCCTGGAAGAGATTCCTCAAGCGCTTGTGCAAATTCCTCCACTTTTCTCTGATCCCGGGTCTTGCTGGTATCAATGCGAGGTCTTCCTTCCTTTTTCGTGTGGTACAGTCGCTTTGTTTGCAGTTTCACTCTGCTGCACACCAGGGAGTGGTCAGTGTCGCAGGCAGCACCATGATAACTGCGTGTGATCTTGATGCTGGGAAGGCTGGAGCGTCTGGTGAGGATCAGGTCGAGCTGGTGCCAGTGCTTTGATCTTGGATGTCTCCAAGAGACTCTATGTTGGGGCTTTGTGTTGAAGAATGTGTTGCTGACACAGAGACCGTGATGACAGCAAAACTCTAGCAGGCGTTGGCCATTTTCGTTCATCCTCCCAGTGCCAAACTGACCTAAGCAAGTGGGCCATGAACTGTTATCAGCACCAACTCTAGCATTGAAATCGCCGAGGATGAACAATGGCTCTTTTACAGGGATTTTCTTGACAGTGGTGGCCAGGTCATCATAGAATTTGTCTTTGGCTTCTGCTGGAGACGACAGAGTCGGTGCATAAGCACTGATGAGAGTGATAGGTCCTGCTGATGACTGGAGCTGCAGGGACAAAATTCTTTCACTTCCCACAGTAGGTGGGATGATGGATTTCAGCAGGGTATTTCTGACCGCAAAGCCAACGCCATGTTCCCTGGTTTCGTTTGGTGGTTTTCCCTGCCAGAAAAATGAGAAATTTCTCTCCTTGACAGATCCGGAATCTGGCAGCCTAGTCTCTTGAAGGGCGACGATGTCCATCTGCAGTCTGCTCAGCTCCATGTCGATGACAGCTGTTTTGCGTGCGTCGTCTATTTCTTGCAGGTCATCAGAGAAGCCAGGTGTCATTGTCCTAACGTTCCAGGTGCCCAGCTTTAGGGCAGTAGTTTTCTGTTTTCTGTTGCATGGTGCAGAGTTGTCGATCCGCTTGTCGGTTTTCACCCTAAACCCCACGCACCCCATGAGGTTAACGGACCGTTAACAAAATAGGCAACTACTATACCTAGTAGTTGGTGACCAGCATCCCACCCAGGGCCAGGCCACTCAGGGCCATCCTGATGCCTGAGGTGGCCTACTAAATGCTGCCCCCTAAAGGAGAAATTTTGATTTTTGCTTTAGCTTTGTTTGCCTTTATGTTGGATTTTCCCTGCTTTACAGAGCTCAGATGCCATTTTGCCTGCCCCCTATTCACCATTCCCTTCTGACAAGGAAGGCTCATCCACAACAAACAGCCCTGAATTATTGCTTTGAGAACAGAATGCCCTATCTATCATAAAACCTCCTTTAAAAATGTGGATGTATGAGCAAAGCGTTCTTATCTAAGAAGGCCAGGGTGTTAGATTTTCACTTGTTTTGGTTTCTCAGAGGAGTGCTTTGACTTATGGAGACATGACCCAGAAGGTTGGAGCCACCTAGAAATGTATGTAGATTCACGATGATTGATTGACAAGTATACTGCTCTATTGCTATCGCATTGTTCTTCCTTATCTATAAGAAGAGTGTGAATTCTAAGATTTGGTGTTATATAGTGGTGTTGCTAGGGGGAAGCAGCGGGGACAGGCAGCACTGGGTGACTACTCATCAAAAAATTTTAAATCTTGGTCTTTTTGAATACTACTGTCATGTTATATATCAATCAATGTTTTTAATATTTTTATACATCTTTTAGTTTTTTACAGGCTTGATTCCTCGGTGACTTGCTCTTTTATGCTGTCTTTTAATCTGACTACTGTTTTTATGGCCCTGTAATGTGTTTTTAAATGTTTTTATTTGCTATGTATTAATGTTTTTAAAATCTGTTTTTTTTAATATGTTGTTAGCCACCCTGGGTCCCGTTAGGGAGAAGGGCGGGATAAAAATAAAGTTTTATTATTATTATTATTAATGTGTAATGTCATGCAGAATGCATTGAAACAAACTGCATTGGAATATCTCTATTCTTTCAAAAGTTATAGCCAAAAAACCAGCAGTGGTGGGACAATGGCACATCAACACGCCCGCTAACCAAGGCATTGCCCCACCCACTGCATGGGAGGAGGTCCATCCTAGGGGTGACATGCTGGCCTCCCATCCCAGGTGACACAAACCCTAGTGAAGCCACTGGTGCCAGATGCTTTAGGCACTCACCCAGCGCTCTTTAATAAACCCAGAAACAATTATCTATCACCTGTCTGGTCTTTCCATAATTAATTTCTGCTATACCCCTTTTACCCAGCAATGTGCCAGTCTCTGCTCCTTCTACTCTAAAATGTTCCAGCCGAGCACCCTCCTCTCCTCTACATTTCCTCCTCCTCTCTGTCCCCCTCTTCCTTTTCCAATCCAGGAAGTTGAAGAAGGAGGTGGAGCAGTGAAGGAAAGACGTACACAGATTAGTGCCCCACCAATCCACTGCCAGAGGTACCTGCTTCAAAGCCCAATCCAATTTTCCAGCACTGGTGTAGTTGCACTGCAGCCCCAAGATAAGGGAACAAATGACCCCATACATTAAGGAGGCCTCTGGGACTGCCTCCCCATCACAGGATGCAGTGCACACCCCATTGGCATGGCTGCACTGGCACTGGAAAATTGGATGGGATTGGGCCCTCAGTTGGCCACCTGGATGGACCGGCCTTGATCCTGCTCATCCTTGGGAGTATTTCGGGATTGGATAGGTCTCCACTGTCACCACCAACACTGGGAAACCCAGTAAGGAAAAGTCCACCTTGGGAAAGCCTCTCCCCATGGTTGGCAGGGAACCCCTAAATCCAAGGGGATCCCACTTAGAACCAAACAGTCCAAACAGAACCAAACTAAACATGTGACAACCCACCCTTTCTCCAGTAAGCTGCAGCCAGACAGGTCGCTGCTATAAACAGAAAGGAGTACATTACAGGACTGAATAAGCAGAACAAATAAAATGGGGAGGAAATGAGGAGGTTCCAAAAGCAAGAGGCATCTCAAAAATTACCAAGACTTTGGGTGTAGATCTGCCACAGGGCTTAAAAGGACAGTGCCTGAACTGTCCTGAACAGTGCCTATCATCAAGTCCCTGAACATGATCAGTGGATATTTTTTCCCTATCCTTAACTACTCACACTGTTCCAAAAGAAGGGAGGTTCAAGTTCTTACTTTCCTTTGAGGAGTGGGTGAGGCAGCATATGAGCGCCACAGTACCAAGCAACTGTGTGCAAGAACTTTAATTGATGTCTTTAATTGATGAACTTTAATTGTTGAAGATGTTACAGGGCTACCTGGTCAGATGAGTTAGAACCAGGGCTTTTTTTCTAATGGAACGCGGGGGGACGGAGTTCCGGCACCTTTTTGCAGGGGCCCCTCCCCTTCGGAGGCATTCCAGGAGGGGGGGAGCAAAAGAGAGGCATTCGCTGGGTGGGTGCTGGGGGGTGCTGGGTGGGCGGGGCCCTGGCCCTGCCTGACCGCACAACGACCCCCTCCTGCCCCCATCTCCAAGCTCTCGCCTGAGCCCAGCCCGCCTCCCCTCCCCTGTGCTCTGCTTCTCCGCGCAGCTTCTAAGCCGGTGGAGGGTGCAGGGGACATGCGCCGACGCCGAGGACAGCCAGCCAGCCAGCTAGCCAGCCAGGGAGATGGGCTGTGGCACCCACGGAACGCCCAGGTACTGGCTTGATGGAGGAGGAGGGGAAGGAAGCTGGCTGGTGCGCCCCCCCCCCGCCAATATGCAGCATGAGCCTGGGCATGTCTACTCAGAAGTAAGTCTCATTGTGCTCAATGGGGCTTGCTCCTGGAAAAGGGTGCATAGCCTTGCAGTCTGAGAGCCCAAGCCTATGCATGTCTACTCAGAAGTAAGTTCCATTGTGTTCAATGGGGCTTACTCCCAGGAAAGTGTCATAGCCTTGCAGCCTGAGTAGACAGGCAGAGGAAGGGCTCTGAGTCTGCAGTTCTTTCCACACTTTCCTGGGAGGAAGCCCCACTGCCTCTACTGGGACTGACTTCTGAGGAGACAGCCATAGGCTTTGGCTCTGAGGCTGCAGTCCTCTCCACACCTCCCTGGGAGGAAGCCCCACTGCCTCTAATGGGACTGACTTCTGAGTAGACAGGCACAGGATTGGGCCCTGAGGCTGCCATCCTATCCACAGTAAGCCCCATTCACTAAAGTGGACTTCTGAGTAGACATGCATAGGATTGGGCTCTTAGGCTGCAATCCTAGGCACTTTCCTGGGAGTAAGCTCCATTGACTAGAATGGGACTTACTTCAGAGTAGACATACCTAGGATTGAGCTCTTAATCCTGGCAGAGATTTATATCTGCACCCGTTTTCACATGCTAAGGGCAGGTGAAAAGGGATTCTACGTGTGTACAATGTGCTGTCCAGCCTTGCCAGAGATCCTCCTCATCCTTCCTCCATAAGCATGCCCTCCGCCAGCCAGCGTTTGCAGCTCCTCTCCAGCAATGCATAGCAGCTGCTCAGCGCAGCAGAGAACATACAATTGCATGCCAAGTGCCTTCCCAAAGACACAGAGTATTCTGATACCTGAATTAAACCATATTTAATCGCTTGTTTGCAAACGTAGCTGTTTCTATGTGCACCTAAGGACCCCTCTCGTGTAAGAATTCCTTTTTTGTTCTTATTCCCACGGTTGCTTAGAGTAATTTTACTACATGGAACTCATGTAAGCCATTTTTCAGAATCCATTCACTGCTTCCTCTCCTCGAAGTAGTGCCACACTACATACTACACGCTACAAGTGCACCTGTACAGTATTTTTCCCCATGTGTAGAAAAAGTAGCTAGGAGGAAGGGGATGTGGAGATTGACAGCCCAATCCTATGCATGTCTACTCAGAAGTAAGTTCATCTTTAGGGGCGAAGCACATAAAAAATCTTTTATTTCTCCAATAAAAAAATGGCTTAAAAATAAATAAATAAATAAATAAATAAATAAATAAATAAATAAATAAATAAATAAAAGATTAACAAGTTGTGAGTTCCTGCACCTTTGATTTTACAAAAAAAGCACTGGTTAGAACTATCCTTGACCTGAAGGATCAAGGATCAAGTTAGAAGGATCCTTGACCTGCCCTCCTGACCGAATCAGGTGGACGGAGGTAAGCAAAATGATTCATGCGCTGGGGCACCTTCCTTATGAGGAAACACCTTATGAGGTGTTTGGGACTCTTCAATCTCGAAAAAAGGTGCCTGGGAGGAACATGACGGAGATGTCTAAAATTATGGAGGTGGATAGAGTCAACAGAGGATTGTTCTTAATCTTTTCCCTCTCACACCACACTATAACCAGTGGACAGCCACTCACATTGACTGGCAGGAGAATTAGAACAGACAAAAGAAAATATTTCTTTACCCAGCATGTAATTGATCTGTGGAACTCCTTGCCACAGGTTGTTGTGATGGGCACCTGGCTTAGAGGCCTTTGAAAGGGAATTGGACAGGTTGATGGAGGAAAAGTCCATCACAGTTTACAAGCCATGATGGGAATACGCAACCTCCTGGTTTTAAAAGTAGACTACATAAGAATGCGAGTTGCAAGGGAGTGGCAACAGGATGTAGGTCTCTTGTCTTGTTTGTTCCCAGAGGCATCTGGTGGCCATTGTGGGTTGCAGGAAGCTGGACCAGAGAGTCCTTTGGCCTATTCTAGCAGGGCTCTTATGTTCTTATGAGCAACCAATTGGCATATGCCAATTTCGGCAGGAGAGTTGGCCAGAATCCTTTTGTATGAGGAAATTCCAGCCAAGAAGACTCACAGTCCACAGAAGGGGAAAGCTTTATCTGTGCTGTCATGTGGCTCTTCTGTAATAGAGAGGCTTTCAGACTGAGAACGCTGAGTACTAAGGAAGCAACCTGGGGAGAATTTTTAAAAAGATAGAATAAAACAGCTAATATTATTGTGCCATTATACAAATTGACGACATGGCTGCATCTGCATCAGTCTTGTGTCCAGTTCTGGTTGCCACATCTCAAAAATGATATAGAGGGAAAGGTGCAGAAGAGAGCAACCAAAATGATTACTGGGCTGGGGCACCTCCCTTACGAGGAAAGGCTACAGTGTTTGGGGCTCTTCAGTCTAGAAAAGAGGCGACTGAGGGGGAGACATGATTGAGACATTCAAAATTATGCAGGGGGTGGATAGAGGGATGTCCTTTTCTCTCACACTCCCGATCGCCCAATTAAAAAGGGGATCGGAGTTTGTTTGGCCTGGCCTGGACACGAGAGTCCTTCCCCAAGGGGGAGGGGGAGGGGGCTGGGGCTGGCAGCTACGGCGGACCTTTTAAAAGGGCATGAGGCCCAGCCCTCTTCCTCCTTTGCATGTGGGCACCGTGGGAATACCCGCCCGCCCGCCCTAGCGGCAGTCTGAGTTTAACTGGTCGCCGTTTGGGGCCGGGTAGGAATTTTTTGCTGCCTGCCAAGATTGGCCGAAGGACAGGCAGTTTCTTCGCCTACCCCAGACTGTTATAGGCCAGGGGGTTACACCCCCCCTCTGTTTGCAAGCTGCCATTGGTCACTCTAAGAGGGCAGGTGGTGCGGGTTAGGAGGCATGAATGGGACTTTGGCATGCACCTTCAGGCGGCATAGGCAGGGCGGAACCCTATTTCAGTCCTCAGGGGCTCGGCGGCACGAGGACGTAGACGGGGCCCTGGCCGGGACCGCGGGGCACACCTCAGAGGCTCAGCAGCTCGAGGTGGTGCAGTCCGCGATCCGGCTGCCTTCCCCTTAAGGGACAGACATGGATGAGACGTGCCGCCCCAGCAGCGGGGCGCGACTTGGAGTCGGGTGCATGCCCGCCTGGGGGCAGAGATTTCTGGTACCACCCAGAAGTCCCTCCCCGCACCACAGGGGCTTTCGCTGCCTCGGATGCTGCAGGTCTCAGCCTCTGCTTCTCTCGGTAACATGAAATAAAGTTGCCCTTTCTCCCATATCTGTTGTCTCGAGTGTTCATTGGACAGTGCGGAAACAAACAACACCAAAACCAGGGGACATCCACTAAAACTGAGTGTTGAGAAAGTTAGGACAGGCCAAAGAAAATATTTCTTTTCCCAGCATGTAATGCTTTTAATGTTTTGCTTTGACTGGTGCTATTAAATTTTTTATTTTATTTTGTGGCATAGTGTTTGTTGTTGTACACCACTTTGAGCACTGAGAAAGGCATACAACTCTAATAAATAAATAAATAAATAAATAAATAAATAAATAAATAAATAAATGATTTAGGGCACAATCCGAACCCCTTATGTCAGTGCTTTCCAGCACTGACATAAGGGCACTGCAGCTCTGAGGTAAGGGAACAAACATTCCCTAACTTTGAGGGGGCCTCCGTGAGTGACACCCAACTGCAGGATGCAGCACATGTCTCATTGGCACCGCTATGCCAGTGCTGGAAAGTACTGACATAAGGGGTTAGGATTGCGCCCTTAATTAATCTGTGGAACTCCTTGCCACATGACATGGTGATGGCAACTGGCCAGAATGATTTTAAAAGGGGATTGGACTGACTGATGAAGAAAAAGTTAATCACAAGTCATAATGTTTGTACGCAACCTGCAGGTTTTAATAGTGGCCTATCTCAATGCCAATTGCCAGGAGAGGCATTTGGTGGGCCACTGTAAAATACAGGAAACTGGATGGGCCCTTGGCTTGATCTGGCAGAGCTCTTCTTATGAACTTATTCCATTAGGAATTAGCTTCTGGGGCACCACAGAATCCTCTGAGGGTTAGTGTGCCCAAAATTAGTGGAAAACAGGGCATAAATCATGCATTTTAACCACACCATCAGGCCAGTACACTGACGTGCATCAGAAGCTTGCCAAGATCTTGGATAGAGAGAGGACTTTTCCTATATTTGACTTGGAATGCTGTCATGAAAAGCAGGTGGCCCGTCTCTGAGCTACCATCCATCCCTGATTCACGACTGCTGTGGAGCATATGCTGATATGGACAAAATAGTGCATCCCAGACCCAGGATCCGAGCTCCTTTGGAACTCTAAATGCTCCTCTAAACGAGGGGGACGTGTCACCTTTTCATGTCCACTTCTTGGGTGCAGAGATCAAACAGTCGCCATTGTCATCGCCATCTGTGCCTCACCCCCATAAGGCCTGGCTGAGTTTCTTTGTTTTTCCATTTCCTTGAAATGCCTTCAACGTTGGAAGACAGCTGCACATTTGATTTGACATTGGTTAGGTCAGCTGGTCAGCTTCCTCTTCAAAGGGGCTCTGCATAATTGGAAGAGCCAAAGGGCTGCCAGAACAAGGACAGCACAATCAGACATCTGGCAAGAGAGGCGAGGGGCTCTGGCATGGCTGGTGGAACATGGAACATGCCCAGGCCTGTCTCGGTTCCTGGCACTACCCTGTCCTGGCTCTGTTCATTGCTGCCACATATCCTAGCTAGCTGGAAGCTCAGATGGGCATTTTCTTCCTGGTCACTGAGAAAGGCTGCCAGGCTGCCTTATCTCCCCCGCCAGCCACTTCTGCAATACGATAAAAGCTGTGCACAGAACTGAACATGAGGGTGCTGCTGGCAAACAGACCAGGGCATCTCCTGTGGGTGTTGAAGGAAGCCAAGTTCACTGCAGCACAAAGCAGGGCACTCGTCCTGAGGATCCCAACTGCCCTCAAAGTTTTGAAGATGCCATTGCTCATTCAGCAGGCACATGGGAAACCATGAGAAGAGCCCTTCTGGATCAGGCCAAGGGTCCATCTAGTCCAGCTTCCTGTATCGCACTGTGGACCACCAGGTGCCTGCGGGAGGACATGACACAAAATACCTGCATCCTGTTGCCACTCCCTTGCACTTGGCATTCAGAGATGGGGTACTTCAAAAACCTGGATGTATCAGTGAGGTTCAGGGCCTGCCCAAATCCTCCCAGGGCCTGGGTCAGCGCATCAAATGTCCCTACCATGATCCAGCAGTTCATTCGCTGCTGTTTCTGTCTGTATTTAAAAGGAAGAGGGGAATGGAGCCAAAGAGTAAATGCTGAGGAAGTTGTCTGTCTTTGGTCCAGCACTCTCCTCTCCACCATACTTCCTCTTCCACCCTGTTCTCTTCTGCTTCAAAATGAGAAGAGAGGGAAGAGGAGGAGGAGTGGAGATGGATGGATGGATGGATGGATGGATGGATGGATGGATGGTTGTCTCAGTCTGTCACATCAACATATCAGCACTGCAGAATTTCACTATGCATTGTTGCAGTGAGTTCCATGGCCCAGACTGGATGAGACCAACTGAGGGATGTGGACTGGGCATGCGGGAGGAGGTGGGCATCGGGCAGGTTGGGGGGAGAAAGAGGGATGTAAATGGCAAACTGAAGAAACCCCGATTCACAACCCAGTTTCTTCAGCACTATGCCAATTCTGAATCTGGGTAGAGCAGCTGATGGATGGGAGGAAAACCAGCTGGATTCTTGCTGCTTTACAGAGCCTTTGGCTCAAAGTTGTACTGCAGCTTGTCATCCCAGCCAAATCAGGTGATCGGAGGAGCCAATAGGAATCCTACTGGACTTTAACTCCTGAGTTAATGAGTTAGACCAGTGTTTCTCAAACTGTGGGTCACGGGCCAATTTCAGGTGGGTCACGTAGCACCTAGCTCAGCCACCATTTGAAGTAGGGCTGAAAATGCAGAGCTGCTGTGCAGGAGGGCTCCTGGTGGGAGAGAGACATGGTGCTTTGCCCTGAATAGGTGGGAAGATGGGATGCTAGAAAGGGGGGAGAACTATGTGGTTGAAGAAGGCTCCAAGTCTGTGTTATGCTTTGACTTCCAAGCTGGAATGCTTTAATTCCGAGCTATGCAAAATAACAGTGTAATGAAACCTTTTGGCTGATTGTGGCTTAGATTTGAAGTCTGCATTGATTATGTCACTTCCAGGTTAACGACATCACTTCTGATGGGTCCCGATAGATTGTCATTCTAAAAAATTAGTCCCGGTGCTGAAAGGTTTGAGAACCACTGAGTTAGACGGACAAAGGGTGTGGTTGAAGGAGATGGGTATGGGGTTGGCTGGAGAGGGAAAGAGGGGCACAGATAGGGAAGGAGAAGGTGGCTTGGTGGGAGGGAGACCAAGGAGGATGGAGGGATACCTCCTTGGTGGGAGGAAATTGGCGCATGACGCATCTCATGGGAAGGGGTGAAGTGGTGCCATCATAAGCACGGTAGGAAGAGAGAGACTTTGGCCAGGTCTGAAAGAACCTGAAAAGCAATATTTCTATCCAAAGTCCTCAGCACCTCCTAAAGAATGAGTAAACAAGGGGAGGCCCGGCCCAAAGATTTGCAGTCAAGGGATCTCTGGCTCTGGAAGTGGTGCGCTTGGAGTGAGTGCCAGACAGAGAAAGCCTCTTCCGTGGCTCACAAAATGCAGACAGTGACGGCTTC
Organism: Tiliqua scincoides; assembly: GCF_035046505.1. Taxonomy (NCBI): domain Eukaryota; kingdom Metazoa; phylum Chordata; class Lepidosauria; order Squamata; family Scincidae; genus Tiliqua; species Tiliqua scincoides. The sequence continues at coordinate 11,681,367 of NC_089829.1, forward strand.
CTTATTTGTTTTCACCCCTCTGGCAGGAGACAAAGGGATGGGGGGAATTTCGTTTTCGGTTTTGAGTCCATGAAGAAAATAATGAAATAGCCAGAGGGGGAAGAGAAGAAAGCCAAACAGCAGGTCCACCTGGTTAGAGAATAAATGGTATTTGAAGCTGGTCGATGAGAACCTCGGTGGGTAGCTTTGCCTGCAGCTCTCGTTTTAAAGGTCCAGTATGATAAACGGGGTCGCAGATGCCGTGCGGGGGCTCCGCTTCCTTTATCCTCACAGTAATAACCTAGATAACATTTAAACCGCTGGATGCGAGATGTAAAGCTGCAGGGAGGAGGGAAGAGGGGGAGAAAAAAAAACCCAGAACGCTCTTGGAAGTTCCTTAACACTGCTGATCTCTAAGCTTTTATTTATAGCTGGCTTAAGGAACAGAGGTGCTTTGTTACGGCACCAAATGCAGGCTGGAAGTCTGCTCTGGCCCACGCATGGCAATGCAGCAAAGAATGCACTAGCCTCAAGGTGGCATTAAAACCGGAGGGCCGGCAAGAAATTGGGCAAACTTGCCTGTTCTCTGCAAGGAGGTACTGGGGCACCTCTGGGGAAATTTATTTATTTTTCACATTTTTATGCTGCCCTTCCTCCAAGGAGCTCGGGGTGGTGTACATGGTTCCTTCCCTCCTTTTGTCCTCACAATAACCCTGTGAGGCTGAGAGGAAGTGACTAGCCCCAGGTCACCCAGGAAGTTTCATGGCTGAGCGAGGATTTGAACCTGGATCTTCCAGGTCTAAGTTCAACTCCAGAACCACTATGCCCAAAGGCGGAACTGGGGTGAAGACACAGGGGCACCTGCCCCAGGTGCTACACCAACAGGGGGCACATGACTGCCCCACAGGCTCCACCCTAGTTATGGAGGAGGTACTGGCAGCTGGAGAAGAAACAGGGGGCACAAAACCACCGCAGAAAGTGTCCCCACTTCCGGGAGAACCTGAAAGTGATTCGCGTGACAAGATGTCATGTGACATCTTGACATCACTGCTCTGGGCACCAGGGTAGTGCATCACACCTCTGACTGCCATCCTGGCTATCTGGATGACACACCCGAAACTAGATATGTTGCAAGGCCGGGGCCTTGTGATCTCAGGAGAGTGCCAAAAGAAAACACTAGAGGAGGGAGGGAGAGGAAATCTCCTACCAGAAGTGGTGGTTCCATTTTGCTCCATGCTGGTGAGGTCTTATGGGAACACTGTGTCCAGTTCTGGGCACCACGCGTGCATCTCTTGGAAGTTGGCTTCTGTGTCTAACAGCAGACTCTTGTAGCAAGCACAATCTTTTCTCCTTAGACGTCTATCTGTCGATCTTAGAAGTCTATCTATTAGCTGTGACTGCTTAAAGTAGAGCCTCCATGTTCAGAGATACTCTCCCCCTGCAGGTCTGATGCTGAGAAGGAGGAGGAGGAGGCAAACCTCACCTTCATGCGCCACTAGCAAGCTTCTGAGAACATCTTGTGGCAGCCTGCTGCTTGGAATTTTTCATCTCCACAGAGCTTCCCATCCTCCGCGTCATTTCAACAGCATTGCACCAGGCGGACGTGGTCCTCCCCACCTTTAATGCAGAGTCATCTCTGTGAACAGCCATGCTGGAGGCCCCGCAGAGCAGCTGCAAATTGGCCTTGCACCTTGGCAGGTGATCCTGGGCAGTTGAATTGTGACGGGCAAATATTAAGACGCTGCTTTTATGGCTAAGAGAGACACATAACTCAAGGGTTCGGCAGGCATGAGGCGGCATCTCAGATGGCATTCCACCTCCCCGCAAGCTCAGGATACAGTAATTGCCCTTCACAGGTGATGGGCTCATATCCTCTCACAAGGATCCAATTTTCCGCCCCAGTACCAGATTTTTCACACTTTTTATGAGTTGGCAATCTTGCGATATTCATAGGGCCTCCACCTCATCTCAAAAATCCCATTCGGGATTTGGGATGCATCCAACTTGCCAATGCTAGTCCATCCGATACATTTCAGGGTAATGTTTCAGGGGTTTTTTGGTGACTCTTCAGAGTCTCTCACATCTCACCAGGGGCTGGTGTCAGAGCTCACTGAGGTCGAGCGTGTGTTCAAGCCCCCATCCAGCTGACCCCAAAGAAGAAAGGCATCCACTGCTATCTAGCACCATCTGGTAAGCTTTCCCCATTGGTCCTGTCCCCTGGAAAGCTTTCTGGGTGACTTGGTATTTTTAAATAATACCAAGTCATATATCATTCGATGTGTAATTTAATGCAGAATGCAATGAAACAAACCACGTTGAAATATCTCCAGTCTATCAAAAGCTATAGCCAAAAAAATCAGAAAAGGAAAACACAACTGCCTTACATAACAAAACTCCTTAACTGAAACTGAACAATGAGACTGATTGTTCTGAGAGCCAATGAAGTGTTATTATGATACAGCAGGGAACCAACCAATAAGGAGTTAGCTCTCATTTCCATGGATCAGAGCTAATTCTAGAACACTTATTCAGTTGTGTGAGTGCCATCAAGTTGGCCAGTCATTGTTTGTGGGTTACAGATTTGTTGGGTGCCCTGGGCTGTTATATATTAACATAAATAAATAAAAAGGTAATGCTCAAAAGTTTTTTAAAAAGTTGTGTTTTTTTTAAGTTACACCAACCCTAGTAATGTCACTGCATTCAGGTTGTGCTTATAATATTGTGATTTATTCTGTATGGTCTGGTACGGAAGGAGGTCCACCATGGGAGTGACACAATTAGCTCTTGCATCTGGTGACACAATCCCTAGTGATGTGTAAGGGAAATGTGCAGGATCCCTGGAGGAGATAGGGTGTGGTGTCAACAGTGGCCCCTTGCTCTGGCAGGCAAGCATAGGGTTAAAACCTAGGCTTTGACTCTATGTTCCCCAGATTCACCAGAGCAAAGGACCACTGCAGACACCACATCCTATCTCCTCGCAATATCTTCAGCATTTCCAATACATGATGCCTCTGTATAGGCTTTATCTGATGTCTTCCTTACAACCATTCAAATAAGCCAAATATAACAGACTCTGTAAGCCTCCAATGATCTCTCAGATGAAGCCAGACTTCTGGTATGGCTGCACCCCCTAGAACTTCTCACCATAGTCCACCTTGGTAGATGGTGGCTTCTTATGCTCTAAGCCAGGGGTCTCCAAAGTTTTTGGCAGGAGGGCCACATCAGCTCTCTGACACTGGGTCGGGGGCCGGGGGAAAAATAATTAATTAATATTTAAAATTTGAATAAATTTACATACGTTTACATAAATGTGTATATTAAAGATGAACTTATATGAATGAATGAAGGTCTTGCAATAGCTCAAGGCCTATAAAAGGCCTTGTACAAAGCAAGACTGGCTGTTCCTTCGCTGCCACTACTGCATCACAAATGTGAAACAGCAAGCAGTGGAGGGAGCCCTCATCCCACAGCTCATGCAAGAAGTCAAACAGTCGCCCTCATGCTGAGAGCAGTTGCATTGGGCCAGTGTGGGCTCCAGCACATCTCCGGAGGGCCAGAGGCTCATTGGAGACTGGGGGCTCCTTGAGGGCTGCATTGGGAGTCCTTGAGGGCCACAAGTGGCCCCAGGGCCAGGGTTTGGGCACGCCTGCTCTAGGCAAAAATTTGCTTTTTAGAAGGGGAAGGAAAGCAGAGATCTCAAGGAAGCTGGACATATCTGAGCTCACGGGTGGCTCTGCCATTAGGACTGGCAGCAAAAAACTGGCATGCTTCGTTTTAAATATTTATGTCATCAGTAGATGAAAAAACAGCAGAAAAAAGGCTTCAGCGAATGTCCCTTGCCCGTCCTGTAATGAAAGATGGTATAATTATGGAAAACGACAACTTGAGCACAAACATTATTTACTAGCTGACAGAGAAAACATCTCTGAGTTTCGTTCAGGGATCAGGGGAGCCATCGAACAACTCCAAGGAAGCCACGGAGAATTCTGGGAGTGTCATTTAAGGTTCCCAGCTCAGGCAGGCTGAATCATGACCATGCTGGTCTCAGAACAGAATGGTTGACCAAAGGCAGGAGTGACATGCATGGGTATAGAACCCCTTGCTGGAAGGGAGGATGAAAAGCTGTGAAGGAACATCCCTCCATGTTGTACAGGCGTCTCTCCGTATCTGCATCGGATATGTTCCTGGGAGCCCCACGGATAAAAGGGAACACTATACCTATTGTGGTGCCAAGCACTCCTGTCTATTCCTCTGCAGCCTGTGATTGAATGCTAGAGGAGGAACGCAAGAAACAGTCAGCCAGAATGCTGGAGGAGGGAGACTAAAAGGACACTAACGGGAAGCAGGAACTTCCTGCTTCCTGTTAGCAGTCTGGCTATCTCCTTCTCCAGGAATGACAGGAGCCTCCCCCACCCTACCGATCTGCTGCCTGAGGCAACTGATTCAGCTGGCCTCATGAATGAGCCGGCTCTGCTTGGGGGAGGACTCCTACCAATAGAAAACCAGGTTAGAAATGTTTTAAATGAAGAGTTAGTAAATACCACTGCACTTCCTCTAGTCCCAGAGCGATGGAGTCTTTCTGTGTAGTCTTGGAGGTGCTCAGATCTGCCAGTTCCTGACCCTTCATTTGGGAGCTGAGCACACGAAAATCAGGTCCCAAGTGATTCATGCAGGCAGATGGCGGAGTACATGGGAACAAAGGCATTATCGTCGGTCAGCATGACAAGATGTCGTCCCCGGACACCTGGCCTGACCGTTGGCTCACATTTGCAGGCATTGAGGGTGAGCAGGTTTAAGAAAAGATCTGAATCTTGGAAAAGAGTCTGTTTATTTATCCTGACATTTTTTCCTCCAAGCAACAGAGAAAAAGAATTTTTTCCTCCACAGAGAAAAAGAGATGTAACATTTTAAGAGGACTTGCTGCTTCAGCAGGGCTTGGAAGCAGTTCCAACAGTATTGGGGGGGGGGGAGCCAGCAGGAAGCAGCTATTGGCTAGCACCGGTACGTCACCAACACACATATACCAAATCTGTGTGTGTGCTTTGTCTTTTTTTTTTCTTTTCTTTTTTTTTTTTTGCAGCTGTCTTTAAAAGACTTTGGCATCAGGGGAAGGTCAATATATATCAGTAAATGCCAATATCAAACAATATCAACCAATAAATGTACAAGTGGCACATTAAAGAAAGAAATGAAGGCAGACAATGCTTGAGGAGAAAGGAACGATTTGAGGGCTGATTTCTCATTGAGGAGCTGGTAAGTAAGCCTGGAATGTAAGCTGGGGAGCCAGTCTTGCCACACAAGTGAAGAACCACCCATTATATCTATGCACCAAATCCCTCCAACCTGATCTCATAGGCTTCACCTTCCAGCTCTTTAGTAGCTTTCATCAGGTTTGGTGATGAAGCTGCCCTGTGCAGTTGCTTGGAGTCTAATCCTGAGGAAACAGCTGTGGTTGGATCAGGACAAGTCCTCAACCCTAGGCTAGTGCCTAAGGCAATGCCTTCAGTTGGCCTAATGGATGGGCCAGCCCTGCTGCTCCCTTAGTTTACTGGCAGAGGGGGGTTGGGTGGTAGCAGCAATATCCACATTTCACACTGGCAGATGGGGGGAAGGAAGGAGACCCCAGAACTGAAAACACTGGAGACCCATTGGCTGGAGCTCTGGTATCCACAGAGGTGGAGTACTTTGAGGAACCAGCCCTTCCAATGTCCACAGCCTTGGGCTGCCCTGAGCTCACACATCAGTACCAGCAATGGGCTAGGAGGAACTGACAGAGGAATGCAAGACTCCAGGCTTGAAGGTCATCCCTTTTGATCTATCCACTCTCCAGGCAACAGTGTCCAGATGCAGACTCTTTGGGACCTAAGAACATAAGAAGAGCCCTGCTGGATCAGGCCAAAGGCCCATCTAGTCCAGCTTCCTGCATCTCACAGTGGCCCACCAGATGCCTCAGGAAGCACACAAGGCAACAAGATCCCTATATCCTTATGCCACTCCCTTGCACTTGGCATTCAGAGATAACCTACTTCTAAACTAAGGAGGTTGTGTATACCTATCTAGGTCAAACGTCATCACCACATCCTGTGGCAAGGAGTTCCACAGGTTAATTACATGCTGGGTAAATAAGTATTTTCTTTTGTCTATTCTAACTCTCCTGCCACTCAATCCTAGTGGCTGTCCCCAGGTTCTGGTGATCCGCAAGAGGGAAAAGAACATCATTCTATCTACTGTATCCATCCCCTGCATAATTTTATATGTCTAAGGCCCTAGAGAGCTTTCGCCTCCATGTTGCTCACAACAGTGGCGAGAAGGAGTAAGCCCAGACACTGGGGAAAGTGCCAGCAGGTGCTCCAACATGTGCTGCTGTGAATCTCATGCCTGGGTCTTGTGAGACCCCTGATGAGACCAGGCACAACCATGGCAGCAACAAGGCCCCTAAGATAGACCTCTGTCCAGTTTTGACTATACACACTTGCATCTTACACAGGGGGCTCCCTTCAGAGAAAGGGCTTCAATTCTTTGCTAGAAACTGGGTTTGCATGCCAAACGTCCTACAAGGTTCTGTCCCTGGCATGGCCAAGTAGGACTAAGAAAGATCTCTGTTGGAAACACTGAGAAGATGCTGTCAGTCAATGTCTAGATGGAACAATGATCGGATGCAGTCAATGGTAGAATCACGTGCTCATGTGACACCGCCCCCCCTACACACTCACCTGCTTCTGGCCTGATTGAACTAACATCCAATGGTAGCATCATCTGGCAAGTCCACTGGCTGAGAACCCAGCCTGTGGGTCTTGGCCATGGCACAGTGGGATAGCTAAGGGGGAAGGTGGGTACATTGCCCCAGGTACCATTCCTTGAGGGGGTGTCAACCTGCACCCCCAACGGCAGACTGGGGCAAAAAAAAGCAGTTGGCCACTCAAAGGGGTTGGGTTCAGCCTCCTCAGATAGCCTGGGAAGGCCGCACGCTGCCTCCTGGGCTTCAGACCACCTCCTGAACATGACCAGATGTGACAGGTACGTATGTTAAATTTGATTTGTCATATGGATGGTGTTAAAAAAATTTTGTGCCGCTGAGTGCCAGCTACTCCACTGCCCAGGTGGATGAAAAATGTCCACTGATTCTCCTACAAAGCTGTATCTCTTCTCTCTTTATTTTCTCCTTGCCAAGTCAATAAAGACAGCATTCTTTGCAAAGCCCAAGCCCTCCATTCGAGACCCAGCAGAGAGCAACATGACCCTGATTTTCAAGCCAAAGACAGGAAAGGAGACACAGGGTGAGATTGAACATCAAGAGAAATGACTTCATGATTGTCCAGCAATTTTACCTTAAAATGCTTAAAAAGCTGCTACAGTTGAGGTCACAGATGATTACTTGTGCCTTATCTGCTCTTCATAAATCCCAGAACTTCACAGGGGCATGTCATTTGCCCACCGCTCAGTGAAAACAGAACATTTGTAAGGCAACCGGGAAATTATGGTAACATCATCATTGCATAGAACACAACTGTACCGTTTCTTCTCTAGGATCAAACTCTCTGAGAAATGACGGTTTTGCAGGGGAGCAGCCAAAGCTGGTGGAGAGGGCACCAGTTGGCTAGCAACCATGCAATCACCAAGGCACTTCCCAACTCTAAATCCCCCACACATGCAATCACAATTTGATTCCTCTACACACCCATGACCACTAGGAGTAGGAGTGACTGAAGCTATTCTTTGAGATTCTCCCCCCCCCCCCGCATGATGTAATAGTGGAGATTTCTGGAGGCCCTGTGAAAATCTCCACAATAGCTTTCAAGACTCACTTGGAGATTGATGCTGGTTCCTAGAAACTACAGCCTAGGTCAACCTTACATCTATACCGGGTAAGATGGTGGAATGCCTCATCAAAGTTAGAATCTCAAAACAAACAGGCCTTGCTGAGGGAGAATCAGCATGGCTTCTGTAAGGGTAAGTCTTGCCTCACAAACCTTTTAGAATTCATTGAAAGGATCAACAGGCATGTGGATGTGGGAGAAGCCATGGACATTATATATCTGGACTTCCAGAAGGTGTTCGACACGGTCCCTCACCAAAGGCTACTGAAAAACTCCACAGTCAGGGAATTAGAGAGCAGGTCCTCTCCTGGATTGAGACCTAGTTGAAGACCAGGAAACAGAGAGTGGGTGTCAATGGGCAATTTTCACAATGGAGAGAGGTGAAAAGTGGTGTGCCCCAAGGACCTGTCCTGGGACTTGTGCTTTTCAACCTCTTCATAAATGACCTGGTGACAGGGTTGAGCAGTGAGGTGGCTAAGTTTGCAGAGGACACCAAACTTTTCTGAGTGGTGAAGACCAGAAGTGATTGTGAGGAGCTCCAGAAGGATCTCTCCAAACTGGCAGAATGGGCAGTAAAATGGCAGATGCATTTCAATGTCAGTAAGTGTAAAGTCATGCACATTGGGGCAAAAAATCAAAACTTCACATATAGGCTGATGGGTTCTGAGCCGCCTGTGACAGATCAGGAGAGAGATCTTGGAGTGGTGGTTGACAAGTCGATGAAAGTGTCGACCCAATGTGCGGCAGCAGTAAAGAAGGCCAGTTTTATGCCTGGGATCATTAGAAAAGGTATTGAGAACAAAACGGCTAATATTATAATGCCGTTGTACAAATTGATGGTAAGGCCACACCTGGAGTATTGTGTTCAGTTCTGGTCGCCGCATCTCAAAAAGACATAGTGGAAATGGAAAAGGTGCAAAAGAGAGCGACTAAGATGATTACTGGGCTGGGGCACCTTCCTTATGAGGAAAGGCTATGGCGTTTAGGCCTCTTCAGCCTAGAAAAGAGGCGCCTGAGGGGGGACATGATTGAGATATACAAAATTATGCATGGGAAGGATAGAGAGATGCTCTTTACACTCTCACATAACACCAGAACCAGGGGACATCCACTAAAATTGAGTGTTGGGTGGGTTAGGACAGACAAAAGAAAATATTTCCTTACTCAGCATGTGGTCAGTCTGTGGAACTCTTTGCCGCAGGATGTGGTGACAGCATCTGGCCTGGACGCCTTTAAAAGGGGATTGGACATGTTTCTGGAGAAAAAATTCATTATGGGTTACAAGCCATGATGTGTGTGTGCAACCTCCTGATTTTACAAATGGGCTATGTCAGAATTCCAGATGCAAGGGAGGGCACCAGGATGAGGTCTCTTGTTATCTGGTGTGCTCCCTGGGGCATTTGGTGGGCCGCTGTGAGATATGGGAAGCTGGACTAGATGGGCCTATGGCCTGATCCAGTGGGGCTGTTCTTATGTTCCAGGCCAATCCTGGAGGGTTGGGAACCAGAGATATAGACTTTTCTACAACAGTGATAGTAGCCTGGGTCCTGCATTTCAAACTTCTGGCAAAAGGGTAAATAAGTTTGTTTGCCTTCTATTTAGCAATCCAAACACATAAGCAAAAAAAAGTTAATTTTATGTCCAGGGCGGTCCTCCCCTTTGGCCCTCGCAGGCTGTCCTGCGGAGCCCCCAGTGGTCAGCAGTCTCTTCCATGGCCTGACTGGGCTGATCACCAAGTGGCCCAGCCACAGCTGCCTCCCCGAAGCCACAACGCAGCTGCTGCTGGGCCTACTGGGGCAATCTCAGCCAGCAGAGGCAATCGGTGCCCAACCTGGTAGCCACCTCTAGGTTTGCTGTGACACACCTGGGGCACAGATAGCCCCATCCCAGCAAGATAACCGACCAATGGTGTAGCAACACAGCCACAGCAGACTTGGAAAGGCAACTGGGTATGGAAAGATTGCTCCCTTCAGGATCAGGACCTTCAAAGAGAGCATCACTTGCACAGGGGCAAGGCAGGAAGGGGTGGGCTGGAGACCAGAAGTGCCTGTATATAAAGATCCCCCAGCAGCTGATAAAGAACTCAGTAGAGGATAGGCAGCTTCCCTGGGTGGGTGGCTGCCTGTGAATCTTGGAGGAAAAGGCAGGAGATGGAAGCCAGGTGGTTTTACCCCTTCCCCTGGCCATATCTGAGTCTGCTTGGCTTTCCCTTTCGTTCCTGATAAAGGCCCTCAGTCTCCATCCTGGATACCTCTCCCTTGTTGCCGGGGCATGATCGGCCAAGTGACCAGCACCGACAGCCCCGGCCACCCAGACTGCACATTTTATACCCTGATAGCCACAAACGTTTGAATGGAAATATTTGGTTAAGGGGCAGGGAGAGAAAAACCCAACAAGTGCCATTTAAATTTGCAATTTCTATTTAAATAAATTCAAAGCTTCAGTGGACATTATTTTTATTGGCTGAGGATGGACGAACATTTAAAGACATGGCATTCTGGAAATTTGAGAAAACGGCCTCCATTCAGGGTGGTGAATGAATTTGATGCACCAATGAATCTTTAGAAATGGAACATTTGACATAGAAAAATTAAGCCCTAGGGAACTGGCATGAATAAGTACATGTTAGGCCTAGGTTGGCATGAGAAGCCTGAACCAAACTAAGACAGTGTAACTGAGAAGTTGCTAGCAGTTCCCAGCTGCAGGAATGTGGGTAAATAAATAAAAGGATTTGTTGTCTCTCCTTTGCTGGCCAGGAAGGACAGATAACAAGAATTACAACCAACTGGAATGTTTAGCACCTTAGCAGACAGAGAGGTGCCTTAACAAGGGTGATTAAGTGCAGCTGTGGATCTTCATTTGGGAGGAGTAAGAACTATGAGGGGTTAGCAACCAGGCCAACTTCAAGAAGGTTCTGTTCCTCAAGGGTTCTGATTGAACAGTCTAATTAGTATGAAGTCACCTCAGTACTATTAGCATAAGAAGTATAATAATGAGTGCCCAGGGGATGCTGGGGTTCCTTCTTGGACAGAGTTTTGGGTGCAACATCCTGCACGCATGTGAGCTCCATTGTCCATCATGGGCACCTGGCACCATAGGTAGCCCTGGAGCTAAGAGATCTACAAGAGTAACTGACCCAGGTGAGAGATAGGTAATAATAAAGCTAGCTGGCTATCTCTATTAAGGCAGTTTGTATTAGTAGCAATGGGTTCTGTGAGGTTACATGGAGAATACTTCACAGATTTCTTACTAATACCATCTTGTTACTACGACTCAGATACACAAAGTTTTTGCCTCACTTTTCAACTCTTGCTACCCCTTTAACTAACCTGTGTCGTAAGCATTTACCCCAACAGGTGAACTGGACAGCTGAGTGTCAAAAGTCCTTTGATGCTCTGAAGCAAGGTCTATCTGAAGCACCTGTCCTTATCACCCTTGATAAGGAACCTCTCTATCTGCTAAGGTGCTAAACATTCCAGTTGGTTGTAATTCTTGTTATCTGTACTTCCTGGCCAACAAAGGAGAGACAACAAAACCTTTTGTTTATTTATGCACATTCCTGCAGCTGGGAACTGCTGGGAACTTCTCAGTTACACTGTCTTAGTTTGGTTCAGGCTTCTCATGCCAACCTAGGCCTAACATGTACTTATTCATGACAGGAACGTGTTCCTTTTCGGAGAATGTGCCAGCCCCAATCTCTGATTCCTGACTTAGCTTTTCAGTCAGACCAGCTCCCAAAGCAGCTTAAAAATATTAATTAAAAGGTACAAGCTATTTCCAGCTGTTGACCAACATCTACTCAAGAGCTGGATGATGTTCCCCACCAGCCATCATCCCTCGGTTTCTTGAAGTGGCCCTTTAAAGCAAAGGCCTTCATGGATCCGGACAGAGAAGTGGCTCATGACCTGAGCTCAGGGGGGTCATAGCAATGCTGCAGCTGTCATTTTGCCTTGAGACTCAGACCAGCACAGCAAGGGGTCCTAGATAAACTGAAGCCCATGGGTCTTTGGCTTTAGAGGGGTGCTTTGGCCAAGTCCCCCCCCCACTCATCTGTCTACTCCACCCTGCCATGACAATCCACTGGCTCCCTTCCTTGCCTCCCTTCCTTGCCTGCCTCCCTTAAGTTTGCAGACGACACCAAACTTTTCCGAGTGGTGAAGACCAGAAGTGATTGTGAGGAGCTCCAAAAGGATCTCTCCAGACTGGCAGAATGGGCAGCAAAATGGCAGATGCGCTTCAATGTCAGTAAGTGTAAAGTCATGCACATTGGGGCAAAAAATCAAAACTTCACATATAGGCTGATGGGTTCTGAGCCGCCTGTGACAGATCAGGAGAGAGATCTTGGGGTGGTGGTGGACAGGTCGATGAAAGTGTCGACCCAATGTGCGGCGGCAGTGAGGAAGGCCAATTCTATGCTTGGGATCATTAGAAAAGGTATTGAGAACAAAACGGCTAATATTATAATGCCATTGTACAAATCGATGGTTAGGCCACACCTGGAGTATTGTGTCCAGTTCTGGTTGCCACATCTCAAAAAAGACATAGTGGAAATGGAAAAGGTGCAAAAGAGAGCGACTAAGATGATTACTGGGCAGGGGCACCTTCCTTATGAGGAAAGGCTACGGCGTTTGGGCCTCTTCAGCCTAGAAAAGAGGCGCCTGAGGGGGGACATGATTGAGACATACAAAATTATGCAGGGGATGGACAGAGTAGATAGAGAGATGCTCGTTACACTCTCACATAACACCAGAACCAGGAGACATCCACTAAAATTGAGTGTTTGGAGAGTTAAAACAGACAAAAGAAAATATTTCTTTACTCAGCGTGTGGTTGGTCTGTGGAACTCCTTGCCACAGGATGTGGTGATGGCCTCTGGCCTGGACGCCTTTAAAAGGGGGATTGGACAAGTTTCTGGAGGAAAAATCCATTACGGGTTACAAGCCAAGATGTGTATGTGCAACCTCCTGATTTTAGAAATGGGTTATGTCAGAATGCCAGATGCAAGGGAGGGCACCAGGGTGCAGGTCTCTTGTTATCTGGTGTGCTCCCTGGGGCATTTGGTGGGCCGCTGTGAGATACAGGAAGCTGATGAGCCTGTGGCCTGATCCAGTGGGGCTGTTCTTATGTTCTTATGTTCCTATGTATTGCACTGAGGTCTGCCCCACCATTGACAGAGATTCAGTTGACAGGTATGGTGATAGGGCCTTTTTGGGGGTGATAGAACCATCTTCCCAAAGAGCATTGTTCAGCTCCCCAGTTTTAGGAAGAAGTTAAAAACATGTTTGTTTTTTAAATTTGGCAAGGCTTCCCAACTCTTGGAATGTTCACTGGTTTTACACTTATTCTAGATGTGCAGACTCTGCATTAATTCTGTTTATCATCATCATCATCATCACCACCACCACCACCATGGCCCAATCCTATCAAGGGGCTGCAGCGGCAGAACATATATTCCGCTGGTATGTGGTGTCACAACAGTGCCATAAAGCGTACTGCAACAGCACACAGTCCAGGCATGCCAGCAGCAGTGGGTCCTTCCCACTGGGGCCAGTAGTCTCCAGGAGGCCCACTGGAGCTGTTAAGTCCAGTGAAGGACAGAGAGGGGGTTGAACAGGGTGGGGGAGGATAGAATGGGATAGCAATGAGAGTAGGGGTGGGTGGATCGGGCCTGGGAGGGGGGCAGGATAGGCAGTACCGGCATGTGCCATATCCAAACCCCCTTCCCAGGCCTGATCTGCCTGCACAGTCAATGTGCAGTCAATGTGGACTTATCCTGTCAATGTGGACTTATCCTGTTGTGGCTGATGGGGCTTACCCCAGGGCAAGGGGACAAATGCCTCTATGAGACCTCCAGCAGCCAAAAATCCCCCATGGGATACAGCGGAAGCTGTGCTAGCCACTAGCATTGCTTGGGGGGGCTGGGGGATACATGGCCCTGGGTACCTCGCCTGAGGGGGTGTCTAGCCAAGGGTACCTTAAAAAGTTATTGCACCCCCACCAGGCCTCAGGTAAACTTCTGGAGGTCTCCAAAAGGCACTTTGGTTTTTGGCAAAAACTGGAAGTGCCTTTTGGAGGTTGCCTTCTGAGACCCAGCAAAGGTGCAAGGACTTTTTAAGGCACCCCCTGACTTGACAACTCCCATACAACATGGCTGTGCCCCCACTGGACTTCAGAAGGCTTCTTGGATGCCTCTGAAAGGCACTCACCAAAAAACAGAAGTGTCTTTCGGAGACCTCCAGAAGGCCATCTGATGCCCAGTGGGGGCACAACCACGTCATATGGAGAGGTGTTACATTTTTGTGCCAGATGATTTAGCTACACCACTGGTGCCAGCACCACTGCATTGTCATGTAGGGATTTTTGTAGGTGCCGACTGTTATTTTTGTATTCTCATCCATGTGTTCCACATTGCTTTGATCTCTGGGAAAAACGACCTAAACATTGAGCAAATAAATAATACATCCCTCCTTCACTCCAGCAGGATGGAAAAAAACGGGGCCTGCATTTTCCAAGAAGCAAAAAGACTTCCAAACATCGACACTCACCTCCCACAGACACACACTGTAAACGTTACACCTGTCTTCATTGTCTGCCTGCATTCCATTGTGCTTGTTGCATGTTCCCTCCTCTGCCTCCCTGGATTCCAGGAGGTGGGTGAGAATTTTGCATCGAAGGCTGGATCTCTCTGGAGCCCGCCGGCAGGTGAGGGCAGCAGATGGAATGCAAATGCTGGAGGGGAGAGAGAGACAGTCATTAATCTCAAGAGATTAGCCCGGGAGATCAGACTGGACACCTTCGTTTTCACTAATTAAGGAAGGGAGAAGCCCCCCTGGAGGATTTGGCTGTTCTCGCACTGTGTGCCCAGCGTGGAACTGCAGAGCAGTTGACAGGTTGCCCCGGGGGAATGAGAGAGCCGTCACTTGGGCAATTGATACAAACAGCAACATGGCTGGTACTCTGCGGGCCTCCCATTCCCTGCCGAAGCCAGCAATGAGAACCGACTGGTGCAATCAGTCCCAGACAGTTTGTCAGAGCATGCCAGCAGGCTCGGAGAAAACAGCAACTGTTCCTCCACAAATGAGGAACAGGAGAGGGTTCCTGCATGCTCCACAGCTCAATTGACAGAGGAGGTTTACCGCTGTGCCTCTTCCTGAGTCCTTGCCTCCTTCCATTTAGTCACATTGGATGGGTGCTGGGGATGGGTCATTCTGTACTCTTCCTGCTTGGAGGACAATGGGAGTACTCACTCACTTGGGATACAGGGATCCAGCAGAATTGCCCACCCCACAAGGGGGGCTCCTGTTGTGCATCTGCATGAGTCTCTTGCCTTTTTTTCCAATTCGCTTTTGCTGGGAGTGGGTCGTTCGGCCCTCTTGTTGCTTTGGGTGTGAGTAGAATGTGCAAAGGTACAGCAGTATTGTCAGACTCGACCCAAGCCCTCCCACTCTCTTGAATGAAGTGCCAAATACCTCCCATCCACCACTTAACTAGCACCTGGAAGAAGCTGAAGAGGACGTGTGGAGGAAAATGGAGTCAGTAGTGCTCTAGTCCACCACTCTTTTCTCCTCCACACTTTCCCTTTGGACCCATTCCGCTTGCCTTTTGCAAACCCAGACAGCAGAAGCAAGAGGAGTAGGAGACACAAGCAGGCACCCCCTCCCCCTCAATCCAGCATCTGCTGTGACAGTCAGTCTCATGGATGGGCCAGCCCTGAGGTGTCTATCTCCAAAGGACGTTGCCTGTCACGTCTCTGCCTGATGGCTCTCACCACCATACAGGCGCACACAGGAGAATGACGTGTGTCAAACGGAGAGGACATAGCTCAGTGGCAAAGCACAAGCTTAGCATTTAGAAGGTCCCAGAGTCAACCCCTGGCATCTCCAGGTTGAGAAAGGCTGTAGCCACCTGCTGCTGCCAGTCAGTGTCTACAGCTCCGACCTAGACGGACCAATGAGCTGACTCAACATGGCAGCAACATATGGTCCAAAGCAACTTCTCTCCAGCTGCCTCTCCCCACGAGTTCTTTCCAATGGCCCCATCCAATGGTGGTGGAAGCTGCCATCCTTTGCCAGGGCTCATCCTGTTCTGAATCCATCATCTGAACCATCCCGGGGGGAAGAAAGTGCAAACGGAAACGGGCCGATACTATCATACATCAAGGAGACACGTTGCACCTCCCTTTGAGACTGGGGCTTGTCAGAGGGAATGCACTGAGAGGTATGAGCACTGAAATATCGGAGCATGTTTTCCAGGAACATTTATGGGGCGAGTCGCAGCTTCAGTAAAGCTCTTATATCAGTTATGAATTCTAGGCTTCTGAGAGCATGTCAGGGAAAGAAACCACACCCACTCATGGTAGACTATTTATGACCTCTGAAAACCAAGTCTTGGTGAACCACTGAACTATCAGGCTGGTATGCCATCAGGGAGGGTTGGGGGGGGCAGTGAGGATGCGGTGAGTGGATGATGAATGTATAGGTTCCAATCATTCTTGTTGACTGGGGACAATCTCTCTATTTTCTTTTGCTCCCTCTCCTTCGTAAATCCTGGTCCGGTTTTCTCCTTCCTTTGTGGGGTACCTTATAATCACACCAAACTCAGACATCCCCAATAACTGGAGTCCCAATGAAGTGGCTTCCTTAAGGAGCTGGTGGGCTAGAGCAGTGATTTTCAACCTTTTTCATCTCATGGCACACTGACAGGGCACTAAAATTATCAAGGCACACCATCAGGTTTTTGACAACTGACAAGGCACACCACACTGCCAGTGGGGGGGGGGGCTCACATTCCCTATTGGCCCTTGTAATAAGTGACCTTCCCCCAAATTCTTGTAGCACACCTGCGGACCACTTGCAGCACACCAATGTGCCACGGCACAGTGGTTGAAAAAGGCGGGGCTAGAGCATCCTCTGTTCCAGCCCTCCACTCTCCCCTCCTTCCTTTCCTGCCCTATTCCCTCTTCCTTGTCAATGGGGAGAAGGAGGGGTATGGACAGCCACTGGCATGCTGGTAGGCAAAGGGTGCACTTGGGGGTGCTGAGAAACTAGCCTTACAAATCACAACCACCAACAGCCCAATCCTAACTAACGCCTGGCGCAGCGATGCAGCAGCATCAACAGTCCTCTGTATCCCATGGGCAAGTTTTGGCCTCTGGAGACCTCCTCAGGGAAAGGGAACATCTGTTTATACAAGCTGAGCGTGGGGGAGCCAACAGGCGCTCTGGCAATCAGTGTGACTGTGCGTCAGGCCACCCAAAGCAACAGCATGCCCTCAGGGCCCTCCAAGGCTTCTTCAGGCCAGCCAGGTCCCCCAAACTCTTTTGCCTTTGTTAGCTACATCTCCACATTAGTTTCCTGCCCTCCTTCCGCACACCCACCCATGCTGCCAGTTGCAGCTCATGACCTTGCGCCTGTGTGCCTCTTACATTCCTAATTGTCAGACCATCCAGCGATCATCAGTGGCCATTAAAAAGCACCTTTAAGGGACAAACGGCACGTAACAGGCACCTGCGTGAAATGAAACCTTTTACAAAATTACAAAAAAAGAAAAACAGCCTCAGAAGATGGTGATGAGGAGCAGCAGGAGAGGAGGAGTCTTAACCCTTTCCCTGCTGGCTCGCTTGGCGACTCAGAACCAATCGGCCCTCATCTTCTTTTCTCTCGTACAGGGCTCAGGCTCCTGTAAATGTGTTTTAGGAGCACCATGAGAGGGAAGCAAATGGGGAGGGGCAATTAGCATGGAAGAACAATCAGGAGGAAAAATATTCAATGGGGAGATACCACAAGGGCTACCCCCAAATCTCCTGGCTTATGTAGTTGTAAGTCAGGGAAAAAATGGGGTATGGGCAGCCACTCCCCTTTTTATCTCCCCTTACTTGGTGGGTCCCCCACCACAGTTCCTCCTTCTGCAGCTTGGATTCAAAGGAAAAGGAAAATTGACCCTAGACACTCTAGCCCACCGCTCTCCTTTCCTCCACACTTCCTCTTTGAGATGCTCTAGCCCTGGGGTCTGCAACCTATGTTTTTAGAGCCGCATGTGGCTCTTTCAGCAGTCTGCTGCGGCTCCCAAGTGGGGGCTGGAAGCGGGGCACCTTCCCCGCGGCCGCTGCCCAGCCAGCCCAGCCCAGAGGATGCCTCTCTCCAGCGCGATGTGCTGCGGGCGCTGGCTGCTGGCGAGTGTGGGGTCGGGGCGCCACCCTCACCCACAGCAGCTCCTTTGGCAGGCAGGGGCAGCAGCGCTCTCCCGCACCTGCTCTCCATGCCCCACTGTGAGCAGGCGCTGCGGGACAGGGCCGCTGGTGGCAGGCGTGGGGGGCACTTTGCAGGGACCCCTGTGGCCAGGCAGGGAGAGCTGGCAGCGCTGGCGCGGCCGCGCATGGGCTCAGCAGGGAAGGGCATCAAAGGAAGGGGCAGTGGCGCTCTCCCGCACCTGCTCTCCACACCCTGCTGCGAGCAGGCGTGGGGGGGCAGCTGGGCACCTCTTCCCTGCACCCTTCCTTCCTTCTCCCTGCAGCTGCAGGGGGCTGAACCGCGGGACAGGGCCGCTGATGGCAGGCGCGGGGGGTGCTTTGCAGGGACCCCTGTGGCCAGGCAGGGAGAGCTGGTGGCGCATGGGTTCAGCGGGGAAGGGCGGGTGAAAGTGGCAAAGGGGGTGACAGAGCGCCTCTCTGTCACCCCCTTTGCTAAACTAATTACTATGTAAAAATACAAAGGCATTTCCGAGGCAGATAAGCTGCGCTCCGAAGCCTCCTCCGACCCCTCCCCGCAACTTGGAGTGCTCAGCCCAAGGAGCGCGTGCGCCTCCCCTGCGCCCAGGCTGGGCTCTTCTCACCCTGGCACCGTTTCCTCCCCCCCCCCGGCACAGAGCAGGCAGGGGGATCCTTCAGCTCCATCCCTCTGAGTCTGTCAGGCTTCGTTATGCCCTTTGCCTTAATGTCCCCCCCCCACTGCAGAAGAGATGGGGTGACCAACCCTGGAGCTCCCTGGAGTGCGCCTGCAGGGAGTGCACACTTTCCTGGGAGTAAACCCCATTGAACTGAATGGGACTTACTTCTGAGTAGGCATGCTTAGGATTGGGAGCTGACTCCGGAATCAGCCCCTCTGGCCTTTGTGCGATTTCTCTCCTGGTCAGTGCGCCTGAGCATGGAAGTCAGTCCCTCTGAAACCGACAGGGCAGACTTCCCAAAAGGAGTCTGAGGGTGGAGGATGCGATCCTAATACTACACACACTGACTAAGGAAGGAGCCCCATGGAAATCAGAGAAGCACTTACTTCTGAGTAAGCCTGCATAAGTCTTCCCATTGCTTCGATTCAGCACAAAGCAGCATCTGTCGATTTTTTTTTCCCCTCCCCTGACTCCACTTTGGAGTCAAATGAAATCCCATTGACTTTAACACACTATAGTTTTTTTATACATAGCATAAAGATTAAAAAAAACTATATATGCAGTGTTATCTTCATTTTAGATGTCAAGAGGCTTTTGTGG
This sequence comes from Tiliqua scincoides, assembly GCF_035046505.1. NCBI lineage: Eukaryota > Metazoa > Chordata > Lepidosauria > Squamata > Scincidae > Tiliqua > Tiliqua scincoides. The sequence continues at coordinate 11,700,647 of NC_089829.1, forward strand.
CTCCCGAGGTTTTCTTTTCTCTGGAAAAAGGGTCCAAATGGCTCTTTGAATGTTTAAGGTTGCCGACCCCTGCTCTAGCCCAATATTTTCCACACTCCTCTTCTACTTTGTTCCCCTCTTCCTTTCCAACTCCAAGGAGGAGGAGTTGTAGTGTAGGCACTCAAACATAAGTGGGTGTCCTGGGGCTGGCCCATCCGTGAGGCCAACTGAAGCTGTTGCCTCAGGTAGCAGGTTGGTGGGAGGCACCCAGCTCTTGTCCACCCACTTGCCTCTACTGCCTCACCTTCTCCTTCCACTCCCTGAACTGGAAAAGAGGGGAACAATTGGAATTAGAAATGCAGAGGGGAGGAAAGTGCTGAGTGAGAACATTGGAGAGTGGGAGGAGCAGAGGCTGGCACATCTTCAGACAAGGGGGCAGCATTTGGCACGGTGCCTTGGACATCAGAGGAACATCTTGGGCTGGCCCTGGATGTCCCCCATGAATGCTTGTGGGTGTTTGGCTTCCTTGGGGGCTCACATTCACCAAATCCATTTCTTACCCACCACACAGTCCTCATTTTCTGACGGTGCCGGAGAGCGCCTGGCAGCACACAAGCTGGGAATGACTGCTCAGAGAGATGAACCCACTCTTCGCTTGACGCAGCCTAATCACAGCCAACGAAATTCCAATTATGGTGGAGAAGACAAACACACAGCCTCTTCGGATGCAGCAATTAGTGCCAGGCTGAGCTGTCCTCCTTGGGAAGGTTCAGGCAACGGTTGCTAGGGGAGACAGTCCACCTGGAGCCCCCTTCCACGGCGTGGAATCCGAGTGACAACTCTGGCACTTATTAGTGTGTTGGGGATCTATGGTGTAACCCTTTGCATTTTTCAAAGGTTGTACTCTTTTTTTGTTCCAGACTACAAAGAGCTCCCTGTCTCTCTACATCCTCACTGAGAGTCATGCGCGGGTCAAAAAAAAAATCACACACACCTAGAAGCATCAAATAACTCAACTCGCAGAAAATGCCATCAATTTTAAGAACAGAAGGGTAACTCTGATAGATCAGATCAAGGGGGTCCATCTAATTGTCATTTTTCCCCATAGTGGTGGAAGAAATTTCTAGGGACATGAAGTTGGCAGCATTGCCCAACTGTTTGCCCCACTCACAGGCAGACTGCATCTGACTTTGGAGGCTCTATACAGCCAACATGAGCTATAACCACTGACAGCCCTGTCCTCCTCCTTCAATTTGTCTCATCCCCTGTGAAAGCCATCCAAGCTAGCGGCCATCACTTCTGGAGACAGCCAATTCCATAGTTGAACTGTGCCCTTGGAGACAACTATGGTCTGTTTTGCCCATTCCAAATCTCCCACCCAGTGGTGTAGTAATCCATTTTGAAGTTCAGGAGATCATCATGACACCCTTTCCCCACCCCACCCTCTCCCCACCCTCTCCCCACTAAGACTACCCAACCAAAAAGTCAACTGTATATATTTTTTTTCATTAGTGAGTTTGCATCTCCTGCCTCTTATTCGTTCTTTAAAACTCTTCATACTTGGGGCCGGCCCAGCCATGAGGTCAACTGAGGCAGCTGCCTAAAGCAGCAGGTTGGTGGGGGTCACCCATCTCCATCTGCCTACTTGTCTCCACTACTCCTCCTTCTCCTTCCACTCCCTGAATTGAAAAAGGAAGAGGGAGACAGAGAAGAAGAGGAAATGTGTGAGTGGGTGGGGAGTGCTGAGCTAGAGCATTGGAGACTGAGAGGAGCAGAGGCTAGCCCATCATTGGGTAAGAGGCAGCATTGAATGTGTTGCCCAGACATCAGGAAGTCTTGGGCCAGGTCCCAATATTTTATTTATTAATTTATTACAATATTTAGATACCACCTTTCTTAAACAGACTCAAGGGGGGTTTAACTTAGGCAGGCTGATCCTAAATCCACATAACAGAAAATCTTCTCTCTCAACCTCTATATTGCGTGCCTCAAGGGCTTTAGGTGCCCTTGTAGTCATCTTTCAATACACTCCCAGCCTTGCTCATCCACAGACCCACCCCACACTGCACCCACTTGGAAAAGTCCTGCATGCATTTCATGTCAACCTGACATCAATAGGAATTTAATAAAAACCAGGGCATCAAATATTTATCCCGCTACAGAAGCTTAAGTAATTTTAAGTTGCTGAAATCAACATTGCCTGTTCATTTTTAATGAGACTTCTGTAAAACACCAGTTTCTCGGTCATTGTCAAATGCATGAAAGCAGGGAGATAAGTTTGCAAAAAGCAGGGTTTAAAAAAAAAATAGTATATATATTGTTTTCAGCTCTCCAAAGAAATCACACTGAATAATGCACTGTGTTTACAAAAAGACCTTCTGTTCTCTTTTTGCACTTGAGGTCAGCATTTGTGAAACATGCTTGCTCTAGAGATGTGGTGCCAGCAGCAGACCTCCTCAGCCCCACACCTTGAATCCAACCTTCAATCCTGGAACTTCAATCCAATCTTCTCTGGCCCAAGCCCAAAGCTCTATCCACTGCACCATGCTGCCCTGAACAATTAATCTATTGTACTCCCCCTATATGTAGTCCCCCCCACCACTGAACTATTGTAGTCCCCCTATTTCTAGGACATCATCCATGAGAAGCACCTCTGCACGCACTTGCTCAACTTGCCAGTACCCAACTGAATGCATGGAAAACTGCCATCCACTGACTCAAGTATAATTGGAGAGAGGGCTGCTCCATCCATGAGGCCTACTGAAGCAGTTCCCTCAGGGAGCTGGTTGGTGGGGGAGCAGAGGGTGGCACATTGTCAGGTAAGGGGGCAGCATTTGGCATGCCATGTCAGGCCTCAGAAGGGCTGGTCCTGATGGGAGAGCTCTGATCTCAAAAGCAGTGATGAACTTGGTGCTTCACTTTCACAACCCCGACTGGCAGATCTGGATTGGGACCTCTGCCCTTCTAAAACTCACCGGGCTTCAGGAGAGGGCTGGTTCTCCGTCCCAGCTCCCCCCTCGCCACCAAATACTGGCAATCCATGTTTTGAACCAACCCTTGTTTTGATCAAAGCTCTAACCAGGAGGATCTGGGATGACCAGTGCCCCTCAGAGACATGCCAACCACCCCCCATAGTGTCACCTTTCATTGTTACAAAGTCTCTTGCAACACAATCTTACGCATGTCTTCTCAGAGGTACATTCTATTCAATCGAATGGGACTTGCTCCCATGTAAGTGAGTTTCGGATCATGGCCTTGATCTTTTAATTCTGTCAGTAGACAGGGAAACATGCTGGAGGGATTTGATGGTTTCCTAAATCAGAATACATAATTTTTTATTGTATTGGCAACCTTCAGTCTCGAAAGACTATGGTATCGCGCTCTGAAAGGTGGTTCTGGCACAGCGTCTAGTGTGGCTGAAAAGGTCAATCCGGGAGTGACAATCCCTTCCACACCGGGAGCAAGTGCAGTCTGTCCCTGGTCTGTCTCCCTGGCTATGGGCCTTCCTTCTTTGCCTCTTAGCCTCAGACTGTTGGCAAAGTGTCTCTTCAAACTGGGAAAGGCCATGCTGCACGGCCTGCCTCCAAGCGGGCCGCTATTTGGAAATCTATACTGATGTTCTGGAAATAGCCAGCAGACTCCCAATTTCAGAATTTCCTTTGGTTGATGTCCCGAACTCTGCAACAGAACGTTTTTCAAATCCTCCTGGCCTTCAGAGCTGCCTGCAACTTGCCAACCAGGCCTGCCTGGTCCACAATGGGGCGCTAGGGCCCATACAGGATCCAAACTATTCAGATGGCTTCTGCTTTCCTACAGTAGCCAACCAACTGCTTCTGGGAAGCCCACAAGTCGGAGAAGAAGGCATATCTCACCCCCCACCATTGTTCCTTTGCAACTGGTCTTCAGAGGCCTGCAGCCATTGCACCCAGAGTTGGTCCTGACTAGCCGTCATGGAACAATCTGTCCTCCTTCATGAAGGTATCCAATCCCTTATCAAGCCCTCCATATAAGGAACCCTCGCCACCTCTTGTGGCAGAGAATTCCACAGGCTGATGACACACTACATGAAGTCTCTCCTATTGTCGCCAACTGGTTTTTATGAGATCACTTCAAGCATTGTGGGAAAGGGTTTTCCAGCTGCTCTCTCTCCATATCACACACCATGTTACCAGTCTCCAGCATGCCCTTGTCTTTGTTTCCAAGTGAAAGAGCCCCAAATGTTGTTGACTGTCCTCCTAAAGAAGGCACTGCTTCTCTGTGATCTCGACCTCCGCTTCTGAGGATGTTGCTTTTCTGGATCTGAGTTTTGTTGGTGGGACATGACATAGCCTTTTGATGACACTTGCCCATATCCTTTGTCCTGCGGATCTGCAAGGGAAGGAAAATAGCCCGTCGGCGTTCAATTTCAGCCCAGTCCAAACTCAGGCACTGGCTCCTCCTTGCATTAGAAGACATACAATCAGGTCTTAAAAGTGATGCCAAACTGCCTGTATGAGAAAGGGGCAGATGCTGGACAGACCCTGGAGAATTCATTCTCTGTCTAACGTCGCCCCCAAGTGGCCAAGGCAGGGCTTGAATGAGAAACAAACACTTTTGCAGGGATGGCTTCACTTGACAGTACAAGCCTGTGCATATTGACTCAGACAGAAGCCCTTCTGATTTCAATGGGGCTTACTCCCAGGTGAGTGTGTCTAGCATTGTAGCCTTAGGCACAGCCCTGGGCTGTTGACACAAAGCAAGTGCTGCAAGCAGACACCCACATCCCTGCAGTTTTGTGTGGTAGCAGACAATGGAGGAAAAAATTTGTTATTCTTCATTCTGAAATGATCATTACTCATCATAAAACTTGTACAGCCCTTTTGGAGCATGCCAAGAACTTTCCCTATATTGCTTTGATGTTGTCCTTGCCATAATTATGTATGGAAGATATTATTATTATCCCCATATTGCTGATGAAGAAGACTGAGGCTTGGAGAGGAATGGCCTACCTAAGGCCATCTAGTGAATCTGTGGTGAAGATGAGATTCCAACCACAGAAGTCGAGATTCACGGCTCAGGCTCTTAAATAACACAGAATTGCTGCTGCTTCGAAGCCTGATCTTATTCTTTTAAAAAACAGAAATGTGAAAGTTTTTATTTAAATAACATTAGTTTTTATGCATTTGACAGTGCAACATGCTTTGAAGGGAGTCAGTGGCAGAGCATAAGATTACTGCATTCAACTGGGCTGGAAATGATGGAGGGGACAATTTTTATAATATATATGGTATGGGAGTTTTTGACTTGAAAGTCAAGCCAGCGTCAGCCTCACCTGCAATCTAAGAAGGGCTTTAAATTGCAAGCCTACCTTAACCCACTCTCTCTTTCTCATATAATTATGATTAATAATGATTACAGCATTTGTATACTGCCTTTTCCACCGATGTGAGAGTCTTACAGTGCAGTCCAGCTCCTGAGATGGGCCAGCACAAGTCCCTTGCACCAGCCCAAAGGTATCAGGAAAGTTCCATAAAGTACTTTTGTTGCAAGGTAATCCCAAATGATGCAGGGTAATCCCAGATGTTGCAAGATATCCCAAGATTCAAAAGCAAACTCAGTAGGCAGTGGTGGTCAAATCCAGGCCTTTATTGTAAATCCATTGACCAGCCTCTCAAGGGAACATTTCCAAACATTGAGAGTGTGTGTATGTGTGTCAGAAGTGAGTCAGAAGTGAGAAGAGAAGCCTGTGTGTGAGAAGTGATAGTGAGTAAAGCTCAGAGCGCCCTCTCCAGCTCACTTTTATTACAATGTGGGTTCCCTCCTTGAAACACATCATTGGCTCAGGATAGTAGACATTTGATTGGTGGGGTTACAAATCACCAGTTCTCGATTTTATACATCCAACATGTACAATTTACAGATTTTGACCAGGCAGTAGGTGGTACTGCAACCCCTTTGTTCAAAAACCGACCTCATCTCATAACCATCTCATGACATCATCTTCATGTATTCAAAAGAATCCTTGAAATGCAACCTACTTGCCATTGAAAGGTTTGCGGGCTCAGCTAAAAAAAACTGCAGGCTTATGCATTTTCTCTGGGAACCTGACCTTTGATGTTAACCCGGAAATGGTTTTGATGTGAACCGGAAATGGCTTCTTAAACCCTTTAATGCAGTTAGACCACTAGAACTTACTTAAGATAGTGTTAGTTACACTTGTTTATGCACCAAAGCTGGTTTTAAAATGAAGAATAATTTCACTAATTTCACACCAACTGTGAACTGTGCACTACCTGGAGCACACCGTTCAATCGGAGGGAAAGCCAGGGGAGAAATCATTGTGATTATTTCATTTTAATAGATAACCAAATAACTTTTATCCTAACCTTTTATGCTGCTATCATTTTATCTGCTATCTGCCTTTTCTATGGTTGTTATTTTTCAAATTGTTTCAGTGCTTTCTAATATTTTATTCTGATTTTTTTTTAATCTTGATGTATTTATGCTTTGTTGTACACTGCTTTGGGTTTTTAGAAAAGTGGCATAAAATTATTATTATTATTATTATTATTATTATTATTATTATTATTATTATTAACAACAGAATTTATATACCGCTTTTCAAGAGATATGAATTAACTAATGGCTCCCTGTTCCAAAACGGCTCACGATCTAAAAAGATGCAAAAGGAAAAAAAATCTTTTAATAGATTGATTAATTAATCTTACTTAATTAACTAACTAAGGGTCCAATCCTATCCAACTTTTGAATGCCAGTGCAGTTGAAATGCAGCCTTGAGGAAAGGGAAGAAATGTTCCCTAACTTGGAGGAGGTCTCCTTGATTGCCCCTCACCACCACAGGATGCAGCACATGCCCCATTGGCACACTGCACTGGCACCGGAAAATTGGATTGGCACTAAGTTTAATTACTTTTAATTAATTAATTAACTAAGATTATTTAACTTACTGACTTAATTAATTAAATAATAATTAATAATAATTACAGTAAATAATTAGTTAATTTTAGTAAATTAATTAATTAGGTTTAATTAAATTAATTAAATAGTTAAAAACTTAGTTAATTAAAAACATAGTTAATTAGCTAAGATTAACTAAGATTAATTATTTAAATAACTCTTTAATTAATTGACTAATAATTAATTAATAGTAATTTCATTAAATAATGAATCAGTTAGTTAATCTTAGTAAATTAAGTAATCTTAATGAATTACCTAAGACTGATTAGTAAGAGTCCTACTGCTGAAGTCCTAAAGTGCTGCAAAGAGGTCATCGTCACTGAGCTGCATGAAATCCTCTGTCTCTGCTAGAGAGAAGGTGGAATACCACAAGACATGAGAGATGCAAACATCATCACGCTGTACAAGAACAAAGGCGACAGGGGTGACTGCAACAACTACCACGGCATCTCTCTCCTTAGCGTTGTAGGAAAGCTGTTTGCCCAAGTTGCACTAAAGAGGCTCCAGGTACTTGCAGAGAGCGTCTATCCAGAATCGTAGTGTGGATTCCGAGACAACAGGTGCACCACTGATATGGTATTCTCCCTTAGACAACTGCAAGAGAAATGCAGGGAACAATGACAGCCACTCTTTATAGCCTTCATAGATCTCACGAAGGCTTTCGACCTGGTCAGCAGGGACGGCCTCTTCAAGATTCTCCCGAAGATTGGATGTCCACCCAAGCTCCTCAGCATCATCAGATCCTTCCACAAGAACATGAAGGGCACTGTTGTCTTTGATGGCTCCACGTCAGACCCCTTTGACATCTGAAGCGGAGTGAAGCAGGGCTGTGTTCTTGCGCCAACCTTGTTTGGGATTTTCTTCGCTGTCCTGCTGAAGCATACCTTTGGAACTGCAACAGAAGGCATCTATCTCCGGACCAGATCAGACGGAAAGCTCTTCAACCTCTCCAGACTGAGAGCAAAGTCCAGCTGAAATGTCTGCATGACTTCCTCTTTGCCGACGATGCAGCTGTCACTACCCACTCTGCCAAAGATCTCCAGCAGCTCATGGATCGTTTTAGCAAGGCCTGCCAAGATTTTCGACTGACGATCAGCCTTAAGAAAACAGGTCATGGTTCAGGATGTGGACTCACCTCCCTGCATTACAATCTCTGTGCATGAACTGGAGATTGTCCATGACTTTGTGTAACTTGGCTCAACAATCTCCGAAACTCTTTCTCTCGATACCGAGCTAAACAAACGCATGGGTAAAGCAGCTACCACGTTTTCCAGACTCACAAAGAGAGTCTAGTCCAACATGAAGCTGACGGAACATACCAAGATCCAGGTCTACAGAGCTTGCGTCCTGAGTACACTTCTGTACTGCAGCGAGTCATGGACTCTTCGCTCACAACAGGAGAGGAAACTGAACACTTTCCACAAGTGCTGCCTCCGACGCATCCTCGGTATCACCTGGCAGGACAAAGTTCCACAGTCCTAGAACGAGCTGGAATCTCTAGCATGTATGCACTGCTGAAACAGAGATGCCTGCGTTGGCTCGGTCATGTCCTGAGAATGGATGATGGCCGGATCCCAAAGGATCTCCTCTATGGAGAACTTGTGCAAGGAAAGCACCCTACAGGTAGACCACAGCTGCGATACAAGGACATCTGCAAGAGGGATCTGAAGGCCTTAGGAGTGGACCTCAACAGGTGGGAAACCCTGGCCTCTGAACGGCCCGCTTGGAGGCAGGCTGTGCAGCATGGCCTTTCCCAGTTTGAAGAGACACTTGGCCAACAGTCTGAGGCAAAGAGGCAAAGAAGGAAGGCCCATAGCCAGGGAGACAGACCAGGGACAGACTGCACTTGCTCCCGGTGTGGAAGGGATTGTCACTCCCGGATTGGCCTTTTCAGCCACACTAGACACTGTTCCAGAGCCACCATTCAGAGCGTGATACCATAGTCTTTCGAAACTGAAGGTTGCCAACTTACTTACTTACCAATCAGTAAGAGCCATGTCAGAGGAGCAGGTCCTCCCTTCAGTGCCCGCAGGTTGTGGCTCGCTGCTGGCCAGTCCCAGCTACACTCACATTCATTCCTTTGTCCTTGGATCCCAATGGGCAGTCTTTGCAGGAGGAATTTGCAAGCTTCAGAGTGAGCCACGGAGTATGTCCCTCTAGTTGTTTTTTATGTCTGTGGCCGCGAGAGATGGAGGGAGGACGCCCTCAACAAAGATGGCCGCTCCATCGTCACGCATGCTAAGCTGCGGGGACCGTCGCCTGAGGGAAAGGGGGAGAACCCTTTTCAGACTCCTAACCTGGGGGGATTCTGAAATGTGGAAGGCCCAAGATGAAATAGCGGCTCCTCGACCACTCTACACAAGTCCTAGTGGTGCGTAGGGCGTGTGCCCTCAGCAAAGATGGCGCCGTCAGGGCAGGCACGCTGGCTTTGCGTGGGAACGGCGGTCGTGACGTCAGGCAGAGGGGGTAGGTCTTTCCCCGACTCCCTCGTCTCCCGATTGGTCGGCCGAGTTTGCAATCAGTGCGTGAGAGGGCGGGGCGAGAACGCCTTTCACTGACACCGGAAGTGGAGGAGGTTTCGCTGAGGACCAGACCGGGCTGAGGATCTGCCGCCTCATGCGCGCCCCGGGGGTGAGCCTCATCTGCATATGGAACGCTCAGGCAGATTTATGCTAATGAGGGGGCGGGGAGTGTTGGTCCCTCTTGTTGTGCCTGTTATTAGCATTAAGTGCATTAATAATCGTCATCATTAGAAATATTATTAGAAATATAATAAAATAAAAATAAAATAAATAATAAATATAATAATATAAACAATAATTATCTGAAAATAATTATTAGAAATATAATAGACATAATATTATTATTATATATTATGTAATATTATAAAGACATAATAATGTTATTATTACTATAATAATATACTAATTATATTCACAAATTAGACTCACAAATTAGACTCACAAAGAGAGTCTGGTCCAACAAGAAGCTGACAGAACATACCAAGATCCAGGTCTACAGAGCTTGCGTCCTGAGTACACTTCTGTACTGCAGCGAGTCATGGACTCTTCGCTCACAACAGGAGAGGAAACTGAACGCTTTCCACATGCGCTGCCTCCGCATTCCAGGCATCACCTGGCAGGACAAAGTTCCTAACAACACAGTCCTAGAATGTGCTGGAATCCCTAGCATGTATGCACTGCTGAAACAGAGCTCGGTCATGTCCTGAGAATGGATGATGGCCGGATCCCAAAGGATCTCCTCTATGGTGAACTCGTGCAAGGAAAGCGCTCTACAGGTAGACCACAGCTGCGATACAAGGACATCTGCAAGAGGGATCTGAAGGCCTTAGGAATGGACCTCAACAAGTGGGAAACCCTGGCCTCTGAGCGGCCTGCTTGGAGGCAGGCTGTGCAGCATGGCCTTTCCCAGTTTGAAGAGACACTTTGCCAGCAGTCTGAGGCAAAGAGGCAAAGAAGGAAGGCCCATAGCCAGGGAGACAGACCAGGGACAGACTGCACTTGCTCCCGGTGTGGAAGGGATTGTCACTCCCGGATTGGCCTTTTCAGCCACACTAGACGCTGTGCCAGAACCACTTTTCAGAGCACGATACCAGAGTCTTTCGAGACTGAAGGTTGCCAATACAATACAAATATACTAATAGACATTTAAGTAATTACTATTAGTCTAATTTGACATTATTTTGTAATATTGTTTTTAGAAATATTATTAGAAATGTTATTAGACATAATAACATATCTCTAATAGTAATATTCCTAATAATGATTATTAGACCATTATTAAATAATTATACAATTTATTATTATTAGTTGTTTGATTTTCTCTGTAAACCACTTTATGAACTTTCCATTGAAAAGCAATATATAAATACTGTTAATAAGAATATTATTCATTATTATTTATTGAATAATGTAATTATTAGTGGCAACAACTGTTTGTTTCTTTAATCCTTTCATTCCCTCTGCATAACCGGAGCACTCAAGACAGCGTGCAGTATAGTTGGGGGGGGGGGAGGTGTAGAATAAGAATGAACTCTTTGTGTGTTTTAAGACTTGGAAGATCCAGGTTCAAATCCCCACTCAGCCCTGAAGCTTCCTGGGTGACCTTGGGCCAGTCACTCTTTCCCAGCCTTGCCCACCACCTCACAGGGTTGTTGTGAGGACAAAAGGGGGGGCGGAACCATGGTGAGCTCCTTGGTGGAAGGGTGGTATAAATACAGCAGAGTCTTGTTCCGTCTGCCCCCACCCCCCCCCCCGGGCCTTTCCAGGTGCTCTGCTGCCCTGTGCTGCTTTTCCACAGTCTGCAGAGGTTAAAAGAGCCTCCACTTTCCGGCTGGCTGACATTCTGGATGCACAGAGCCAGCAGGCCTCACATGTCTCCCCAGAGCCAGACTGGCTTTCCCTTTGCTGAACTGTTGTTCCTGGGAGGGCAGCCTCCGATGCACAACTTTTCTGTTTGTCATTGCTGCACGTTGGCACATCATCTGATGTGAGGCCACGGTGACCAGTTGCAGTGGAGGACAGAGTGCCAGCCCTATACCTTTAACTTTTGCAGAGAAGGGGGAATTTCGGCAGGTGTAGCTTTTCAGACCCTCCCATGTTGAGCTGCACCTGCCAAAATGCCCTCTTCTCTACATTGGTTAAAGGTAGCACTTTATCCTCCATTGTATCTGGTGACTCTGAGCGGGGCTAATTGTACTCTCGTGATGTGTGTGTCATTGACATTTAATTCAAAGCAGATGTTTGAAGGCATTTGTTGCTTGTCTTTTAAAACCACAGGGTCCTTCATGCAAAGCGGCTGATGCCAAGCGACCCTCGAAGAAGCTGAAATGTGAGAAGAGGAGCTTGGCTAAATTGGAGACCCAAGGAGCCAATATCGGTGGAAGCACCAGCAGCAGTCCCTTCTTGAAAGAGTCAGCTACCACGAGAACAGGAGGGAACCGGTGCTTGGCCTATTCGCCTGTCTTTAAGATGATGCTACAGAGTGAAGGGAAAGGGATTCCAAAAATGAGCGACGAAATGCAGGCGGATCAGGCTGACTTCTGTGTGGAACCGTCAGCACCAGATACAAACAGATGCTTTCCCAAGGCTGACGGGGGAGCTCTCTTCCAGTCCCACATCCAGGAAGTAGAAGAAAAAGAGGAGGAGGAGGAGGAAGGAGAAGAGGGGAGCTGCGGAGCAGAATTTTCAGACAGCTCAGAGATGGAACCAGAGGAGCTGCAAAGCCAGGTGTTTGAAATGGACAACAGCGCTTTCTTGAACGAGGACAGCAACCAGCCACTGCCAGTGGACCGATTCTTTGGGAGTGTGGCATTCCTGCAGGTATGGGAGGCAGGAAGAAGCCCGGGGTTCAGTCTCTCTCCCTTTCTGGACCATGATTACTTCTGGAGCCTTCATGGTTATTTTTTTCTGCTGCATAATTTGGCCTTGTTTTGTTTGTCACGGGAGTGTGGTGGGGAGTTACATGGAGCACCAAATCCCTGCCTCCAGCAGCTGTGAATTTTATTCAGCCCCACCCTTCTGGCTTTTGTGGTTTCCACAGCAATGCCATCCCACTTTGTAGTGTTCCAAATACTAGAAACGTGCTCCTTTTTAAGAATAATAAAGATGATAATGGAAGCAGAGATCATGAAATTCTTTGCTTGGTGTAGACCAGTGTTTCTCAATCAACTCGTACCACTGGTGGTACTTGAGGTGGTGTCCGCTGGTACCTGCGGGACCCCCAGACCACCACCTGGCAGCGGGACCAGCAGTGCAATGTGACAAGCAGCAGTAGGAGGTTTGGCTCAGTGAGCAGAGCTCCAGCATGCTCTTTTTGCGCACCTGAGAAAGTTCTCCTGTTCACCCTGAACCTCTTACCTGGGATACAGTGGGGGACAAACGTTGAGAAATGCTGGTGTATACTGTACATCAGGGGTGTCCAAAGTTTTTGGCAGGAGGGCCACATCGTCTCTCTGACACTGTGTTGGGGGCCGGGGGGAAAAGGAATTAATTTACATTTAAAATTTGAATAAATTTACATAAGCTTACATAAATATATTAAAGATGAACTTATATGAATGAATGAAGGTTTGCAATAGCTCAAGGCCTATAAAAGGCCTTGCACAAAGCAAGGCTGGCCTTTCCTTTGCTGCCGCTACTGCATCACAGATGTGAAACAGCAAGCAGTGGAGGAAGTCCTCATCCCACAGCTCATGTGAGAGGTCATTCAGTCGCCCTCATGCTGAGAGCAGCTGCATCGGGCCAGTGTGGGCTCCAACAAAGCTCCGGAACTAGGAGACTAGGGGCTCCCTGAGGGCCACATTGAGAGGCCTTGAGGGCCGCAAGTGGGTTTGGGCACCCCTGCTGTACATTGACGTGTACATAAGATGCATTTATCTGATCTGATCTTTATGTCAGTCAAGCTATGATATCTATGTATCTGTCTCTCATCCAAGCAAATTCAGCCATCCATTCCTCCCACTCTTTAGGAGTCCACAAATGTTAGCTTATTGGTCAGCACTTTTGGGGGTTGCCACCAAACCCTCTCCCCTCCTCCTCATTGGCATAAGACAGAGGGCCTCTTCTCTCACGTGGTTTTCTCTCATGTGTTGGTATACAAAGGAAGGTGAGAAATAGGGGACTGAAGACTGGAGCCGCTCATCCCAGCAGGCTAGCAGGTCAATTTGTAGGTGCCTGCTACTCTTCCTCCAAGGCGCTCAGATTTCCTGTCCCAAACTTTACAGCCTTGCAAGGTAGGCAAGGCTGAGAACTTCATCACCCAAAATTCCTTCTGACTCCATAGCCTTGCCATAAACAATAATGAGGTAATACATTTTTTTAAAATATCAAATTGCAAAGGTTAACGGCCTAGCCATTTACAGATGCCCTTAAACAAATTTCTTTCTTAGTCTCTTGCTGAGCCAGTTGCTGCTCCTTGGCTGAGATTATTTGAGCAAAGTTTCAGAAAGCAAGAGAAAACGTCCAGTTTTCATCCCCTGAATTCCTTCCTTTCAAAAGCGAGTGCTCAAAGAGAAAAACAGGCTGTGGATGCCGTGTGCTTAAAAAATAACCGGATGCAAAATATGTATGTATTACAGAGCTGAAACCAGAGTGATGGTGGTAATTTTTACAGCAAGTGTGCATTGTGGCTAATTTCCCTAAGTGGCCCACAGGCCCCAAACGTTGCCCACCTCTGCTCTAACCCCCTCCCCGCACTGGGTTTCATATTTACGCACGCTTGTGAGATGCAGGTGTTTTGAGGGGTCTGTCTGAAGCAGCTCTGGCTGGACACATTGAGGCTACTGTTGGTTGTTCCTTTCCTAGGATATCCCTGCCGCTCCCCTCGCACGGGCCACGGCCAGCCGACGAGAGTTCAGAAAGCTGCACTTCATTGCCAAAGATGAGGACGAAGATGACGATGGTGAGGATGTTGTATGAGCGCCCAGCGGGATCTGAGATCTGCTGCCTCCTGCTGGTTTGGCTCTGCCCCTGACATATTAATGACTACTCTTGTAGCTGATGTCTCTCCCTATCTCCTGGTGGTTATTTCCTTTTTTCAAAAAGATGCTGCCTTGCTTTGAATCTCAGACAGTACACAGCATCCGGGAGGATGAACCGAAGACTGCCAGAGGACACAGGCTAGGGTGAAACCCTTGAAAAGTGGCTCAGCCGCTCCAGCACTTGCTTCTAGCCATTGCTGACTCTCTTACTGGGAGAGGAAGCCAGAGATGCAGCGTGGGCTTTTCCCACAGCCCTACTGATGCGTGTTCAATTGGTCAATCCCCAGCTAGCCAACACACTGCCCTGCAGTGTGTGCACATGGAGCATGCACTATACTCGGGTGTAGTGGAGTAACGCATGACCTTTTGCAAAATTTTGGACCTCAGGACTCCTTCCAGCTGGGGCTCTGGATATCAGCAGAGGGCAGCTGAAGAGTTTGAGCTCTCTTCTTGGTGTGAATTACATGAGTTCATGTAATTGCCAAGTCTGGACCTTACTGTCAAAGAAGCAGCCATGCGTTTTGCCTGCAGTATTTTCCAGCATCCTAAGTTGTGAGCTGGACCCCTAGCCTTGGAGGTTGCCTGGGAATTTTTTGTAACTAACAAATTAAACAGTGGAGTCCCAGAACAAAGTCGGTTGCTTGTTGGGGTGGGGGGAAGAGTTCATGGCAGTGGGGGGGGGGGGGTTGTTCTCTGTGCACTGTGCTCTTTTAAATGAAAGACGGGCAACAGTGTGCTTCTCAAGATGGGGGTTCCCCAAATGAAGCCACCTAGTAATGTTGTGCAGATGTAACAAATGGCTGCTGGATGTCATTGTGTACAGCACACAGGGAAGAACCAAACACATAGGGTGAGGAAAATACCATGCTGCACTTTCTACCTGTCTGTGTCTGCCCCAGAAAGCTACACTGGATCCTGAGAAATTGCTTCAGAAAAGGCATCCTGGACCAGTCCAAAGGCCTGCTAGTCTAGCAGCTGTTTCCTGGTGGCCAACCAGATGGCTCTGGAAGTCCCACAGGCAGGACAGAAAAGTACTGACACTTGGGATTCACTGTTATTGAGGGATTGGCTGCCTCCATGTATGGAGGTTCTGTTTAGTCATGGGCAAGAGTAGTTCAAAGACCGGCCCTGCAAAAGGCCCATCCAAACTTACTCCAAAAATTATGCTGTAAAATTAACATGGGCAGTAGAGAGTTTTCCAATGTTTCAGTTAGCACCGGCTGATTTCGCTGATCCAAGGTAGCTTGGCATCTGAAGTGGTGTGCTAAGTGCCACCCCTTTGTATAGTGCCTTGTGCTTTCAAGTGACACCCTGTTTGGCCGTGCTCAGGCCACTGCCTCTTCTCCCCTTGCCTTCCACCTTCCTGGATTTGAAAAAAGAGAAGAGGAGCTGTGGCAGTGGAAGAAAATAGAGTGGTGGGCTAGAGTATCTAAGTGTAGAGATGTTCCAGCCCGTCACTCTCCTCCCCTCTGCAGATCTAGGCAGCAAAATGAGTAGTGGCAGCAGAAGTGGGCTGACTTGCCATCCCCCACCAGTCTATCACCAAAATGCTGCTACTTTGTGAATGGGTTGGCCTTACACTTTTACCTTGTCATGCTGTTTCGCCTGCCACCCACAGATGCCACTATAGTCTGCAGAAACAGTTTTATTTTTAAAAGTTTTACAAAAAAAAAAAAAAAATCCCAGAATCTTATTTGAATCCCTGAGTGCTAGACTAGGATTTTCACATTTCTGCATGAGTCTTTTTTTTCATTGCTATATGGTCAGCAAGTCCTTTAAAAAATCCAAGTGATGACGTATGCCAGGGGTGTCCAAAGTTTTTGGCAGGAGGGCCACATCATCTCTCTGCCACTGTGTCGGGGGCCAGGGGAAAAAAGGATTAATTTACATTTAAAATTTGAATAAATTTACATAAGTTTACATAAATGAATATATTAAAGATGAACTTATATGAATGGAGGTCTCACAATAGCTCGAGGCCTATAAAAGGCCTTGCACAAAGCAAGGCTGGCCTTTCCTTTGCTGCTGCTACTGCATCACAGACATGAAACAGCAAGCAGTGGAGGGAGCCCTCATCCCACCGCTCACGCAAGCAGTCACCCTCCCACTGAGAGCAGTTACACGTCGGGCCAGTGTGGGCTCCAACAAATCTCCAGAGGGCTAGTGGCTTGGAGACTGGGCGGGCTCCCTGAGGGCCGCACTGAGAGGCCTCAAGGGCTGCAAGTGGCTCCAGGGCCGGGACTGGGCACCCCTGATGTATGCTGAACAGCAGGTGAGCACATGAGCCTAGGGGGAAGGCATCAAACAAGAGCATGCTTATGCAGGAGCAAGTCTCCTTGAACTTGGGGGGCGGGAGGGCCTTTGGAGAAATATCACACAGAAGCAAGGTGCAGCTATTCCTGCAGCAGAAGCAATGGGGAAAGGCTAGGCACTGCATAATTTCAAAGTCAAGGCAGGTGGCCCACAGGCCACCTGCCTCCCGCCCAGGAATTCCTCCCTCCCACCTACCTTTTCTGCTTGCATCGGCCCAGCTGGGCCGATGCAAGCAACCCAGCTGGGCCGATGCAAGCAACCGAGAGGAAGCCAGCACGGAGGCTTACGTTAACCTCCGCAAGCTGGCGCTTCTCCAAGTGCCAGCCTGGCTTCCTCTCGAGGATTGCAAGGGACTTGCGCCAGCCAAATCCCAGGTCTGGATTGCACCCTAATTTAGGTAATGCTCAAATTTCACTTTAAGACTATTAGAACCTTGCAAATCTGGAGGGGAAAGGGAAATTGCAGCAATTCCCAACTTGTGGATTCTGGATCTCCCGGTGAGTCACGACCCAATTTTTGGTGGGTTGTGGAACTGACAGGACAGTTCATGATATACATCAAAGGTTAAACAAGCTGCTCCTGGGGACTGCTCCCTCATCACCATTATAGCCATGCCTCTTTGGCATTTATAAATCAGGCAGCAGCCTCTAGGGCAGGGGTGTCCAAACATTTTGGCAGGAGGGCCACATCATCTCTCTGACACTGTGTCAGGGACAGGGAAAGAAAGAATTAATTTACAATTTAAAATTTGAATAAATTTACATAAATGAATATATTAGAGATGGAACTTATATGAACGAATGAAGGTCTTGCGATAAGCTCAAGGCCTATAAAAGGCCTTGCATAAAGCAAGGCCGGCCTTTCCTTTGCTACCACTGCTGCATCACAGACATGAAACAGCAAGTAGTGGAGGGAGCCCTTGTCCCACAGCTCAGATGAGAGGTTGAACAGTTGTCTTCATGCTGAGAGCAGTTGCATTGGGCCAGCACGGGCTCCAGCAAGTCTCCGGAGGGCCAGAGGCTCATTGGAGACTGGGGGCTCCCCGAGGGCCTGATTGGGAGCCTCCGAGGGCCACAAGTGGCTCCTGGGCCAGGTTTTGGGCACCCCTGCTCTAGTGCCTCTAAAACGTTTGAGAACCACTGAGTTATTGAGTTTGAAAAGGTCACAGGCACTAGCCAATAGACATCCACATCAGGCGTTCACAGTTTAAGTCCCATGTTCTATCTCTGGCATTATCAGAAAGCTCCAGGAAATACCCATCTGCCTCCCCCGGTGCTGAGAAGTAGGAGGAACTGGTACAGAGCATGGAGGATGTTATGTAGATCAAAAGCAGAGAACACATTGGGACAACAAAAGTTGTGTACCAAAGGGCAGCGAGGGCTCTACAGTGCCCCCATAACTGTTCTGGAAAGTTCATGTCCATTGACAGCCTCAGGAAATGATTTCTGGGCAAAAGGCTGCCAAAGAAGCATCATTTGGGGATCCTGCGACCACGTTTGCGCTTCCGGTAGATCTTCGTTTTGTCGCAAGCAAGGTTGTGGTTGCTTTTCTTGTGGCAGGCAATGTGCACCAGTTTCAAATTATCCACAGTGAACAGGAGCCGGTAGAAGTATTCCCAGTCCACCTCCCTTCCATCTCTCTCCTTGAGAGCTTCTGCCAAAGTGGGAAGGATGGTCCGCTTTTTTTCAATTCTGGAACGAAAATTAACATCAGGCTAGAGTCCTGCCTGTGGTGACTCTTTTGGAATCCGGGCCACAGAACTATGTGCTGGGACTATCCAATCAAGAAGAAAGCTCAGACTGGGCTTGTGAATATTCCAGGCAAATCCAAAATAGTCACAGAAGTCAGCATCCTGCAAATCTCAGGATATGCTATTTTAAAAATACAAGTTTCTAGTCCTTACACTTACAGAGATGGGAGTTAAAGTAAAAAAATTATCATTCATTTTAAAAAAACCTCCACTGTATCTCTTAGTTGTCATTTTTCTAAATGACAAAGCCCCTAAATGCTTCAGCCTTTGCTTGTAGTGAAGGTGCTCTAACCCTTGGATTGTGTGGATTGCTCTAACCCTTGGATTGCCTGTGTTTGTTGAACACAGTGGGGCTTGCTTTTGAGTAAACAAATAGATGGGTGCTGCAAGTGGACCTTTCCCCCCAAACTCAACCAATGCCTCCAATGACCGCAGCTGGTTGCAACCAAGGCACCACAACTGGCTAAAAGTTGGCACATACATACACGTGATCCAGGTTCCAGGTGCTGAAAAGGATTCTGCTTTCCCTGTTCCCGTAGGGATTGATGGAGTGTCTGCCAGGGCAGGTTTTGGTGTCAAAAGAACCCTGCAGAGACACGATAATGACAGATGCTAAAAACTGCTCTAGACAGGGTCAGGTGTGAAGGCATCCGATTCAATCATGGGAGCTCAGAAGGTCTGAGAGGTTATCTGGAAACCCATGAACATAGGGAAGATGTGCATGTGATAAAGAAATACTTTTATGTTGAATGAGGCGCTGGAATCGTGGCAGAGCCTGATTAAAGCCATCCTGGGGCCTTAAACAACATCAAGCCTAAGAGGCTGCAACCCATTTAAAAAATTAAAAAAAACACACACCTGTACTATTCTAGCAGGAAGGATAAACAAATACAGGTCAGATTTTGATATCTGCCAGGGATCCATTCGCAGACCCAGATACCAAGCCTGCATATAATTAAACTTGCAGGTGGGGGTCTCAGAGGACCTCCAGATGTGACTAGAACTGCCTTCCAGTTGCATCCAGAGGTGTTCTAAGTAGCAGGGATGCTGCATGGGATCGCCATACATTTCAGAAGGCCTCCCAGAGGCTTCTGAAAGGCACTTTTCCGTAAAACTGAAAGTGCCTCTGGGAGGCTTTCTGAGGTGCAGGGAGGCCATGCATGGGATCTGAAAGATACCAGCCCTTGTTTGTGCGTAGCTGGGAAGGCACTTCCACTTACTTGGCAAGAAAACCAGCCCTCCGGCGTGCACAAGGAGACCTTCTTGTCTTCTGTTCTGTCAAAATAATAGCCATTGTACCTCTCCAACTTCAGTTTCTCCAGCATGGATTCTACGATCTGTTTGTATTTCACTTGGAGGGCTGGATGAAGGACAGAAGTGTAACTGCCAACCTGCAGGAAAGCAGAACAAAGCCGTTCCTTTAACACTTACTGATGCAGCCAAGTTCTGCATTATTCTCATTCTGATGTCATCTTTATGACATCATACATCCTTCCAACTCTGTTGCAATAAGTGTCATCAGCCCCATATTACAGATAGGGAAGACAGAGGCTGAAAAGGGAGTGGTTTCCTCACAACTACCCAAATGAGTTTATGGCAGGGGCAAACCTTGGAGAAGTCCTGATTCACAAATCAGTCTTACAGCCACTGCATCAAACCAGCTTCTATATTTCCACCCACTTCTCAGGTGTTTGGCCTGACAGGAGGGAAGAGGGTATCTGCAATGCAGTTTTAAAAAAGATCAACTTGTAGAAATTAAATTTAATACATTTTAACAGTAATTAAATTAAATACAAGTATTTAAATAACTTTTACTTGAATAATTTTTATTTTTTAATACATAAATTTAGTTTTAAATGCCTGCAAAGTATTTAAATAAACTAAAATTTAAATTTAAAAAAAAATCTAAGGACTCATTAAACAAGATTCAAAATTCAATGGTTTAAATAGAAAATAAATAGCAAAACCCAGTCTGAACCAGAGGATTCCCCCCCCCCCAAAAAAACATTGCTGAAGAACTATTAGCTGAAAACCTAAACAAATGGATCTTCCCCAGGAAATCAATAAGAATTAATTTATATTTAAAATTTGAATAAATTTACATAAATGAATACATTAAAGATGGAACTTATATGAATGAACGAAGGTCTTGCAATAGCTCATGGCCTATAAAAGGCCTTGCACAAAGCAAAGCCAGCCTTTCCTTTGCAGCCACTGCTGCATCACAGACATGAAACAACAAACAGTGGAGGGAGCCCTCATCCCACAGCTCACACAAGAGGTCAAACAGTTAGCCGTCATGCTGAGAGCAGTTGCATTGGGCCAGCACGGGCTCCTGCAAGTCTCTGGAGGGCCAGAGCTCATTGGAGACTGGGGGCTCCCAGTGGGCCAAATTGGGAGTCCTTGAGGGCCGCAAGTGGCCCCCCAGGCCAGGGTTTGGGCACCCCTAGTTTAGGGCTTCAGAACAGCATTTTAAATTCGGCTGAGAAATTGACCAGAAGTCCAGTTAAAAAAAAAACAAATATTATATGTGCCTGGTCCGAGCCTCTGCTGACACCATGCCACCAGAGGGAAGGCACTGCCATGTCAACTAGCTTTCATCTACATCTCTGATGCTCTCGCCCCTCACTCCTTCATCCCATGCACTTTCCCTTCCTGTTTGTTTTAAATAGCTCAGTTGCAGGAACTGGTGACAGCAGAGGCAAGAGGACTAGGGACCAGGGGAGGCTGCAGTGGGCAAGTATGGGGCTCCCCACTGGCAATCTGTCCCTTGAAGCAGCCACTTCCCCCAGCTTCATTACTGACCCTGATATGCTCCATGCAGCCCACCATTGCAATGGTGGCTACATTCAGGAGACTTCCAAACTATCACCGTGCAACAATGCACATTAAGGGAATCTAGTCTATGTCACCAGAGCAGGACACCATGGCTCAGGTGTTCCTCTCCAGAAAAGGATGCTCTTTGTTTAGCCAGTTAAAGCCTCCAGTTAAACCCGTAACACTGACCTGTACAACTGAGTGGATACACAGTAGAAAAACCCTACCTCTTTCATGTAACCACGGATCCTGCTCTCACAGCTGTAGCGCATATAGCTGGATTTGGTCTTAAAGCGAGATTCAACACCTGCAACAGTCAAAAAGGAAACAGTGAGCCCAGGGCTGGCCTAAATCCTCCTGACACAGCATGCCAGATGTTGCCCCCCCTTAACTAATGGTGTTCCCTTCCCTTTCTTGAATTTTGGACTGGAGTCTCCTTGAGGCAGGGGACTATCCTCTGCAGTTTCATCAAGCAGCCTGTGCACAGGTACAACTTGAAAATAATAATTTAGTTACGGAAGAGAAAAAAATGAGCCACAAAGAGAGGAGACAGACCTTCAAACCATTTCTCATCTTCCCCTCTGCTTTCTGCTGAAATATTTTCACCGAGATTTTGAATGAGGTCGCTGAGCAGTTTGCGTCTCTTGGGGGCTTCCTCTTCGGAGAGCAGCCCCTGGGCTGCACGCACGATTTTGTCCGTTTGGTTGGAAAAGGCATTGAGAAAGCGTTGGATCTCACTCACGTCTGATTTTTGGGGGGGCAGGGGGAGCAGAAACAACAGGGGAAAAAACAGCAATTACTAACCCTTTCACGCCTTTGGCTTTAAATCATATTCCAAGGGAAGCTATGGGGGGTATAATTCCTTTTACAAGGAGATACTAAAGGTGCTTAGGATAGGCGATGAGGGACTAGAGCAGGGGTGCCCAAACCCCAGCCTGGGGGCCATATGCAGACCTCAGGGACCCCCAATTCAGCCTGCAGGGAGCCCCCAGTCTCCAATGAGCCTCTGACCCACCAGACACTTGCTGGAGTCTGTGCTGACCAGACACAACTGCTCTCAGCGCAACGGCCAACTGTTTGACCTCTCGCATGAGCTGTGGGCCAAGGGCTCCTTCACTCCTTGCTGTTTCATGTCTGTGAAGCAGCAGTGGCAACAAAGGAGAGGTTGGCCTTGCTTTGCACAAGACCTTTTATAGGCCTTGCGCTTACCGTGAAACCTTCATTCATTCATATCAGTTCCATCTCTAATATATTCAATTATGTAACTCTAGGCAAATTGATTCAAATTTAAATGTAAATTAATACTTTTTTTCCTGGCCCCCAAAACAGTGTCAGAGAGATGATATGGCCCTCTTGCCAAAAAGTGGACACACCTGGGCTAGAGCATCAGGGAGGGGGAGCTAAGGAAGTATTTCACATACAGACTTTAAAGCACTGGCCCCATTTTTAGGGGTAGCTTTTGGGTTGAAAACAGCATTTATTTACTGGTTTGATGACTAGGTGTACTAGCGTAAAAAACCACATATACAACATCAAAAATTTGCTGTCTTTATTTATACTGCATCGTCAACATCTCAATGCTTAACTTAGAGCAAAAAGCCAAATCCTTGCCCAGAGAGGCATACAGTCTAGATAAGCTGTTTTAACCAAGACCTCCTACATACTAGGTGTGTGTTGTGTCCCCCCATCCCCACTAAGCTACAACCTCTCTTCATTGGTTTTTTTCGTTACTGGATAACCGGAGAAGAAAACTGCTTACACATTTCTCTGCAAGGAAAAAAATCAACCCTTTAAGAAAGGGGTCCAGACCCCCCCCCCCCACATACATGGTTAGCCCCTCCACAGGTGACTCTAGCTCTGGGTCAAGAGTTCCTGTGTGCCTCTTAAAAGTGACAAGGCATCTTGCAGCACCAACTTGCACGTTTACCGCAGCAGAAGCTAACTGAACAAATGCTTCATTGTTTTTGCTGCAACGGGCCAATGCAGCTCCCCCTCTGGAATTTGGCCTCTTGAAAGCTGACCTATTCTTCCAACTTCAAAAATCAGCCTGGCAAAGAACAGTGCATTACACAACAGTGCATTACACCACACACACAACAGTGCATTACTTCCTTTGTGCTATGCCTGTGCACACGAGGGAGGGAGGGAGATACAAACAGTGACATGCAGCCAGGTAAACACCTCTATGGTACTTACAGCCCTGCCAGGTCTCACCCGGGCCTAGCAAGATAAGCTCTGTGTTATCTGGAACATTCCAGAAATGATCTTCCGTCACCTCTGCGCCATCCTCATAGAAACACAGCCGGCTGTCAGGCAGAGGAAGCTGTGGGAGGAAACTGCACATGGAATCGGAGTTGGCAAAGAGCAAAGGAAACAGCTCAAAACCATGGTTTGCCCTGTGGAAGCTCAAACAATGGCTAAGCTTTTAAACCATGGTTAGGCTTGGCAGTGGCATAGGTGGAAGGGGGGCAGAGCATGAGGCTCCCTGCCAGGCTGGGTGCTCTGCCCCCCTCCAGCTATGCTGCCGAGGTATGGTTTGGTATGATCACAGATCGGCCAGGTTGGGCACTAGCTGAGCATCCAGTGGCCATCAGAGGGCCCACCTAGCAGGCCTGATTGGTTGAACCCTCAGCACAGGTGATAGAGGTAGCACCGAATGCGCCATCTGGAGGCAGGTAGGGAGCCCAGTGTTGGGCTTTGCCCCAGAGCTACCAGCTGGCCCTGGGTGCACTGTGGGCACATAGGGTTGACTCACAAGCACAGTTCACCCATTCCAAGGACAAGTGACCCTGTACCTTTGTGGTGAGAAGCAGTGGCGTACCTAAGGGGGACTGGGAGGGGCAATTGCCGTAGTTGATGCTAGGGCAGTGTTTCTCAGCCAGCGATGCAGGGACCACCAGTGGCACTTGAGGCAGCGCACACCTCTGTCTTGCGCCACCCCCCAGAATGGCTCTGGAGGGGGGAGCCGCCTGCACACCACAGCGAGGCTCCCCACAACACCTGGTGCTTTGCACCCTGTCCAGCAACACCACTGCACAGAGGCCAGGCTAGAGCAGGGTCTACTGCAGAGGGGCAACAGGCACAGTCCTGCAGGGGGGGCAACAGCCACACTCCTGCAGCAGTGCTGAGCTAGTCCATTGCTCCAGGCCCCCCATCAGCTCCCAGTGGGGGCTGCTGCTGCCCTCCTTGCAGGAGCCCTCGCAGCCTCCCCTTGCACCACCACCCGCTGCCTGCCAGCGCCAGCTCCCTCCCGGGCACCTGCAGGCGGAGGCAGGCCTTGGAGAGCAACTCCTGCAGGCTCCTCGCCGCCACCCCATACTTCCGATCCGCGCTCAGGCTGCGCAACTTGAAACTCCTGCAGGAGGTCGGCATGACAGAGGCGCAGGCAGGTCTCGAACCTACAGCCTCCCGATGCCCTGCTCCGCAGCCCCGAAAGGGGCCCCCTGATTGGCCGACAAGACAATCCATCCACAGGAGGCTCCGCCCTTCTCTTTCGCTCTTATGGCTTGGCAATTCAGTTGGAGGGACGCTCACGGCGCACGCGCAGAAAGTTCCACGTCAAGCGGTCGAGGTTGGGTAGCGCCGAGTGCGCATGCTCCGCTTCCCCACACACACACACACACACACACAAACAAAAACAGCGACGGCGCATGCGCAATATCGGAAAACGTTAGCTTCCACCTCAGTGTTACCATAGAGATGAGGCTAGAGTGCCACACACTTCTTGTCTCCTCTAGACTTTCCATGTAACCTCACAGCGGCTCTTTCTATCCTTAGGAACTCTTGAGAACGTCTCCTTTTTGCCTTCCTTTTTTTTATAGTTGACCCCCCTTTCCAAAGCAGAGAAGGAGATTTACCATAGAGAGAGACCTCCGAAGCCTAGAACGACGCAATAGCGGCCATCTTTACCGGAAGTTAGGGCTTGTACGCTCGGGCTCCCTCTAGGATTCTTTCTCGCTGGGCGATTCCCCTGCGCCTGCGCAGTAGTGTCCAAGCGGTTGCTAGGAGAGCAGTGGCCTTAGTGATGGAGCCGAAATAAAGTAGGTGGGATGGAGGGAAGGGTGGTGGTTGGGAGGAGAGGAGAGGAAGCTGTGCCCCCCCTCCACGAGGGTGGGGACGAAGGTCAATAGGGGAGGGGCCCACAACAAAGGGGGAGGGATGGAGGAGGGGGGCACAGATAGGGCTGAATGGGTTTGCTTCCTCTGGAAGGAGGGGGGTTCGCCTGAGGACGCTGGTGGGCAGCAGGCCCAAGGACTCCACCCACGTGCCAATGGATACACGTGGGCCTGTGGAACTCCCTACCACAAGATGTGGCTCCAAGGACTCCGCCCACATGCCAATAGATACATGACTGTCACCTGTGAGCTTGTGGAACTCCCTGGCACAAGATGTGGCTCCAAGGACTCCGCTCACACGTGAATAGATACATGACTGTCACATATGGGTCTGTGGAACTCCCTGCCACAAGATGTGGCTCCAAGGACTCCGCCCAGACACTATTAGATACATGACTGTCACCTGTGGGCTTGTGGAACTCCCTGCCACAAGATGTGGCTCCAAGGACTCCACCCACATGCAAATAGATACATGACCGTCACATGTGGGCTTTTGGAACTCCCTGCAGCAAGATGTGGCTCCAAGGGTTGCTTTTGTTTAGATCAGTGTTTCTCAACCAGCAGTACAGGTACCACTGGTAGTACTTGAGATGGTGTCTGGTGGTATTTGCTGATCCCTTGGACTCCTGCTGCCCAGCAGCAAGACCAGGAACCTGGTACAACAAACAGCACTAGGAGGCTTCTTTGGCAGGCAGAGCTCCAAAGCATGCTTTTCCGCACTGGGTGAAAACTTTCCCATTCACCCTGAGCCTCTTGCTGGTGTTTGTTGTGTCATATCTGGAATGGGTGGACCATGTGAAGTGGTACTGCAGAGGACAAATGTTGAGAAACACTTGTTTAGATGTTTTATAATAATAATAATAATAAATAAAGAACTGCAAGTTCAGGCCCATGCAATGTGGCACCCTGTTTCCCCACAGTGGCCCACCTGCTGCCTCAGTGGGAAGCTCACTCAAGCAGGACTTGGAAGGCCACAGCTCTCTGCCAATTCTGTGACCCCAGCAACTGGCCGTTAAGTATTTAAAAAATCAGGTATAGTGCATCACTAGTGGAGATTCTATTGCTTGCTGTTGTGGTTCATAGGCAGGTCAGAATCTAGGCAAGCATCTTATTTCTCACATCAGCCTAACAGCAAGAGATGGAGGCCCATTCCTCCCCCCCCCCCCACATTACTCCCTTGCAACCGGCATTTGGAGCCATATTTGCTGCTGAACCTAGAATCAATTCACAAAGTTGTTTACAGAGAAACATCAAATAAATAAACTTCAAATAAATAAATGGTAGCCGCTGCTATACCTTTGATCCTCTGAGACTTGGTCCAATCCTTTTTTAAAGCTACCCAAGACAATTGCCATTGGTTCATCTTGCGGCAATGAATTCCACAGGCTCATTCTGTGCCCTGGGAAAAAGTCTCTCTTTTTGTCTGTACTAAACCTCCTGTCAGTTTCAGTGAATGGCCCAACCTGGTTCTAGTTTTGTGTGAGAGGGAAGAAAATATATCAATTCTCTCCACATCAGGCATGATTTGATACATTTCATGGGTGATCTAGCACCCTCAGAGTACCCAACTTCCAATGGGGAAGGAGCTATAGCACCAAAAACAAGCAGCAGTGCAATTCTGTACATGTTTATTTGGAAATAAGTCCCACTGAATTCATATGTAAATGTGCATGGCTCAAGTGTCTTGTGATACCTTCTTAATGACAAAATGCTTTTGTTGTCACAGAAGACTTCGAAGGATGATGTAGGTATTTAAAGCCTTTGTGTGCCACCTCTCAGATGGTAAGGCTCACAGAGCAGGGTAAATAAAATCAAACAGTTATTAATTGTAATTATTTATTGTTAGAAACAATTATGGGTAATCATTATAATAGAAAAAATGACCTTGCAGGTCCCTTCCAACACTATGATTCCATGACATAGCCTTAGTACCTTTTCTGGGGTGGTGGCAACATTAAGAGAATCCATGTGAGGTTAGCAAAAAGAATTACTTCGCACAATTCATCTACACACAAATACTGCTGCAAGTTGTGATGATGGCTGTCAGCTGTTTAGATGCTGTTGAAAGGGTGATTGATTTGCAGGTTTCTCCCCCACTTGTCAATCAAAATCCCCTGAGCGACTCACTGTATTGGTAAATTGAACAAATTCATGAAGGGCACGGGTCTATTCACGACAATTTGCTGCTGTAGTTATCTGGAACCTCTCTGTACAGGAGCAGTGTACCACTGAAAAGCTGTTGCTGGGAGCAGCAGCAGCAGCAAGGAACAGCATCTCAGAGGCATCTGGCTGGCCACTGTGACACTTGGATTGTGAAACAGATGGACTCCCATCAACCTAATCCAGCAGGGCTCTTTTTATGCTCTTAGTTTGCCAAGTGAAGACTGAAATCAGTGTTAGAAATCTGTTGTTTTGTGACATACGTGGTTTATCTTAAAAGTGCACTGGATCAGTTTTCCTTCTTTTTTCTCCCTGCTTAGCTCAAGAGGGCAGGATGCCGCACAAGATTGGGTTTATCGTGATAAGTTCATCGGGACACGAGGATGGCTTCAGTGCAAAAGAATTGATGGTCCATGCACCAACTGTCAACGGATGGAGGTCACCAAGGTACCGTAAGTGAAAGAGATAATAGGCGGCGTAAAGTCGGACCATGCAAGCAGCACATAGCAGCACATAGCTTCAGAGACACCGTGCAGCATGGTCTTGCTAGGCTTGGTGCTCTGCAACAGAGTCATGGCCTTTTGCCAGTTGGATTCCTGGGACAGAAGGGAAAAGTTCAAGGAACAGAGAGGAGGACAGGCAGGAGATTGAGAAGTGACTGAAGGTCACCAGCAGAGTTACTGCCACTCCAGAGTACTTCTGCCCACTTGTTTGCAGTTCACAGTATTAAAATTGGAATCCTTCTCTTTCTCCCCACTGCTACTTCTGAATGGAGATAGTGTGTAATATATGGCGTTAGGTGGCAAACTTTGGTTTGGGATGCTGAAATGTTTGGGTATTTCTTCCCCTTCCAGGCTCTGCCAGTATCCCCAAGAAATCGTCCTTCAGATGGTGGAACGATGTAGAATTCGAAAACTGCAGCTACTGGCTCACCAGTACATGATTTCTAGCAAAATTGAATTCTATATAAGTGAAAATCTGCCGGAGTACTTCGCACCATACAAGTCAGAGAGGTTCCGAAGGCTGGGGTGAGTCTCCTCCTTGCCATGGGTGCACTGCTGTGTACAGTTGTCCTGCCTGGTCTTTGAGATTTGACACTGAACCCCTGCTTTCTTGCCCACCATTGACAGAGATACATTTGGCAGGGGTCTTTTCTGTGCTAGCCCCATGACTCTGAATCTCCCTTCTTAAATAGATTCAGGCAATTCCCAGCAGTGCAACTATGTGAGGTAGCAAATAAACCAATAATGAGATCACCATCATAAGAGGTCTTAATCTAGAAGGGAGATATTTATCTTATTACAGAGTGAATTGATTTAGCACTGCTAGGAGGTGGTTGTCACCCTACTTACCTCGCACACTTTTTAGCTTGTTGGGAGACCAGCCTCACTGCATCTCCTCTTGCACCTGCTGTTTTCAGTATCTTTTTCTCTGTAGTCTATTGAGCCTTACGCTGCATGCATCCATTATAGTCCATGAAACTGGAAAGAAACTGGTTCATCTTTAAGGTGTCATCAGACTTTTGTGATTTTTGCAAGGTGTTACAACTGAGCAAGTTGGGATCTTTTTGTGAATGAATTTTTCCTTTTTCTAATTCCTTTCCCCTATAGTTACGTGTCTCTCTCAGACAACGAGAAGACAAGCTACAAGGCGCGAGAACTGAAATCGGTTTATGTGGATGCCGTTGGCCAATACCTAAAATTGACTTTCCACAAAAACTATGTCAATCGGTACAACCTATACAGTCAGGTAAGATGACTTAAAATATTGGAGTGACACTTTGAAGTTTTGTGTGTCTGACAAAAGGACATTTTTCTGATTTTATTGCAGAGGGAGGCTCTTTTAAAAGGTTGACCTGGGAGAACTAGGAGAAATCAAAACTTTTTTTTTTAAGTTGCCTTGAATTTGAATCCAAAATAGGTGAGGTAGCACTTTTCCATCTTAGAGTTCTGAGGAACATCCAGACTGGGCCAGCCAACCCATTAGGCATTGCCTCAGATGGCAGAATGACAGAAGCACCCTCTTCTTTCCCCTGCCTTCCTTTGCCCCCGGCCAGCCGCTGAGCCTCTATCCAGCCCGCGGTCAGCCTCTGATCCCCTGAGAGTCTCTGGCCCAGTTGACCAAACACAACGAGTTGTGCTTGTGGGGTGGGGGAATGGGGTCCATTTAAGTGTGTGCTTTGGACTGCATTGGTTGGAGAAATCTTGAACATTTGAGCCCATTTAATCATTCATCTAAGTTCAATCTCCAATATATTTATTTAAATTTTATATTAAATTTTTTTTTCCAGCCCTCGGCACTATGCCTGATGTTTGATGTGGCCCTTCGACCAAAAGGTTTAGAGACCCCTGTTCTAGGCCATGGTCTGTTTTGACACGTGCATGCGTTATCTAAAAATGAGAGTGTGCTTTTTCTTTTCCTTAAAACGATTGGGTTTTTTCTCCTCATATGCACATTTACATGGACTTAATCTAATATGTTAATGAAAATTGATAAAATCCGCAAAGATATTAGATGGCAGCAAGCATGTGGCCGATGCCAAAGGGAGGCTGAGTTTCCAGCCTTGTGGCTTTGCATGGTTCCTTGACTAGCAAAGCCAGAACGAATTGTGCAAAATGGTAAAAATAGCTGAATTGTGCAAAGTGAAACAAAAGATTTCTCTGCAAATTACCTTAATTTGCATGGCTTATACATTTCACAGAGGTGCAGAAATTCCTCCTGCTTTGCGAGGTGCAGAAATTTCTCCTTTTCTCCCCCTGTGTTTTTTCAGGTTGCTCTAGTTGCAATAAATATCATTGGAGAACCTGCAGACCACAGCACCGACACCAGCCACGTAAGTGCATGAAATAATAAAGGGGCTCCAGGAGAGGTGGGAGAAGCTGTCCCTCTGTTCTGCTGCTGTGTTGCCAGCTTGTCCTCTCTGGATCTCTGGATGCAGTTTTCATTTGGCTTCTGTTGATTCAGGGGGCTGCATCTTGTTGCCACTCACTTTGCTGTCAGTCTCTTTCACTCTGCATTCTGATACAGTTCTCAGAAGTAATTATACCAGGGGTATCAAACTCGTTTCATACCACGGGCCAAATGGCATTCATGATGCCTGCTGAGGGCCAGAAGTGATGTCGTTAGGCAGGAAGTGATGTCATTAAACAACTCAGAACCAAAAATAAGCACTTTTTCTCACTTAGGAATTCATTAACTACAAATGCAAGAAGAGAAAACATGCAAATCTTTATCTTATTCAAGATATTGGAGAGCCCAATTTTCGTGGAGGCTGCCCTTTTAGCAGTAACACCTCAGCACTGCTCAGCTGCTCAGCAGCTAAGAACCTGAGGGCCGGATAAAAAACTTCCGTGGGCCGCATCCAGCCTCCGGGCCTTATGTTTGACACCCCTGAATTATATATTTGAAGATGCTTGCAGGCCAGTCCCATGCCATTGTACTCTGAAATACGTCTCGTTGATTTGGCAGGACTGGCTTGTTGATTGCAGCCTTAGACTTGACAATCATGTTACGTACAGGTTGGTGGTCAGCAGAGGTGGTCAAATTCTGAACTGACTGCAAATGGGATCTTATTTTTTAATTCCCCCCACCCCTAAAAATCCACCCTCCCTATAGAACACCACTAAATCAGGAAGAGATCTATGCTAAGCCATTCCTCCAAAGTGCTCATTTATTATATGGCAGGGGGGTTGCATAGCGAAGCGAATTTTAAAAGAAAATTTCTTATAGTCCAGAATTCAGCCCCTCAGCTGACCACTTGGCTCTGTGTCATATGTAAATTTGGTCTGAACTCATAAGTGCTAACCAAGGTGAGATACAGCCCTAGAGAGCAGATACAGTGGGAGTTTCAAAACCAGGGGTCAGAGCTGCTCCCATCTGTGGTTAATTCATACTATGCAGGATTAGGGTGGTTGCCTTTGGTAGCCCTCTCCTTCCTGAATTTATCTCCTTCCTCTTTAAAAAGCATGGTGGCCTTCATTGCATGTTGTGGTACTGAGCACCATAAGTGAGTTGCACATTGTAGGAAAGAGGACTTGCATCTGTCTGGGCAAGCTGTCGTTTTAGTGCTCCCAAAAGACAACTTTTGCCCACTATGAATGCTTTTCTCCTGAGTAGGAGGGTTGGATGTTCCAAGGGCTCCCATGCCTATTTACACATCCTAAAAATCATAATTTTGAGCACTAGAAAGAGCTTGAGGGTGCAAAGCACTTCACTTGCATTATCTTGTTGTAATCCTTAAAATAACTCTGTAAGGATAGTAAGTCTTATTATCCCCATATTGAAGATGTGGAAGATTGGGGTTGCAAAGGGGTGGCTTGCCTAGGGCCACCTAGTGTGTCCATGAGGCAGGATTCAAACCAGGGAAATCCATATTTGCAGCTCAGGCTCTGAGCCAATATGCAAGGAGGTCCAGCTAGCAAATAGAGCATGCTCACTAGAGCCTGCCCCAGAATCCTTTGTGGTGTGCAATATATTTCCATGGCAGGCAAATCAGCACAAATAGACTTCCATGGAGGATGAAAGTTGCTGATGTAGCTACTAAGCACCATCACATTCGCCTAGTAAAATGTCCCACAATGCTTTCTTTGTCTTTTGAAAGACATCAAGAGAGAAACTGATCGACCACTATCTTGGGAACAACCTCGATGAGTCTGCCTTAGATGGAACATACAGTGGGTAAGGATGATCTTGTTGCAGGGCCCCTTCCTTTTGTGGTCATGGTTCCTGGCAAGCATATGTTTAGGGGGAAAGAGGACGAGTTGCAGCAGTGTCTTAAAATGAGTCCTCAAATATTCTTGTCCCTAGGAAGCAAGATTTGATTTCACCGCTTGACGATCTGGCTTTTGACATGTATCAGGACCCAGAAGTGGCGCAGATAATCCGCAAGCTGGATGAGAAGAAACATGACGCTGTGCGCCACGAGCATTATGATCATGCCAAGAAGCTCAAACAAGCCATTGCAGACCTGCAGAAGGTACTGCTGAGGCATGAGGATAAGGGCCCTGGCAGGAGGAGTGTGTTGCTGGGGTGCCAGTACATACAACCATGACTTTCCCATATCAGTGGGGCAGCCCAGTCTCTGGCACCTGAATGCTGCCCCACTGCTGTTACTCTCACTTTCATCAGATTTGAAAAGGAAGAGGGGGAGGAAGTGCATGGGAGAAGGGAGGGCTAGAGCGTCTCTGTGCTCTGGCACTCTAGCTGACCACTCTTCTCCACACTTCTTCCACTCCATTTCATTCTTCCTTTTCAAATTCAGGGAGCAGGAGGAGGAGAAAGGTGGAGGCCGGTGGGTCTTCCACTGGAGGCAGTGACCTCAGGGGACCATGTTAAGCCCCTAAATTCACTTTCTTCTTCAGTGGTGGTGGTTATCCAGGAGAGGTGAAGAGACAAGGGAGTTCTAGGACCTTGCTCTAAGAGTTTCGGACGTCTCTTCTCTAAAACGGAAGAAAGCAAACTGTAACAGAAGCTTCCTTGCTAGACTCTTCAAACTGAGGACTTGTTGCTCTTTTCTCTAAAGCACCGGAAATATTAGATCTAGGAGATGACAGGGGAGGTTCTTTCTGTAGAAGGACTTTTGGTAAACCCAAAGTGGCTTAGGAGACATTTTTGAGAGGAATATCAAAAGAACCTGTCAGCTCGCAGCTCCTTCTGTTTCTGAAAACGGAACAGTCATAGGCCCTTATGAAGAGGAAGGTTCTGGAACTTCCCAGGCCTTTCACCACTTCCAAGTAGTCTCCACCCAGTGAAAGGAACGTATGTCCACAATCGGTCCAGTGTTCCCAGCTTAACCAGTAACCTCTCAGCTCCCACCTTTTCAGGTTGGCGAGCGGCTGGGCCGCTATGAGGTGGAGAAGCGTTGTGCTGTCGAGAGGGAGGACTATGACCTTGCCAAACAGAAGAAGCAACAGATGGAGGAGTACCGCCTGAAAGTGTACCAGCAGCTGGAACTGCACAATCTCCTAGATCCAGATCTCATGGTGCGTGATGTTCATTGTGTGCAACTTACAAACCTGCCTGTACATTAAGACCAGCAGCAGAAGCCTTGCTGTCTTAGAAGTGAGGTTACGGGAGACAGGGCCTCCTCTGCCATAGCCCCCCGACTTGGAAATCCCTCCCTCTGCACCCCCAAGCTTCCTCACCAGTGAAAAATGTTCTCTCAAACCTTAGTGGTGAATGTCTATAACATTAGAGTGTCTTGTTGGACCAGGTAAGCTTTGGGTACATCCTGGCTAGTTTAGATCAGGTTTGAGCTGCCTTGTTGCTGTTTGGTTCTGTGTTGTGAACCACCTGGGGCACCTGAGAGGTTCCAAAAGGTAACATGTAAATATTTAAGGCTGTTGGTCCTCATCCTTCCTAAGACATCTGGGCACTCCCCCTACACTCACTACAAGGCATGCAGAGCATGCTCCTTCCCAGCTGATCTTGGTAGCTGGCCTCAACTGTTCAGCTTCTGCTTTAATACCCCCAGCAAAGGGGAGCCCTCCACTCCCCAAGGTTATTGGTTCCACAGTCAGGCTGCTCTTACCATTAAGAAATTTATTCTGATGTTTAGCTGAAATCTCCCCTCCTGTAACATACCCATTAAATTTCTGGGGCAGCAGAGAACCTACTCTCCTCTGTGGGACAGACTTCAGGTATTTGAAGAGTATTATCATGTGCACAAGCCACAGTCTTCTTGGGGCTAAATATGCCTGATCCTTAGAAACTTTCCCCATAGGACTTGTTTTCCAGACCTTTGTCCATCTCTGTTGCCCTGACTCAGTTTTTCTACACTTCTCTCATGAACTCAGGTCCGCCGGCCTCCCGATTTGCCTCTCGAACCTGTGGCTTATCCTACAGCATCTCCTCGGCAAAAGAAGTCTGTGGTTGCTCCCCAGTGGGAGAAGACAGAGCCAGAGTCTCCTGAGCCATTGCCTGTTGAAAAGCCACCAGAAGCTCCATCTCCCGAACCTGTTGCGATTCAGCCTTTCTCTCCCCCTGCAGCCCAAGCACCCATCTCTGCCGCAGCTTTCCCAAAGATCAATGTAAGTTTGTGTTCCCCTCAAAGGAAGCCTACAGTTGGCCAGTGGTGATACAACCATGCCAGACTGGGAACTCCCTTCCACGATGTCTTTCTGCTATGCTCCTTCCACACTGTCTGTTTTTCAATGCTAGGTGGAATTCTTGCCCTATGACGAGAGGCCTCTCCCAGCTATTCGCAAGCAGCAGGAGGAAGGCTTTGCCTGCTTGGAGCCCGAGGTGAATGAGGAGGACCTTGGGGACACTCCCAGAAGCGGCATCACCGGGGAGCCAGAGCCGTTGACGGAGAAGGCCTTGCGAGAGGCTGGTCCAGCCCTTGAAGTTTTTGGAGATGTCTTGGTAAAGACTTGAGAAGTTTGGCTGAGCGGTAGGGCCAGCGTCTTGCATAGAGGAAACACAAGGTTCAGGCCCCACAAGCTACTACTAAAGCTCAATCTGTGGTGGAGTGGGGGGAGATGCCACTGACCAGCAGCCTCCTCAAGGCTATTCAATCTTGAAAAAAGGGAAAAGTATGAGACCCACATCAACTTT